>NC_086447.1:346258156-346563389 GCF_028390025.1 Pseudophryne corroboree
ATAAAGAGAAGCACAGAGAGGAGAGAGAGAGGGGAGAGAAAGAAGCATAGAGAGAAGGAGAGAAGGGGGAAGTCAATGAGATTGCATGGAGTCATCGGTACAGCTAAAATAAACCTAGCTAAAATGAGATTGTGCTAATTCATGCTCCTCTATTTCACATAACTGGATGCATACTCCTGTAGCTTAACATTTCCTGGGACTCTCCTGTCCAGCACTGCACACACAGATGTTAATGACAGCAAATAGGAGAGCAAGAAGGGAGCTGCTGTCCTCCTACTACTCATTGCTGTCACTGGCAGCTCCCTCACACTCACCTGCCCCGCAGCCCAGCACTGAGTTCCTGTGTATAACAGTAATGGAGAGATCCTCTGACACGGTGTGCTGCATGGGATGTATGACATCCCCGTCCCGCGCCACCTTGCTGCTGTCTGCAAGCTCATCAGGAGGGAAGGGGCTGAATCCAGAGGCGGGTGCCGGGCGGCCGCAGCAGGGAACCGATGGGCAATAGCAGAGCGGGAAGCGCAACAGGAATCCTGATTGGCTCCCGGTGCACACGTTACGCTGTGCAGTGTAGAGGACGGAAGCACAGGAGCTGACGCGTAGAGGTGAGGCTGGCAGCCGGGACCAGCAGAGAGTAGGAGGGGCGCAACATGCACTCTGCTGCGACTACATTCACTGACTGCACGGAGTGGAGGATGTAATGTGCGGTCTTTCACCTGACCGCACATCACACCTCTGCTCCTCCTATACATGATCGGCGCCTCTCTATGTTTGGGGGGGGGCGAGCTGCCCCCTTGCCTCCCCCAGTTCCGAAGCCCCTGGGTGGACATGCTGTGAGAGGATGATTGTCGGCGTTAAAATAATTGTCGCCGTTAATTAGTTAATGCGTTAACGCGATATTAACGCGTTAACTTGCCCAGCCCTAATATATATATATATATATATGTATATATATATATATATACACACAGGTGTGGCACTCCACGCATAGAATAAGCAATACAATACGCAGTGTTGAAGTCAACGTTTCAATGCCTTTTAATCTGGCATTTTTATGAGATTATCAGGTATTGAAACATTGACTTCAACATGGCCTAGTGCATAGGTTCTCAAACTCGGTCCTCAGGACCCCACATAGTGCATGTTTTGTAGATAACCCAGCAGGTGCACAGATGTATTAATTACTCACTGACACATTTTAAAAGGTCCACGGGTGGAGCTAATTATTTCACTTGTGATTCTGTGAGGGGACCTGTAAAACATGCAGTGTGGGGTCCTGAGGACCGAGTTTGAGAACCTGTGGCCTAGTGCATTGATTTTCAAACTTGGTCCTCAGGACCCCAAACAGTTCATGTTTTCCAGGTCTCCTCACAGAATCGCTAGTGAAATAATTGGCTCCACATGAGGCTCTTTTAAAATGTGTCAGTGAGTAATGACTACATCTGTGAACCTGCTGGATGAGCTGGAAAATATGATCGAGTTTGAGAACCACTGGCCTATTGTATTGCCTTTTCTATGTGTGGAGTGTCACACCTGTGCGCTGTATTCATCTATCTGCGGGGGCAAACAGCTAAGCATACCAATTAATGTGGAGTGCTGGACCTGTGACTGTTTATAAATATCTATCTATCTATCTATCTATCTATCTATCTATATATCTATATATATATATATATATATATATATACACACACAACAAAACAATACTCTCCCTCTGTGCTGATAAGTATAGTATACTTAATGCAAATTACTGCACTGGATGTAGGAATGGCAGCCTTATTCTTCTACATTCCCTGTTAGAAGGAATTGAAAATAGGAATATATAACACAATGGAAGAATTGGCGCCCACAATACATATCAATACTTAATAATGTAAACAAACCCTTTTAAAAAATCTTTACTCCTAAAACATAATGGTGACATGTTCCATCTAAAAACTTTTATTATTGTAAAAACATACAATCAATATTTGTACTTAGAAAAAGTGGTAACTCGCTTCACCCTTTTTACAGATCAATGACCACAATGAGCTCATGTAAAAGAAAAAGTGGATATTACAGAATATCACCTGTAAATTGCTACTGTGATCATTGATCTGTAAAAAGGGTGAAGCGAGTTACCACTTTTTCTATGTACAAATATTGATTGTATGTTTTTACAATAATAAAAGTTTTTAGATGGAACATGTCACCATTATGTTTTAGAAGTAAAGTTTTTTTTAAATGGTTTGTTTACATTATTAAGTATTGATACGTATTGTGGGCGCCAATTCTTCTATTGTGTTTTATATATATATATATATATACTGTCGAATTCAAAAATATTACATACACAGCACATGTAAACTCCAATCGGATGGGTCTCTGTGCGCTTGCATTAACGCAGCGTGCACAGCTATATATGGTAGCATACGCATTCACACAGACAAGCCACAAAGATATATTCAACACATATTTCATATAACACATAAATTGAACATGTCAACCACCAGACATTATAATGTATTTACATAAGAGAGTTATAACATCAGATATATATGTATTATTGGAACGGAACAAGATAAACATGTCATGCTTGGTGTCAAAATAATCAGGGGAATGAGTGTGTTAATTTGATAGCTGTGGGTAGGTTGTAGCTCATTGCAACAATTGATTATGATTGACTGTATGAATATGAAGCCACATTCTAAAGTGAACAAAAGAATCTCCTGAAAGATGGTGTCTTCTTCAAGGCTGGACATTGCTTGCATATGAACTGACCAATGACACATCATGAATGAGAGACCTCCCTCTCCTGTACCAATGGAAGGAGCCAGAAACCAACAACCTGTTAACTCCCACTGTTTTGATATAGGCAGTTTCTAGGACTTAGAGGTTTAGTTGCTGTTGTTTGCTGTATGGAGAGGACTGCATTGAGGGACAGGGTAAAGTATGCTGGCTGTAATGGATTCTTTTGTAACTATCTGCTTCTTGTGTAATTGTAACACTATAACCATATATATACTGTACATGTGTTATATTGTATACATACCCTTTTAATATCAAATATATACATCTCTGAGCGTTGGACTTCAGACAATGTGTGCAAGTACAGGTTGAGTATCCCATATCCAAATATTCCAAAATACGGAATATTCCGAAATACAGACTTTTTTGAGTGAGAGTGAGATAGTGAAACCTTTGTATTTTGATGGCTCAATGTACACAAATTTTGTTTAATACACAAAGTTATTAAAAATATTGTATTAAATGACCTCCAGGCTGTATGTATAAGGTGTATATGAAACATTCATGAATTGTGAGAATGTAAACACACTTTGTTTAATGCACAAATTTATAAAAAATGCTCGCTAAAATGACCTTCAGGCTGTGTGTATAAGGTGTATATGAAACATAAATGCATTCTGTGCTTAGACTTAGGACCCATCACCATGATATCTCATTATGGTATGCAATTATTCCAAAATACGGAAAAATCCGATATCCAAAATACCTCTGGTCCCAAGCATTTTGGATAAGG
Source organism: Pseudophryne corroboree (assembly GCF_028390025.1). NCBI lineage: Eukaryota > Metazoa > Chordata > Amphibia > Anura > Myobatrachidae > Pseudophryne > Pseudophryne corroboree. The sequence continues at coordinate 346,261,677 of NC_086447.1, forward strand.
GATACTCAACCTGTACTTGTTTTCTCTTAAGGGATGTAGTGTTTGCGACGTACAGCACACTTTATCGTATATGGTAATAAGATGTGCCTTGCGTCTGCAGCATATATTAACGCTGGCATTTTAAATATTTATTAGAAATAATCTGAACTTCTCAGTTGGGCGCTCGTCCGGGATATCACGTACCTAATGATGCGCTGTACAGACGCTGCTGTGGTCTACCAGCTAAAGATGGATGCATCTAGATGCTGCTGAACCACATGCCATTTGTTTTTTGTTTTATCAGTAAGGTGCTGATATGAAATTCAAGGGACAATATATTTCTTTGTTACGTGAGTGTGACAAAAAAATGTACAATATTTGAAATGCTACAACATATTTTTATTGTTGCTAAACAAAGTTTCAATAAGTCATATTGTGTTTGATTCAGATTGGATTGTTTATCTGTTAAGTCAATTTAAAGAGCATTTAAAAGTTGTTGCATAGGTATGATATAGCTGTGTTAGCATGCTGAGGCCTATTCACATACTGCTAACATAGGCCTGAGGTAACAGACTTCTGGGGCTCGTATAACTTGTGATTTATTTGTGACAAAGGAGCTAGTGTTTGTATTTCTGGCCACATGGAGACCTCCATTTTGTTCACGCACATGGCTGGGAAAAGGGGGAGGAGCAGTGGCCATTTTAGGTAAGGTCACTCTATCCACCTAGCTAACAGCTGACTTTCAGTCGGTTAAACAATGTTTCCTTTGTCACAAATAAACAATATATACAGTATGTACAAATTCATCACCATTTAAAAGCTACCAATGAATTTAACTAACCCATGCCATAGTCAATTACAAATAGTTTCAATTGGGCCTAGAGATAGTAATAGTGAGATAAATACTTGGCTTAATGTAGAAATTACAAACAGATGAAGAGTTTTTTTTTCCTTTTCCAGAATTTGTTAACCCACTGCATGGTCAATTGAAATATTAATGAACCTGTTCAACCACTTTGGTACAAGCATGTGAAAATCTGTTGATATGCAAATTAAAGGCTCTATAGGGGTGAGGGGTTTCATAGAAGTGTAGTAAATAATGTGTGTGTGTATATATATATATATATATATATATATATATATATATATTATTATTATTGTTATTATATGGGTATTTATATCAGTGTATGTTCTGCAAGATAGCTATCCAATCTGAATCATAGCATTTAAATGATAGTCAATAATCATTATAGATCTGCATAGAATCGGATACGTTTATTTGTTATACATTTTGTGTATTTGTTTAAGTGGGTAAATTGTAGAACACATACAACTCTCAGTTCCGACCTAAAAGTTTAGGTAGCACTCAAAAGAGGATTACCCATGTGGGCGACTTCCAGCGTGTGTAAGGAACAAAGGTGTATTGTGTAGTGAGCAGTAGAAATACAAATCTGCTGCATTACTTACATTGGTCATGATAAGTGTGGAATATATAGGTGCGAACGCACGGTGTACACATGGTACGGTATAAAAAGTACATGAGGTAAGCGTATGGGAACGTGCACGTGGCGCGATTACGTGCATGGTTGTGTGCTTACGCAAGGTTGCGTAAAGTAGCGAGCGCAGGTTTTTAACCACACAATAGAAGTTTAATTTAAGGTGGGATAAAAGACATAGTTATACATTAACGAGTAACTATCCGATTTTAAAAGCAGATTACTATAATACTTTGTTTAAAGTGTAATACCTTTAAAGGGATGTTATCAATCACTGGTAAATTACTTTTTTTCTGTACAGATAACCTAAAAGTATGGGTTGTTGAAAAGAAAGTGTGAATGCATTGAACTCCATGACCAATTCGGTTCCCGTAGAAGACATTGAGTTAGCAGAGGCTCAGTGGCGTGGCGGCTCGCAATCGCACGTTAAATAGATTGAACGAAGTTAAGCCGTTCAAAACGAGGTGTGGAGTTAGCCCATTTATAAAACACTCCAGGTGACGGAGACATAGCCTACTGAAAAAAGTTAAATTGTCTTCATAATCGTAAGGCACACAAATAACAATTATTTGCGAGTTGTGCGATTGGACCGCACGTGTGTATGTGTAATACGCGGCGCAACGTGATACCATTTGCGTAATTTCGCGCAAATTGCGTCATCATGCGTGCTGTGTTAGCATACGCAGATGTGATTTGTGTAAAGTAAAGGAGTTTTTCACTGACTCTCTCTCAAGAAATCTTCATGGTAAACATTCATTGGAAAGGGTGATCGATAAGTTGTTTCTCACCCAAGAAAATTCCAGTGGATAGATACCAATAAGATCAGGCTTGTAACCTCCACTGAAAAAGGTGTGGTATTTATTGCTGTTAATACTTCAATACTTCCAGTGCTGAGGGGTCTGGTAGGTGCCTCACTGGATACGTGGCAGTCACTACAGAAGTGGACCGTGGTACTTTCCAGCGGAGAAGGAGTTGGTGAGAGAACTCGGAGGACTTTCACCATTTGCTTACATTGTCCATTTGGTGACCGTGTTAAAAAAGTCCGCAATGGGAGCCAAATGCACAAGTGAGAAATGTTCAGCAGCCAGGGCTCAGGCTGGAGAGCAGAGGCCAAGAGGGTCAGCTCGGTTTATAGTGTGTGGGAAGTATGGTCCACACGGTGAGGCTTTTTGTGATGAATGGGTACGAATGACTGTTGATGATAGGGCATCATTTCCTAGGGATGGTGGTTTTGATCCTGAGGTATTGCAGGTTGTATGTTTAACCAAAGTCATATAAGACAAGAAAGAAAACATAATAACTGTTTGAACTCATAGCAACAATAAGTAAGAATAAAAAGAGAAAGCAAGTACACCACCATATGTGGATGTGGAAGCAGTTACAGCCAGCATACAAACTATAGAAAATAATAAAAATAAAAATATGAGAAATATGAATGTAACCTATATATGTACTAAATAATGTCAAAGTTTTATTTAGGAGGAGAAGGTGACCTGACTGGTTTCAGCCATTTCTCACACACTCAGAGGAGTAGTAACCAACCAACCAACCAACCAACCAACCAACCGGTAAAAGAGGAGCTGTTACCTGTAGGGGAAGTGGCTGAGACCAGGGGAACTGGTAAGTATGGAGCCATTCAAGTACATATATAGTAAAACCCAAAAATAAAACAAAAAAAATCAAGAAAGTAACGTCATAAATGAAGAATATCCTGTCCGCACATTAGTATTTCCCAGTAGGAAAGCGGACAGAGATAGGGTAACCCCCGGGTATTTCTTTTAATTACCACATAAGAAGTATTCATTTCTAGTAATGCCCTAGTCTAGATAAGCTCGGAAATGTTTGTTGGACCATGTACAGACCCTTAATACGGGATGAGAAGGATTGAATGAATACTTTGCATGACCTTGAAGCTTGTTTTTTTTAGTACTAGAAAATTCTCCGTCAGGACAAGATCACTGGTAACCACTAATTCGGCAAATGGGAGGAACGAGAGAAGTGCAACATTACCCTTTGACAAAACCTGCAGAAGTTATAATTGGGCCTCTATGATGCAAAACCCTTTTCTTTTTTTTCCTAGCAGCAGTGGCCCCTGACTAACTTAATCGACAGAGATATTGTTGTGTAAATTTAAATGTGAAATACATATATTGTACTCCTGCTCAGGAAGTACAAGGTATGTTAGATACTCCTCAAAGACTAATGTTGCATTCCACTGTTCTAGATTCATGTCCATCACAGGTAGAGGAAATTATCTCACAGATACCGGGTTCCCTATAAACTTAGGATGGACAGGACACTGGATTGATGGCTGAGGTAGTCCCAGTAGTGATACAGCAAGCACAAGATTTAAGGGGAGTAGACCAAGTAGTTAATCAATTCTCCGTAGTGCCCAATCTATTTGTCATTTTAATAAAATCTTCTCCACCTCTATAAACTTATCTATCACCAACCTCTATTCTATTTCTTCACAGTTTCCTCCTTATCTTTTGCGTTCACAAAGGGGGTACAATACATGGACCCGACTCTCCCAAGGTTTCAAGTGACAGCCTGAGTATTGTCTCCCAAGCCCTACATGACTGTTTACAATCCTTTCAGCCTGAGAATGGGTTGGTGCTGATACAATATGTTGATGACTTGTTGTTGTGCACTGATTCATTTGAGTCATCCCTGGCAGATACGAAACAGTTTCTGTTTCGTCTCTTCCAGACAGGACACCAGGTCTCAATGGATAAACTACAGTTGTGAAGGACAAGGGTCAAATACCTGGGACGTAGTACTGTTACATGATTTGACAGTTTATACACCACATGCCGTATTGGTCCTTCAAAGTTCTGGCCGAACCCAGTATGTCTCATCAGCACGATGGCACCAGTATATTACTGCAGTGTGCCTTGTCATGCACAAAGGGTGGAGGATGAGAATACTTGTGAAGGAAAATTCTGTATAGACACTGATATGCATGATGGTATAGAATATCTGAATCAGACCTTACTACAAAACCAGACATAAGTGACAGCCCATTGGTGAACGCAGACCTGATATTTTTTTTTCCTTTTTCCTTCTCGAGATGTTTTTTTTCTTTTTTTTGAGTGATGCTCATGGTACTCTACATTTGCAAACACACAATAATTAAATTGAGATGCAAATTTGTGTTCCCTACAGGAAAAGGAGGTCTGGAAGGCGAATGGGTATGGTCAGGAGTCCTCAGGACTCTGGAGAGATGGACAAGGTAAGCCAGTGGACCTCAGGACGTATCTCCCAGGCCTAGCTGAGGCGGCACATGGTCTGACTCACCTAGGGTAAGGAAGGTATGTGCAAATTGGTAAGAGCTTACTGGCATATACCAGGGTTCTCTTCTCCGGCAAGCAGGAAAGCAATGACCTATCTTACTTGCATGAGGAAGAACATTTGGTAAGGTTGCACCAACAGAGCCATCCCATACTCCTCCTGCAGACGGACCTTTTCAGGTAATACAAATCGACTTCGTACAGTTAACACCCTGTAGGAATTTGAAATATGTATTGGTGTGCACTGATGTTTTCTCGAGCTGGGTAGAGGCATTTCCTGTCACCACGGATGCTGCTGTGTTTACTGCAAAGAAAATTGTGCAGAAATTTGTGTGTAGATATGGTACCCTTAGGAGTAGGAGCAAAGCAATAGCTTGAAACTGGACTATTGTGGTCATAGACACTGCCACTAGTGTTATGTAGCATCGGAACCACTCCCAGATCCCCACTTAACAAATCACCCTCTTTGTTTTGGTTTCTTTTTTTTTTTCTTGGAAGACATCCTCATGTCATGATCTATCCGCACCATGATCAGAAATACACCATTAAGGTGACAGTACAGTACCTTATCGAGATGAGCCCAGCATTTGAGAACTTAACAAAAGAACTTGAAACTGTTGATTCCTGGTATGTCAACTACTAACTGTCTTGATTGGAAACCAAGAGACTGTGTGATTGTTGTTACGCTCAGGTTGCCTAATAGACAGGTGGGAAGGACCGTACCAAGTTTTGTTGACAGCACAATCCCAGTGAAAGTAGCTGAGAGAGAGACTTGGGCCCACGATTCCCATCGCAGGAAAGTCGGTAGTCCGGAATGAACTCGTAAAGGGAGTGAGATCGCAGAAGTTTCACCCGAGAGTCTGTTCCGTGAAGACTGAGAGGCGGCACTGTTGAACACTACCTGAGCGTACTAAAGGATTACAGAAAGACCAGTCGTAGTAATGGATTTGTTATGGGCAAGATTTGTTTTGTTATATCTTCTTTTTCCCGTTGACAAACATTTTTTTTTCAGGACATTCTATTTTTGTGAAGTTTTCATGAGGAGTCGAGTGTGGGACTGGAACTGGTTCTAGAGAAAGGAGTGATGTCTTTATAGGATCCCAGGATCAGCCTATCACTTTGTTAAAGCCAGAGAAAATCAAAGGTCTAGTAGTTATGGAGTTCGGAGGTAACGTGATAGGCTATTGTCTGATGAATACTGTATTTTGTAGTTATTGTGACCCCATAATTGAATATGAGTGCATCCAGAGATGTCAGTCTAGCAATAAGGCAGCATTTGACAGACATCCCTTGAGTGATTACCACTCACTAGTGGACAAGGTCTTAAACCAAACGGAATGTTGGATGTGCTCACAGGTACCTCTAAGACAAAATAATGCAGGTTTAGTGCCATATTCTTGAGAGTTAGCTGAGGTACTTAAATTACACAGAGGGGGGGGGGGACCAGTGGACAAGGAATATAATATAACTAGACCCTCTAGTCCTAAGATCCACCAGTACCATAGATAAATCCCTGGTATGTTTAAATCTCACCAATTTCAGAAAATTGGGAGGTAATCAGGAACAATCAGACAATGGCTAGTCACACATAGCAGATAAAGAGCTCATTAATATATGTGGAAGAAAGGTTTACGAGTGGCTCTCCCCGAACTCCGAAGGTTTATGTTATCTAGGAAGAACACTACCTGAAATAATAACCCTTATTCAGTGATGAAACAGACCTAGCATATGTTCCAGAAAGGAAACAATGTTCAGGGAGTGATAGGAATATATACCATGAAAATTTTATATGTCTTTCACGATTTGTTTGTGTCTTCTCCCTCTACCCAGCAAAACCTCTATTGAATCCGAACATCAGTGTGCAAAGACGTAGGTACATGTATGTGTGCAATGTTCATTCAAATCAGACCTCATAGGCCATAGCACTGTCCCAGCATACTCTATAGGTTGAATGTCATCCTACACCTAACCAGTGGTCCCATGACCGCCGAGTGCATATAGAGGACGTCCTCCTCCCTGTCTTCCCCAAAAATAGTCAATGTCTGATTTGCGAAACGAATACATACGTGTGTCTAGGTCACCGATTATGTGTTTGAAATTTTTTTTGTAATTATGTTTAGTGTGTCAGTTATGACAGATTTTGTCTACTGACAAAGGGCGGACTGTCGAAGTCAAAAATATTACATACACAGCACATGTAAACTCCAATCAGATGGGTCTCTGTGCATTGGCATTCATGCAGCGTGCACAGCTATATATGGTAGCATACGCATTCACACAGACAAGCCACAAAGATATATTCAACACATATTTCATACAACACATAAATTGAACATGTCAAGCACCAGGCATTATAATGTATTTATATAAGAGAGTTATAACATCAGATATATATGTATTATTGGAACGGAACAAGATAAACATGTCATGCTTGGTGTCAAAATAATCAGGGGAATGAGTGTGTTAACTTGATCGCTGTGGGTAGGTTGTAGCTCATTGCAACGGTTGGTTATGATTGAATGTATGAATATGAAGCCACATTCTAAAGTGAACAAAAGAATCTCCTGAAAGAAAGCATGTGGGCAGAAACTAGTGGCCAACCCCTATGATGTCTTCTTCAAGGCTGGACGTTGCTTGTATATGAACTGACCAATGACACATCATGAATGAGAGACCTCCCTCTCCTGTACCAATGGAAGTAGCCTGAAACCAACAACCTGTTAACTCCCACTGTTTTGGTATAGGCAGTTTCTAGGACTTAGAGGGTTAGTTGCTGTTGTTTGCTGTTATGGAGAGGACTGTGCATTGAGGGACAGGGTAAAGTATACTAGCTGTAATGGATTCTTTTGTAACTATCTGCTTCTTGTGTAATTGTAACACTGTAACCATATATATACTGTACATGTGTATGTACAAGGGTATGCATACCCTTGTAATATCAAATATATACATCTCTGAGCATTGGACCTCAGACATTGTGTGCGAGTACTTGTTTTCTCTTAACGCTAGCATTTTAAATATTTATTAGAAATAATCTGAACTTCTCAATATATATATATATATATATATATATATATACATACATACATTCACTTCAACAGCTCTGTGAAGAAATCAGTACACCACCAGTATAGATATCCATAAAGTGCATATATTCCAAAAATAGCAGCATATGTCAAAAAACGTTTAACTTTCTGGCTGCGATTAACATGTATCTCACATTGGGGGTAATTCATGTTACCACATGTTATATCTGCCCCCTCCTGCAGTGCACATGGTTTTGCCCAACTGCTAACAAATTTGCTGCTGTGATCAACTCTGAATTACCCCCATAGTACATTACATGTCCCTCCATTACCCATTACCTGGAGGGACATGTAATGTGCTATGGGGGTCATTCCAACCTGATCGCACGCTGCAGTTTTTCGCAGCGGTGCGATCGGGTCTGAACTGCACCGTGACCGCAATGCACAGGCACGTCGCTCCATGGCAACGGCCGTTACCAGGGAGCGACAGAACTAATGAAGAAATCGATCGCACCACAAGAAGATTGAGAGGAAGAGGCCGGCCGGAGGCGTCAACTGACCGTTTTCAGGGAGTGTCCGTCCGAACGCAGGCGTGCCCAGCCGTTTCGAGGGAGGGATCCTGACGTCAGCTCCATCATGGATGATCGCAGCGGGTGAGTAAGTCCTGAGCTGTGCAGAAACTGCACAAACTTTTGTTTGTGTAGCTCTCTGCACAAGCGAGCGCAGCCCTGCACAGCGATTCCCCCCTCCCCTGTAGGCGGCGACTACCTGATCGCAGCAGTGCTAAATGTAGCCTGCTAGCGATCAGCTCGGAATGAGGGCCTATATGAGATGCATGTTAATCCCAGCTGGAATGTTTAAAGTTTTTTGACATATGCTGCTATTTTTGGAATATATGCACTTTATGGATCTCTAAACTGGTGGTGTGCTGATTTCTTCATTAGCTGAGAAACTTGTTTCAGGACTGTGGAAGTGAATGCTTATTAGGACTATGGAATTACAGCACCCCAATGGAATATGTGAAATGTGTGCGTTTTTTCTGATACTTTGTGTTTTATATATATATATATATATATAAAGAAGCAAGGGAGGAGGTATAGCGCCACTTGTGAAGTATAATCTCAGTAAATACAACTTAAGATAAAGTTAAAATTGTTTAAACATTACCATAATAAAACACACATAACCTCATTAAAGGTGTCTGCCGGGCCCTTAGTATGCAGTGCCGGTATCGCACTGCTGGGCGTATGGAAAAATGGAGAGATAGGGTTCGGCGCTCAGTGTTGCTAAAAAATGGTGAGTTTAAAAGCCCAAAAATATATGCATGTATAAAATTTATAAAAAATAATTTTTAATATATATGAGAGTAAAAAAGGTTCTTATTACAAAAAGCATAAAAGGCATAAAAACATACAAACATAAAAAGTCAGGACCAAGTTTTAAAAGGATAAGGAGTTTAACTTAACTCAAGAACAGCAAGGGGTTAGTGCAGGAAACCCAACGCGTTTCGTCTCATCAGACTTCTTTTTGAAGAAAAAGACAGCCCCCCCCCACAGCAGCAATCACCCATCGCAGGGGAAGACGCAGGATTCAGACCACACATTACATAGAACACATAAACACAAGTGCAATCACACACACACCCACATACACACAAATACATACACATAAAACACATACGCACGTATAAAAAATATACACATACATATACACGAATAGAACATATACACAAATACATATACACACATAGAACATATACACATACATATACACACAAACACACACACAAAACACAAACTGTGCGCACACTTACACTGAAGCCTGCCCTAAGGAAAGGTGTGAGGATGCCGCGGCCAGCACATATTGCTGGGAGCCAGGGGCACAGTTCACCATTAGGCCCCGCCCCTGATAAAAATGCAGCGATTCGCGGGTCGGAGGGGAGGGCGGAGCCAATATGACGTGATCCTACAAGAATGATCTAATATTTGCTCCGTCCCCTCTGCTCAAACCCCCGAATTGCAGCTTATAACCACTAATGCCGGCTGTAGGACCATGGCCATTGTAAAATAAAAAGGGGAAAGGGGAAAGGCCCCACGCTGCAGTGGGCAAGAGAAAGACTCCCGGCTGCCGGGGAGGGAAGATTCCACGCTGCCAGTGGGTGTGTGTTGTCCCGCATGGGCTGTGCGTGCAGCTCCCTCCTCACAGGCAGCATGGGTCAGGGACTGATACAGGCAGCAATCACCAGCCTCCGCTGCTGCCAGGAGAGCTGCTGCTGGTGGCAGAGGCTGGAAAGGGGACAGCAGCACCAGAGTGGGGCAGAGCAGCTCTGGCAGGGGAGCCCCTTATGACAGGGGGGTCTGGGGTACTGACCCCCCCCCCCCCTTAATCCTGCTCTGCAGCACAGAACTCTGCTGATGCAGTGGGCCTATTTGGAGGGGTGTGGTATTGAAAGTCGACAGTAACTAGGTCGACAATGTCTAGGTCGACCACTATTGGTCAACAGTAACTAGGTCGACAGAGTGTCTAGGTCGACAGGGTCTTTAGGTCGACATGTTCTAGGTCGACAGGTCAAAAGGTCGACATGAGTTTTTAATGTTATTTTGGTGTCGTTTTCTTTGTAGAGTGACCGGGAACCCCAATTAGTGCACCGCGTCAGCTCACATGGCTCGCTTTGCTCACCATGCTTCGGGCATGGTGCCTTCGCTTCGCTCGGCACAGATTACCGTTCCAATCGTAGTCCACGTGGATCGTTAAGTATGAAAAGGTTCAAAAAAAGAAAAAAATTGTGAAAAACTCATGTCGACCTTTTGACCTGTCGACCTAGAACATGTCAACCTAAAGACCCTGTCGACCTAGTTACTGTCAACCAATAGTGGTCGACCTAGACATTGTCGACCTAGTTACTGTCGACTTTCAATCCGGATCCCTATTTGGAGTGTGGACTTGGAGCTGCAGTACCATAAGTCCCATTGTTAATCTCACCCTGCTGGTAGAATGTGTGGACTGCTTATAGCAGGTATGGACTGCTGGTAGAGAGAATGTGTGGACTGCTTATAGCAGGTATGGACTGCTGATAGAGAGAATACAGTTGATTTGGTGCCACCCACGTGAGACCACTCCTAGAATTTTTTCCAGGGACACTATTAGTTCCCAATCAGCACTTTGTTATGTGTAATGCTGGTAACACACAGGGCCGGCAACAGTCTTGGGGCCCGGTACATTGACATTTCTTTGGAATGTATCCAAGTCATCTTGGAGTTCGGTGGAGAGCAGTGACTCTCTAGAATGAAGTATAGTAATGTCATGTGTGTTACATTGTGGAAACATTCCATAATGGAACACACCTTTGTAGAGAATCATCTCAATCAAACTAATTATAAAAAGGTGTCCATTAAAAGAAATAATGTGCACCTTTTGTAAAATAATAAAAGTCATCTCATCATGGCCTTTTACTGTTCATTGATAATGATATGGTTAATAGGGAACTCATAACTTATACTATTATATTAGTCTAATAAACATAATGTAGTAGGAACTTACAGAAGTTCCGACTGAACAGACAATTAATTTACAAATAGAATACAATAAAAGTGATATATAGACTAGAGATGAGCGCCGGAAATTTTTCGGGTTTTGTGTTTTGGTTTTGGGTTCGGTTCCGCGGCCGTGTTTTGGGTTCGACCGCGTTTTGGCAAAACCTCACCGAATTTTTTTTGTCGGATTCGGGTGTGTTTTGGATTCGGGTGTTTTTTTCAAAAAACCCTAAAAAACAGCTTAAATCATAGAATTTGGGGGTAATTTTGATCCCAAAGTATTATTAACCTCAAAAAACATAATTTACACTCATTTTCAGCCTATTCTGAACACATCACACCTCACAATATTATTTTTAGTCCTAAAATTTGCACCGAGGTCGCTGTGTGAGTAAGATAAGCGACCCTAGTGGCCGACACAAACACCGGGCCCATCTAGGAGTGGCACTGCAGTGTCACGCAGGATGTCCCTTCCAAAAAACCCTCCCCAAACAGCACATGACGCAAAGAAAAAAAGAGGCGCAATGAGGTAGCTGTGTGAGTAAGATTAGCGACCCTAGTGGCCGACACAAACACCGGGCCCATCTAGGAGTGGCACTGCAGTGTCACGCAGGATGTCCCTTCCAAAAAACCCTCCCCAAACAGCACATGACGCAAAGAAAAAAAGAGGCGCAATGAGGTAGCTGACTGTGTGAGAAAGATAAGCGACCCTAGTGGCCGACACAAACACCGGGCCCATCTAGGAGTGGCACTGCAGTGTCACGCAGGATGTCCCTTCCAAAAAACCCTCCCCAAACAGCACATGACGCAAAGAAAAAAAGAGGCGCAATGAGGTAGCTGACTGTGTGAGAAAGATAAGCGACCCTAGTGGCCGACACAAACACCGGGCCCATCTAGGAGTGGCACTGCAGTGTCACGCAGGATGTCCCTTCCAAAAAACCCTCCCCAAACAGCACATGACGCAAAGAAAAAAAGAGGCGCAATGAGGTAGCTGACTGTGTGAGAAAGATAAGCGACCCTAGTGGCCGACACAAACACCGGGCCCATCTAGGAGTGGCACTGCAGTGTCACGCAGGATGTCCCTTCCAAAAAACCCTCCCCAAACAGCACATGACGCAAAGAAAAAAAGAGGCGCAATGAGGTAGCTGTGTGAGAAAGATAAGCGACCCTAGTGGCCGACACAAACACCGGGCCCATCTAGGAGTGGCACTGCAGTGTCACGCAGGATGTCCCTTCCAAAAAACCCTCCCCAATCAGCACATGATGCAAAGAAAAAGAAAAGAAAAAAGAGGTGCAAGATGGAATTATCCTTGGGCCCTCCCACCCACCCTTATGTTGTATAAACAAAACAGGACATGCACACTTTAACCAACCCATCATTTCAGTGACAGGGTCTGCCACACGACTGTGACTGATATGACGGGTTGGTTTGGACCCCCCCCAAAAAAGAAGCAATTAATCTCTCCTTGCACAAACTGGCTCTACAGAGGCAAGATGTCCACCTCATCTTCACCCTCCGATATATCACCGTGTACATCCCCCTCCTCACAGATTATCAATTCGTCCCCACTGGAATCCACCATCTCAGCTCCCTGTGTACTTTGTGGAGGCAATTGCTGCTGGTCAATGTCTCCGCGGAGGAATTGATTATAATTCATTTTAATGAACATCATCTTCTCCACATTTTCTGGATGTAACCTCGTACGCCGATTGCTGACAAGGTGAGCGGCGGCACTAAACACTCTTTCGGAGTACACACTTGTGGGAGGGCAACTTAGGTAGAATAAAGCCAGTTTGTGCAAGGGCCTCCAAATTGCCTCTTTTTCCTGCCAGTATAAGTACGGACTGTGTGACGTGCCTACTTGGATGCGGTCACTCATATAATCCTCCACCATTCTATCAATGTTGAGAGAATCATATGCAGTGACAGTAGACGACATGTCCGTAATCGTTGTCAGGTCCTTCAGTCCGGACCAGATGTCAGCATCAGCAGTCGCTCCAGACTGCCCTGCATCACCGCCAGCGGGTGGGCTCGGAATTCTGAGCCTTTTCCTCGCACCCCCAGTTGCGGGAGAATGTGAAGGAGGAGATGTTGACAGGTCGCGTTCCGCTTGACTTGACAATTTTGTCACCAGCAGGTCTTTCAACCCCAGCAGACCTGTGTCTGCCGGAAAGAGAGATCCAAGGTAGGCTTTAAATCTAGGATCGAGCACGGTGGCCAAAATGTAGTGCTCTGATTTCAACAGATTGACCACCCGTGAATCCTTGTTAAGCGAATTAAGGGCTGCATCCACAAGTCCCACATGCCTAGCGGAATCGCTCCGTGTTAGCTCCTTCTTCAATGCCTCCAGCTTCTTCTGCAAAAGCCTGATGAGGGGAATGACCTGACTCAGGCTGGCAGTGTCTGAACTGACTTCACGTGTGGCAAGTTCAAAGGGCATCAGAACCTTGCACAACGTTGAAATCATTCTCCACTGCACTTGAGACAGGTGCATTCCATCTCCTATATCGTGCTCAATTGTATAGGCTTGAATGGCCTTTTGCTGCTCCTCCAACCTCTGAAGCATATAGAGGGTTGAATTCCACCTCGTTACCACTTCTTGCTTCAGATGATGGCAGGGCAGGTTCAGTAGTTTTTGGTGGTGCTCCAGTCTTCTGTACGTGGTGCCTGTACGCCGAAAGTGTCCCGCAATTTTTCTGGCCACCGACAGCATCTCTTGCACGCCCCTGTCGTTTTTTAAAAAATTCTGCACCACCAAATTCAAGGTATGTGCAAAACATGGGACGTGCTGGAATTTGCCCATATTTAATGCACACACAATATTGCTGGCGTTGTCCGATGCCACAAATCCACAGGAGAGTCCAATTGGGGTAAGCCATTCCGCGATGATCTTCCTCAGTTGCCGTAAGAGGTTTTCAGCTGTGTGCGTATTCTGGAAAGCGGTGATACAAAGCGTAGCCTGCCTAGGAAAGAGTTGGCGTTTGCGAGATGCTGCTACTGGTGCCGCCGCTGCTGTTCTTGCGGCGGGAGTCCATACATCTACCCAGTGGGCTGTCACAGTCATATAGTCCTGACCCTGCCCTGCTCCACTTGTCCACATGTCCGTGGTTAAGTGGACATTGGGTACAACTGCATTTTTTAGGACACTGGTGAGTCTTTTTCTGACGTCCGTGTACATTCTCGGTATCGCCTGCCTAGAGAAGTGGAACCTAGATGGTATTTGGTAACGGGGGCACACTGCCTCAATAAATTGTCTAGTTCCCTGTGAACTAACGGCGGATACCGGACGCACGTCTAACACCAACATAGTTGTCAAGGACTCAGTTATCCGCTTTGCAGTAGGGTGACTGCTGTGATATTTCATCTTCCTCGCAAAGGACTGTTGAACAGTCAATTGCTTACTGGAAGTAGTACAAGTGGGCTTACGACTTCCCCTCTGGGATGACCATCGACTCCCAGCGGCAACAACAGCAGCGCCAGCAGCAGTAGGCGTTACACGCAAGGATGCATCGGAGGAATCCCAGGCAGGAGAGGACTCGTCAGACTTGCCAGTGACATGGCCTGCAGGACTATTGGCATTCCTGGGGAAGGAGGAAATTGACACTGAGGGAGTTGGTGGGGTGGTTTGCGTGAGCTTGGTTACAAGAGGAAGGGATTTACTGGTCAGTGGACTGCTTCCGCTGTCACCCAAAGTTTTTGAACTTGTCACTGACTTATTATGAATGCGCTGCAGGTGACGTATAAGGGAGGATGTTCCGAGGTGGTTAACGTCCTTACCCCTACTTATTACAGCTTGACAAAGGGAACACACGGCTTGACACCTGTTGTCCGCATTTCTGGTGAAATACCTCCACACCGAAGAGCTGATTTTTTTGGTATTTTCACCTGGCATGTCAACGGCCATATTCCTCCCACGGACAACAGGTGTCTCCCCGGGTGCCTGACTTAAACAAACCACCTCACCATCAGAATCCTCCTGGTCAATTTCCTCCCCAGCGCCAGCAACACCCATATCCTCCTCATCCTGGTGTACTTCAACACTGACATCTTCAATCTGACTATCAGGAACTGGACTGCGGGTGCTCCTTCCAGCACTTGCAGGGGGCATGCAAATAGTGGAAGGCGCATGCTCTTCACGTCCAGTGTTGGGAAGGTCAGGCATCGCAAACGACACAATTGGACTCTCCTTGTGGATTTGGGATTTCAAAGAACGCACAGTTCTTTGCGGTGCTTTTGCCAGCTTGAGTCTTTTCAGTTTTCTAGCGAGAGGCTGAGTGCTTCCATCCTCATGTGAAGCTGAACCACTAGCCATGAACATAGGCCAGGGCCTCAGCCGTTCCTTGCCACTCCGTGTGGTAAATGGCATATTGGCAAGTTTACGCTTCTCCTCCGACAATTTTATTTTAGGTTTTGGAGTCCTTTTTTTTCTGATATTTGGTGTTTTGGATTTGACATGCTCTGTACTATGACATTGGGCATCGGCCTTGGCAGACGACGTTGCTGGCATTTCATCGTCTCGGCCATGACTAGTGGCAGCAGCTTCAGCACGAGGTGGAAGTGGATCTTGATCTTTCCCTAATTTTGGAACCTCAACTTTTTTGTTCTCCATATTTTATAGGCAGAACTAAAAGGCACCTCAGGTAAACAATGGAGATGGATGGATTGGATACTAGTATACAATTATGGACGGACTGCCACGGTTAGGTGGTATAAAAAAACCACGGTTAGGTGGTATATATTATAATAATAATACAATTATGGATGGACGGACTGCCTGCCGACTGCCGACACAGAGGTAGCCACAGCCGTGAACTACCGCACTGTACACTGGTTGATAAAGAGATAGTAGTATACTCGTAACAACTAGTATGACACTATGACGACGGTATAAAGAAAGAAAAAAAAATACCACAGTTAGGTGGTATATATTATAATAATAATACAATTATGGATGGACGGACTGCCTGCCGACTGCCGACACAGAGGTAGCCACAGCCGTGAACTACCGCACTGTACACTGGTTGATAAAGAGATAGTAGTATACTCGTAACAACTAGTATGACACTATGACGACGGTATAAAGAATGAAAAAAAAACCACGGTTAGGTGGTATATATTATAATAATAATACAATTATGGATGGACGGACTGCCTGCCGACTGCCGACACAGAGGTAGCCACAGCCGTGAACTACCGCACTGTACACTGGTTGATAAAGAGATAGTAGTATACTCGTAACAACTAGTATGACACTATGACGACGGTATAAAGAATGAAAAAAAAACCACGGTTAGGTGGTATATATTATAATAATAATACAATTATGGATGGACGGACTGCCTGCCGACTGCCGACACAGAGGTAGCCACAGCCGTGAACTACCGCACTGTACACTGGTTGATAAAGAGATAGTAGTATACTCGTAACAACTAGTATGACACTATGACGGTATAAAGAATGAAAAAAAAACCACGGTTAGGTGGTATATATTATAATAATAATACAATTATGGATGGACGGACTGCCTGCCGACTGTCGACACAGAGGTAGCCACAGCCGTGAACTACCGCACTGTACACTGGTTGATAAAGAGATAGTAGTATACTCGTAACAACTAGTATGACACTATGACGACGGTATAAAGAAAGAAAAAAAAATACCACGGTTAGGTGGTATATATTGTAATACAATTATGGATGGACGGACTGCCTGCCGAGTTCCGACTGCCGACACAGAGGTAGCCACAGCCGTGAACTACCGCACTGTACTGTGTCTGCTGCTAATATAGACTGGTTGATAAAGAGATAGTATACAATACATACAACAATATACTACTATACTGGTGGTCAGGCACTGGTCACCACTAGTCACACTGGCAGTGGCACTCCTGCAGCAAAAGTGTGCACTGTTTAATTTTAAATTAATATAATATTATGTACTCCTGGGGGCTCCTGCTATAACAACCTGCAGTGCTCCCCAGTCTCCCCCACAATTATTATAAGCTTTGCCTTTTATACATTGATGTGCAGCACACTGGGCTGAGCTGAGTGCACACAGACTGAGTCACACTGTGTGACTGGCTGCTGCTGTGTATCGTTTTTTTTCAGGCAGAGAACGGATATAGCAGAGAACGGATATATTATATTAAAATAAATAAAAGTTAACTAACAACAACTGCATTGGTCACTGTGGTAAACTCTGTCTGACTCTGCACAATCTCTCTCTCTCTTCTAATCTAATTTCTAATGGAGAGGACGCCAGCCACGTCCTCTCCCTATCAATCTCAATGCACGTGTGAAAATGGCGGCGACGCGCGGCTCCTTATATAGAATCCGAGTCTCGCGAGAATCCGACAGCGTCATGATGACGTTCGGGCGCGCTCGGGTTAACCGAGCAAGGCGGGAGGATCCGAGTCTGCTCGGACCCGTGAAAAAAACATGAAGTTCGTGCGGGTTCGGTTTCAGAGAAACCGAACCCGCTCATCTCTAATATAGACTTTACACTTTACTGATCAATTATGGTAATCAACATTTAATAAATATTTACAAGAAATCAAAAAGTGTAATATGATTTCAGTCTGGGAATAAATGAGCAAATGACAAGCTGTGTAACAGATTGTTTTGGTCTATGATACAGGATAATCAAAATATTGTATTTTTAAGGATTTACATTGCTGTCAAATCAGCCAGAAGCAGTTGATATAAATCAGCTTTTCTGGTGCTTATCAGTCCTCACCCATGTCCAATTGGAGTCTGACGAAACATTTCATCTTTTATACCGGAGTTATGTGTGACAGACTTCAAAATATCTTTCACTGGTAAAAATTCTGGTTCATGTCCAGAATACTAAACAAAATTATTACAAATACAAGCTAGAAAAAGTTATCACAATAAATAAGGTTCCTATTTCATTATTTATTTTAAATACTTCAAATCCTATTTGAATTATGTTAGGTATTGAAAACTTTATCACTCCTGCAACAATCTTTCACTGCTGCAACTTTACATCCTTTACATCAGAGGTTCCCAAACTGTGTGCCGTGGCTCCCTGGGGTGCCTCCGGACACTTGCAGGGGTGCCCTGGGTTGGTGGTCCAGGACCAATTCAAATTATTCATGGTCAATATAATAGGCAAAACCAGTGCTGGTGGCTGCCAGTCATAAAATATGTGGCCAAACAGAAGCAAATCTTGTCCCTCACCACACAACTGACCCTAAGGATGACATATAAACTAGTGATGAGCGGATTCAAACGCGATCTACTTAATGTAATATTTCTTTCTAAATTTCTCAATAAGGAATTTTTGGCCTAGGGGTGCCGTGAAAAAAATTCTGATATTCTAGGGTGCCGTGATTCAAAATAGTTTGGAAACCACTGCTTTACATCCTATTTGAATTATGTTAGGTATTGAAAACTTTATCACTCCTGCAACAATCTGTCACTGCTGCAACTTTACACCCTTTACATCCTATTTGAATTATGTTAGGTATTGGAAACTTTGGGGTATATGCAATTACCGGCGAATCGCGGCAATTTTTCGCCCGTTTTTTAATTCGACACAATTCGACCGTCGAAGTGGGTGCCGGAATTCAACATATTCAATAAAAAACGGATTCGACAGTCCCGCTGTCGAAAAATGGCCGATTTGATGGATTTTGATCCGATTTTTAAAAAAACGGTAAAAAAACCCCCAAAAAATTGCGTGGGGTCCCCCCTCCAAAGCATAACCAGCCTTGGGCTCTTCGAGACGGTCCTGGTTCTAAAAATCCGGGGGGAAAAATGACAGGGGATCCCCCGTATTTTTAAAACCAGCACCGGGCTCTGCGCCTGGTGCTGGTGCAAAAAATACGGGGGACAAAAAGAGTAGGGGTCCCCCGTATTTTTTTACACCAGCGTCGGGCTCCACTAGCTGGACAGATAATGCCACAACCGGGGGTCACTTTTATACAGCGCCCTGCGGCCGTGGCATTAAATATCCAACTAGACACCCCTGGCCGGGGTACCCTGGGGGAGTGGGGACCCCTTCAATCAAGGGGTCCCCCCCCCAGCCACCCAAGGGCCAGGGGTGAAGCCAGAGGCTGTCCCCCCCATCCAAGGGCTGCGGATGGGAGGCTGATAGCCTTGAGAAAATTGGAAGAATATTGTTTTTTCCAGTAGTACTACAAGTCCCAGCAAGCCTCCCCCGCAAGCTGGTACTTGGAGAACCACAAGTACCAGCATGCGGGAGAAAAATGGGCCCGCTGGTACCTGTAGTTCTACTGGAAAAAAATACCCAAATAAAAACAGGACACGCACACCTTGAAAGTACAACTTTATTACATACATGTCGACACACACACATATTTACCTATGTTGACACGACGTTCGGTCCACTTGTCCAAGTAGAATCCACGGTGTACCTGTGAATAAAATTATACTCACCTCAATCCAGTGTCCGGATCTTTTAAAATAATCCTCGTACTTGGCAAAACAAAACGAACACCCGGACCAAACGGACTGAAAGGGGTCCCATGTGTACACATGGGACCCCTTTCCACGAATGCCGGGACTCCACGTGACTGCTGTCACAGAAAGGTCCCTTCAGCCAATCAGGAAGCGCTACTTCGTGGCACTCTCCTGATTGGCTGTATGCGCGTCTGCTGGCAGACAGCGCATCGCACAGCTCCCTACATTAGTTTCAATGGTGGGAACTTTGCGGTCAGCAGTGGGGTTACCCGCGGTCAGCTGCTGACGGCGGGTGACCTCACCGCTGACCGCAAAGTTCCCACCATTGAATATAATGGAGAGGCTTTGCGATGCGCTGTCTGACAGCTCAGACGCGCATAGCCAATCAGCAGAGTGCCAGGACGTTGCGCTCGCTGATTGGCTGAAGGGACCTTTCTGTGACAGCAGTCACGGGGAGGTCTCTGCATTCGGGGAAAGGGGTCCCATGTGTAAATATGGGACCCCTTTCAGTCCGTTTGGTCCGGGTGTTCGGGTTTTTTTTTTGCCAAGTACGTGGATTATAATCTGGACACTGGATTGAGGTGAGTATAATTTTATTCACAGGTACTCGTGGATTCTACTTGGACAAGTGGACAGAGGTTGGCGTGTGAACATAGGTAAGTATGTGTGTGTCGACATGTGTGAAATAAAGTTTTACTCTCACGGTGTGCGTGTCCTGTTTTTATTTGGGTATTTTTTTTTCAGTAGAACTACAGGTACCAGCGGGCCCGTTTTTCTCCCGCATGCTGGTACTTGTGGTTCTCCAAGCACCAGCTTGCGTGGGAGGCTTGCTGGGACTTGTAGTACTACTGGAAAAAAACAATATTATTTCAATTTTCTCAAGGCTATCAGCCCCCCATCCACAGCCCTTGGATAGGGGGGACAGCCTCGGGCTTCACCCCTGGCCCTTGGGTGGCTGGGGGGTGGGACCCCTTGATTGAAGGGGTCCCCACTCCCCCAGGGTACCCCGGCCAGGGGTGTCTAGTTGGATATTTAATGCCACGGCCGCAGGGCGCTGTATAAAAGTGACCCCCGGCTGTGGCATTATCTGTCCAGCTAGTGGAGCCCGATGCTGGTGTAAAAATTACGGGGGACCCCTACTCTTTTTGTCCCCCGTATTTTTTGCACCAGCACCAGGCGCAGAGCCCGGTGCTGGTTTTAAAAATACGGGGGATCCCCTGTCATTTTTCCCCCCGGATTTTTAGAAGCAGGACCAGCTCGAAGAGCCCGAGGCTGGTTATGCTTAGGAGGGGGGACCCCACACAATTTTTTTTCTGATTTTTACCATTCCATTTAAAAAAAAAATAAAAAATATAAAATAATATTTTAAAAAATATATAAATAATACTTGTGCCTCCAAAATAGACAAACCAAGTACATAATCCCTTCTTATATAAATAGATATGCTATTACCAATAAAAAAAACACCAAAAAAAAACATGTTTTTAATTTTTTTTATTAGATTCCGCCACCAAAGTGTGGCGGATTGAAAATGACGAATTTACTGTCTAAAAGCACTGTTGTCGAATTTCCAAACTTCAATTGAATATACTTTTGTCGAATTGCCGCATTTGTACCATTGCAGAAATGTCGAATTTGACAAATGTCGAATTTCAAAAAGTCGATTTTGGAAAGTCTGTTTTTTTGACGAAAAGTACTGAATTGCATTGTCGAATTATTTTTTTTGGCGAAAATGTCCCGTTTTTCAAAATTTTCGGGAATTCGACCGCAATTGCATATACCCCTTTGTCTTTAATTAGTGATTTCTAGGCCAGACTATAGTCTGTTCTCACTGTGTATTAGTGGGGGTATAGTGGTTTGTTAACACCTTGAGGCAACCTTTTGTTGTGGGTGGAGTTTTCAGAGGGTTGGTGCTGCTATCAATCAACCCTGTATCCATGTCTGCATGTTTATTAACTAGTATAGATCAAGGATGCAAGCCTCTGGCTGCGAGCATATTTGTTGCTAAGTATGTTAGTGCAAAGCATGATGACATAATCTTTGGAGATATACAGAGATAAACAGGAGAGAAACAGAGGGATAGCAGATTATCTCCTCCACCTCCACAAAAGAACTGCAAACGACATACTATAGTGAGTTAACTAAACCACTACCAGCAACTCCTGCAGCCTGCACAGTCTGGACACTGAACTACCTGTCTGATTAAGTAACAGCCCTACTGCTCTCACACATTGCTCACACTCCTCATTTACACAATCTACAACCACTGTGTATCCATCTCAGCCTTTCCGTTCCTTCCATTATTTCCTAAAATCCTGTTTGAACTGTCTTTTGCTTTCACTACACCACACATTCTCCTGGTTCATTCTATATTACACCCACACCATTCTATTCCTCTGAGAAACGCTACTGTACCGAATTATGGCTCCTCGATCGTGTCACATACCAATCATCACTGCCAGGTCTCACACCCCAAATTCCAAATCACCCACATATACTCAGAACCCAGCCAACCTTATCCCTATCTCCCCTGTCCCCTCCCTTCCTTTCTCCTGTGCACTCTGGAATGCTAGGTCAATCTGCAACAAGTTGCCAACTATCCACAACCTCTTCATCGCCCACTCTTTTAACCTTCTCGCCATCACTGAAACCTGGCTCTCCTCCTCTGACACCACCTCCCCTGCTGCCCTCTCCTACGGAGGCCTCTCCTTCACCCACACGGTCAGACCTGATGGCCGCCAGGGTGGAGGCGTGGGCATCCTTCTCTCCCCAAACTGCACCTTTCGTGTCATCCCACCTGAGCCCTCCCTCACCTTCTCCACCTTTGAGGTCCACACTATCCGCCTCTTCTACCCCATTCACCTCCTTGTGGCAGTGATCTACCGCCCCCCTGGCCACTGTTCACCTTTCCTTGACAACTTTGCTGCCTGGCTTCCCCACTTTCTCTCCTCCGACCTCCCCTCTGTCATCCTCGGTGACTTTAACATCCCTATTGACATCACTAATGCTGCTTCCACTAATCTTCTTGCCCTTTCCACCTCCTTTGGACTTTCTCAATGGACCTCCATCCCTACTCACAATCTCAGCCACTCCCTCGACCTTGTCTTCACCCACCGATGTGATCTCTCTGATTTCTCAAACTCTTCCTTCCCTCTCTCTGACCACCATCTGCTTTCTTTCACCCTCTCATCCTCCTTCCTCCTCTCCACGCCCAGACCCACCACCACCAGACGCAATCTTGGGTCTCTCAACTCCACTTTCATGTCCTCCCTCGACACTTTCCTCTCTCCTCTTTCCACTATGACTTGTCCCAACCAGGCAGCCTCCTTCTATAACGCTTCCCTAACCGCTGTTCTCAACTCTGTGGCCCCCCTCTCCTCTGTCCCCCTCCGCCGCTCCAAACCCCAACCTTGGCACACCAAACTAACACGTTTCTTACAAAAATGCTCACGCTCCGCTGAACGCTCCTGGAGGAAATCTCACTCTCTGCCGGACTTTCTCCATTTCAAGTTTATTCTCTCCTCCTACAGCTCTGCTCTTTCCCTCGCCAAGCAATCCTTTTTCCAAGCACTCATCTCTTCTCAGTCCTCCTGTCCACGCCGTCTCTTTGAAACTTTCAACACTCTCCTTCGCCCCCCTCCTCCTCCCCTCCCATCCTCCCTCACTGCCACTGACTTTGCCTCCTTCATCTCCAAAATTGAAGACATCCAACACGGCATCTCCCGCCGTCACCCCTCTGCTACCCCTCTGCCCCCTTCATCCCTCCCCTCCATCTATCCCAACCTGTCCTCCTTCTGTCCCACTTCAGAAAAGGAAGTCCACTCCCTCGTCTTATCCTCCCCCCCTCCACCTGCCCCCTGGATCCCCTTCCCTCCCGTCTTTCCGCTCCCTCTCCCCCACTGCCTGCTCCCACCTTGCTCACCTCTTTAACCTGTCCCTCTCTACCGGCATCTTCCCCTCGCCATTCAAACATGCTCAGGTCTCACCTATTCTCAAAAAACCCTACCTCGACCCCTCATCACCCACTAACTACCGCCCCATCTGTCTTCTCCCTTTCGCCTCCAAACTACTTGAACGACTGGTCTACAGCCGCCTCACAAGCTACCTCTCTGACAAATCCATCCTCAATCCACTACAATCTGGCTTTCGCCCACTCCACTCAACTGAGACTGCCCTGGTGAAAGTCACCAATGACCTGCTTTCGCCCAAATCCAGGGGCCACTTCTCTCTGCTCATCCTTCTGGACCTCTCTGCTGCCTTTGACACCATAGATCATCCTCTCATCCTCTGCACACTCCAAAATGCTGGCCTCTCTAGCACTGTCCTTGACTGATTTTCTTCTTACCTCACTAACCGCTCCTTCTCTGTGTCTGCCTCAAGCACCACCTCACACCCTTCCATTCTTCCTGTTGGTGTCCCTCAGGGTTTCGTTACTTGGACCCCTTCTGTTCTTCCTGTACACCTTTTTCCTGGGTGCGCTCATTAACTCATTTGGCCTTCAATACCACCTCTATGCTGATGACACACAACTCTACCTCTACTCTCCTGATCTGTCCCCCTCTGTCCTCTCTCAGGTTTCCAGCTGCCTCTCTGCTATCTCCTCCTGGTTGTCTGAGCGCTCTCTGAAGCTCAACATGGACAAAACTGAACTCATCATCTTCCCCTCATCCAGAGCAACACCGCCGACCAATTTCTCTATCATTGTTGACAACACCACCATCTCCCCCGTTCCCCAACTCCGCTGCTTGGGCATCACTCTTGACTCCTCCCTCTCCTTTGCACCCCACATTCAAGCCCTGGCACAATCCTGTCGTTTCCGGCTATGCAACATTGCTCGTATCAGGCAATATCTCTCCCAGAGTGCAACTAAACTCATCATCAACTCACTGGTCATCTCACGACTCGACTACTGCAATGTTCTCCTCACTGGCCTCGCTTGCTCCCATCTTGTTCCCCTCCAATCTGTCCTGAACTCCGTAGCTAGGCTTATCTTCCTCTCCCACCGCACCACATCTGCCACTCCCCTTCGACAAAATCTACACTGGCTCACATTCCCCTACAGAATCCTCTTCAATCTCCTCACCCTTACATACAAGGCCATCTCTAATTTCACTGCTCCCTACATCTCCAACCTCCTCTCCCTTTACACTCCCTCCCGCCCCCTACGGTCGACCAATGACCATCGCCTCTCCGCTGCCCTGTTCACTGCTTCCCATGCTCGTGTTCAAGACTATGCCCGTGCTGCACCCCTTCAGTGGAACGCACTCCCCCGCTCCATTAGGCTCTCCCCAACCTTGCAAAGCTTCAAACGGGCACTAAAAACCCACCTATTCATCAAAGCATACCCACCCAATGCATAACCCAGTCCTGAAGCCACGCCTCCACCCGCCTGCCTCATGCCGTGAACATCTCAGCTTTGCTTGCATACTGCCATCAGGCTACCTCCTGCTTGCCTGCAACTCTTGTCATCTGTCTGTCGCCCCTCCCCAATAGATTGTTAGCTCTTCAGAGCAGGGCCCTCTTTCCACTTGTTATCTAAGCCCTCGTCTCGACACATTTCACTCGCAGCTCTCCCCTACTCAAGAGCCATCTTTACCCTGCTAGTAAAGGCTCATCTCCATCTATGGCCACCAGCCCATACTAGTACGATGATCACTCCCTCAATACTTACATCTTAGCTGTATTATGTCTTGAGAATGTGTGGTGCTCTGTTACCTGTACTCTATTTCTGTTATTTATTTACTGTAATGCTATGTTTTGTCTCCGTGTACTGTCCTTTGTACGGCGCTGCGAAACACGTGGCGCCTTATAAATAAAATGTAATAATAATAATAATAAATGCAATTTTCTTAAAGGCATCCGATGTCTCTATTTAAAATGTTATATAATGATACCAAATCAAATAAAACATAATAGCTCAATTCAACTGTCAAATACTGTATAAGAGATTAATTTTAAGGGAGTATTTTGACGACATACCTGTATATTGTTTTTAACGCTAGGTCATTCGAATTCAGGTCGCTTTGTATCCATCTTGTGTGAGCTCTGGTTATTTGTGTCTCCAATCATCTGGCTATTCCTGAATGAGTGAAGAGCCTTAAGGGGGGTACACCCACCCCCTCCCCCGTTGGACCTGGCATCGGCAAGCGTGTATGAACTTGCCATATGTCGGGTCCCGGAGGCAGCGATGTCGGACTGGGTACACATCATGAAGTGTGTACCTACCTTGAGGCTGGAGCATTATATAGACACACAGGTAGTCGTATGTCAGGAAAATCAAGATAGAACACTAGAGGCAGGATATCTGAAATTCAATATAGGTTGAGTTTCCCATATCTGAAAATCCGATAACCAAAATATTCCATGTTGTGGCACTGCCTCCCCTGCCCACCTTGTCCGCACATCTCTGATCAAAACTCACCAAATTTCCAGCAGTGTATACTACTGCTGCACCTGTATATAATGCCCACATGAACCCTTGGGCTCATATACTGTGCGTAAATCTGGCTCTGATACTGGCTAGTGTTCCCCAGCCATTTACCTCACCGCACATCACTGGTTTCACTCAGAAAATTATCAAATATTTCGTATAACATTACCTTTAGGCTATGTTTATAAGGTGTATATGAAAAATAAATTCATTTCATGCAGGAATACAAACTTTGTTTCGTGCACAAAGTTATTAAAAATATTGTATAAAAATTACCTTCTGATGTATAAGAAGTATATGAAATATAAATGCATTACGTGTTTAGACTTGGGTCCCATCCCCAACATATATCATTATGGTATGAATGTCAGTATTTCAAACTACCGAAAAATCTGCAATACAAAATACTTCTGGTCTCAAATATTTCCGATATGGGAGGCTCAACTAGTACAATGCACTGATAGCAAAGTTGCAGGAATACAGAACTGCACATTGGGGGTCATTCCGAGTTGTTCGCTTGCTAGCAGATTTTAGCAGCATTGCACACGCTAGGCCGCCGCCCTTAGCAGTTTCTAAATAGCTCGAGACTTACTCATACACTGCGATCAGCTAAGCCTGTTTCGTTCCTGGTTTGACGTCACAAACATGCCCTGCGTTCGGCCAGCCACTCCCCCGTTTCTCCAGACACTCCCGCGATTTATTCTGGCATGCCTGCGTTTTTCCGCACAATCCCAGAAAACGGCCAGTTTCCGCCCAGAAACACCCACTTCCTGTCAATCACACTCCGATCACTTCAACGATGAAAATTCTTCGTTCGGACGTGATTAAATCTACTAAGTTTTGTGCTAAAATACTGCGTACCATGCGCATGCGCATTTTCGCCTTAATCGCTCCGTTGCGAAAATCGGCAACGAGTGAACAACTCGGAATTACCCCATTGGTAGCAAATTTGCAGAAATGTAGGATAATGGTCTGGTAGTAAGGTTGCAGGAAAACAAGATAGCAGTCTGGTAGCAGCAAGATTTTAGGAACACAATGTAGGAAAAAAATTCTGGTAGCTAGGTTGCAGGTCAGCAGGATGTATTTTTTTATGATAAATTATTATTTTATTTTTTTTATAAATGCAATGTCTGAAAATACATTCTTGGTTTTTCAATTGTGAACAGCAGTTAGGGATTTGAGTAGGGCCTGGAGTTAGGCATTATATACTGGTGATAAACAATCAGGACAAGGATTAGTGATTTTGAGAATGGACCCAGGGATTTAAGCCTAGCACCCTAATCAATATTTCCAGAGTGAATGTTGCCCAAATGAATAATACATACAGTAACTGGAGATAAAATTAATATGCCAAACAAAATATACCAAAGCATGCTTGAGCTCAAATGGACTGAGATCTAAACAAACCCAGCAGGTGGTGCCCCTATGCACGTGCCTAGTGGGAAATCCGCCACTGTGTGTGGGTCATAACAACCTTTCCAGTACTATCCTACCAATGAACTGAGCTTGTGGCCGTAAATAGGCTGATACTTTGTCTCATATGAGGAAGGGGTTGACCTAATTCCTGATTCCTATACACATGTGAGAGTCTCTATAACCTTTACGGTTTCTTTATTAGTTTTGTGCCCAAACTGTCTTCCAGGATCAGCTCGCAGTTTCTCTGAAGCGGTCTTTCATCATTAAATCCACATCTGGTGATTCATTGCCTTATAAACCGAAGATGAATCTAGGGGAGTTGGTGGTGCTTGTGCCGTGGGCACTGAGTGTGTGGTGGGTAAATCATGATTAGGTTAATATCAGACTCCTCAGCTTTCTACCAGAGAAATGGGTGTGGTATTGAAAGTCGACAGTAACTAGGTCGACAATGTCTAGGTCGACCACTATTGGTTGACAGTAACTAGGTCGACAGGGTGTCTAGGTCGACAGGGTCTTTAGGTCGACATGTTCTCGGTCGACAGGTCAAAAGGTCGACATGATTTTTAATGTTATTTTGGTGTCATTTTCTTCGTAGAGTGACCGGGAACCCCAATTAGTGCACCGCGTCCCCTCGCATGGTGCCTTCGCTCCACTACCGCTTCGCTCGGCACAGATTACCGTTCCAATCGTAGTCCACGTGGATCGTTAAGTATGAAAAGGTTAAAAAAAAAGAATTTTTTTTTTAAAAACTCATGTCGACCTTTTGACCTGTCGACCTAGAACATGTCGACATAAAGACCCTGTCGACCTAGACACTCTGTTGACCTAGTTACTGTCGACCAATAGTGGTCAACCTAGACATTGTCGACCTAGTTACTGTCGACTTTCAATCCGGATCCCCAGAGAAATAAGGCAGCGCCAATCCCACAACCCCGCACTTAGAGGATATTGTGCTCATGTCACATCCATGCAATGTAACAGCAGAAGCCTGTTCCACTGAGTAAAACGGTAAGAGAACAATGAGAGGACGGTGAGAGTTGTGAGGGGGCAAAGAGGGTCAAAGATGTTGGAGAGCGCTACTGTGCATACTCTTACTTAGGTTCTTACTGTGATGCTTCAAATCCCTAATCAAGATGGCCACTGATCCTATTACTGAGCTTTCGTGGCACCATCTTGACTGTGTTAAAGCACCACAGTGGGATATGGAAGTCTTCCACTTAGTTTCAGAGATACCTGTGATTACTGCAATTTCACACTGCCAGAGATCTTCCGTGACTATTAGAGTACTTGGTACTGCTGCATCCTGCACAGCTATTTAGATGCAGTGACTGGCTGGTGACCTATATGTTCAGCTCATGCTTCACTCCATATAAAAAGTCTGTGCATGTGCATAACTGTTAGTATGGCTGTACAGTCACATTGCTACAAATTAAACCACCCAAATACCCCCTTCACCCCACTACCCCCTTCACCATAGGCTGCTCTCCGCCGCTGTGAATGCTGGGAAACGCATCCCAGCATTCACAGCGGTGGCGGGCAGCCTATTGTGAAGCAGATGGACAGCAGCAGCAGTGCCTCTGCCAACCAATTACACAGCACTGCTGCGGCTCCATCCTCCACCTCCCTCCTCCTCCTTATCCCCTGCCCAGGATCTCTGCACAAGCTGCACCGAGGAGCCTGAGCCAGCGGAGAGAGTAAGTATAATTCTTTCTTTCTTTCTTTCTTTTCTGTCTGCCTTAATGTGTAAAAAGGAGGGCGCTGTCTGCCGTAATGTGTAAAAAGGTGGACGCTGTCTGCCGTAATGTGTAAAAAGGGCACGCTGTCTGCCGTAATGTGTAAAAAGGGGGACGCTGTCTGCCGTAATGTGTAAAAAAGGGGACACTGTCTGCCGTAATGTGTAAAAAAGGGGACGCTGTCTGCCGTAATGTGTAAATAAGGGGACGGTGTCTGCCACAATGTGTAAAAGGGGGCACGCTGACTGCCTTAATGTGTATAAAGGGGACGCTGTCTGCCGTAATGTGTAAAAAGGGCACGCTGTCTGCCGTTATGTGTAAAAAGGGGGACGCTGTCTGCCGTAATGTGTAAAAAGCGGACACTGTCTGCCGTAATGTGTAAAAAGAGGGGCGCTCTCTGCCGTAATGTGTAAAAAAGGCACACTGTCTGCCGTAATGTGTAAAAAGGGGGACGCTGTCTGCTGTAATGTGTAAAAAGGGCATGCTGTCTGCCCTAATGTGTAAAAAAGGGTATGCTGTCTGCCGTAATGTGTAAAAAAAGGGTATGCTGTCTGCCGTAATGTGTAAAAAGGGCACGCTGTCTGCCGTTATGTATAAAAAGGGCACGCTGTCTGCCGTAATGTGTAAAAAGGGGACTCTGTCTGCCGTAATGTGTAAAAAGGGAGACGCTGTCTGCCGTAATGTGTAAAAAGAGCACGCTGTCTGCCTTACTGTGTAAAAATGGGGATGCTGTCTGCCGTAATGTGTAAAAAAGGGCACGCTGTCTGCCGTAATGTGTAAAAAAGGGTATGCTGTCTGCCGTAATGTGTAAAAAGGGGACGCTGTCTGCCGTAATGTGTAAAAAGGGGAATCTGTCCGCCATAAGATGTAAAAGGAACTATACCTGGTGTAGTGGTGCTACTGTGCGGCATAATTTGAATAATGAAGACTACTGTGCACCGGTATATGAATTGGTATTATTTTGTGGCCACACCCCTTCCCCATGAAGCCAAGCCCCTATATTTTTTGCGCGCGCCTACTGCGCGCACTGCCCCTGTTTTGTGTGGAGGGGTGGGGTTCCGATGCCGTTTCTTGCACACAGTGCTAAAATGTCTACTTACGGCACTGTTGCTAGGTATCCATTTCTCTGGCCCTGAGCAGGTCCCCTCACCAGATCCTCTCCAGGGGTGAGGGGGTGGACTTGGATGGGATGAGTGGGTGGGCGGGGGGGGCTAAAGCATTTTGTCACACCTGGACCCACTGCTCGCTAGTTCCGCCACTGTCTGTGAGAAGTGCACACACAGCTACATCTATATTTGTCTTTATCAAGCTGAAAGGTACAGAGAAGTACACCACATGGACATTTGCTATGGAGACACACTAAAGTGTGAAAGGTGTAAAGTTACAGTAGATCCTGGTGACAGTCCATACCCATAAAGTTATGTGAATGCAGCAGTATGAGTGACTACACTGATAACATTTATGTCAGTTTCTCAGCAACTATTGTCTGTAGGAGTGAAAACAGATGATGAAGTGATGTTGCAAAATGTAACTCCTGAGTCTGTCTTTCTAGTTGTGGCACTGGAAGCAAATACAGCCAAGTTAACCAAAGACACAGTTAGAGCAAAGCTACTGCTATTGCAAGGATGCGTGCCATGGCCCTCATTCCGAGTTGATCGCTCGCAAGGCGATTTTAGCAGAGTTGCTCACGCTAAGCCGCCGCCTACTGGGAGTGAATCTTAGCATCTTAAAATTGCGACCGAAGTAATCGCAATATTGCGATTACACACCTCGTAGCAGTTTCTGAGTAGCTCCAGACTTACTCGGCATCTGCGATCAGTTCAGTGCTTGTCGTTCCTGGTTTGACGTCACAAACACACCCAGCGTTCGCCCAGACACTGCTCCGTTTCTCCGGCCACTCCTGCGTTTTTTCCGGAAACGGTAGCGTTTTTTCCCACACGCCCATAAAACGGCCTGTTTCCGCCCAGTAACACCCATTTCCTGTCAATCACATTACGATCGCCAGAACGATGAAAAAGCCGTGAGTAAAATTACTAAGTGCATAGCAAATTTACTTGGCGCAGTCGCAGTGCGAACATTGCGCATGCGCACTAAGCGGAAAATCGCTGCGATGCGATGAAATTTACCAAGCGAACAACTCGGAATGAGGGCCTATGTGAGTCAAATGCTGAGAGTACTACAAAGAGTGAGAAATTCAGAAAACTCAAGTGCTGCATATTTCACAAGATAGGTCACAAAGCATTTGAGTGCAAGCAGAAAATAGGATTTTAATTACCTTCCTTTTCTCGTAGTCCGTAGAGGATGCCGGGGTCCACATTAGTACCATGGGGTATAGATGGGTCCACTAGGAGCCATTGGCACTTTAAGAGTTTGAGAGTGTGGGCTGGCTCCTCCCTCTATGCCCCTCCTACCAGACTCAGTCTAGAAACTATGCCAGAGGAGACAGACATCTTCGAGAGAAGGATTTAACACAGATACTGGCGAGATTCATTCCAGCTCACATATACAAGGCACATCAGGCTAACAGCCTGAAAACTCAGCAACCGCTGAAAACATTACTTACCAAGTAACAATGCAGTACTTAACTAAAAACAAAGTTGTACTGAACCAGATAACAATTGCAGGAAAATGAAGCGCTGAGCGGGCGCCCAGCATCCTCTACGGACTACGAGAAAAGGATTTACCGGTAGGTAACCAAAATCCTATTTTCTCTTACGTCCTAGAGGATGCTGGGGTCCACATTAGTAC
This sequence comes from Pseudophryne corroboree, assembly GCF_028390025.1. Taxonomy (NCBI): domain Eukaryota; kingdom Metazoa; phylum Chordata; class Amphibia; order Anura; family Myobatrachidae; genus Pseudophryne; species Pseudophryne corroboree. The sequence continues at coordinate 346,293,773 of NC_086447.1, forward strand.
CACGGGGATGTACCAAAGCTTCCAGAATGGGAGGGAGAGCGCGGAGGCTCCTGCAGAACTGATTGACTAAACTTCAGATCATCAGAGGCCAAAGTATAGAACTTGTAGAACTTTCAAAACGTGTTCGACCCAGACCAAGTTGCAGCTCGGCAAAGTTGTAATGCCGAGACAGTCCAGTGACGTGCGGTGGGGTGAGGCAGGTGAGGCAGAGCCTTTCCTGTCATACTTACGTTTAAACCAGAGTTTTGATTGAATAAAGTATATAAAAAATACTATTAATTTGTTTGAAATATCTTCTTTGCGTTATTCTAATAATTTTTATAGCCCAAACTCTGGAGTAAAAAATCTATGGCAGGTGAGGCAGTGCCTCACCTGCTAATCTTTTCCGCACATCTCAGATCAAAACTCACCAAATTTCCAGGAGTTTATACTGCTGCACCTGTGTATAATGCCCAGATGTACCCTTTGGCTCATATATTGCATGGAATTCTGGCTCTGGGGTTAGCCAATGCCTCCTGAGCCATGTAGCTCACCGCACGTCCCTGCGAGACACCCCAGGCAGCCGTCCAGGAAGACCCCGCCTTACGAGAAGGGTGGGCCTTGACAGACGTAGGACACGGCAAACCTGACATAGAATACGCATCCTGGATAGTAAACCTGATCCAGCAAGAGATCGTCTGCTTAGATGCATGACACCCAATTTTCTTGGGATCATACAGGACAAACAGAGCGTCCGATTTTCTGTAACGAGCAGTCCTCTTCACATAGATTTTCAGAGCCTTTACAACATCCAAGGACTTTGATGAAATTGAGGAGTCAGTAGCCACTGGCACCACAATAGTTTGGTTGATATGAAATGCCGACACAGCCTTCGGAAGAAACTGTTGACGTGTCCGTGTCAGCGTCCAGAGTCTTACCGGTACGCTGGAGCCGCGGGGCTGGCTTCTCAGGCGGCGTGCGGGCAACGGCGGAGGTGGGCTGCTGCGCCGGGTCCGAGGGCAGCAGTAGCGGCGGTGACTGAGTCCGCTCATGGTGGCGGGACGCCGCTACAGTGGGTCACTCTCGCTGAGCCGTTGCTAGGAGACCAGGTGCAGTGAGCTGTGTGGCTATGCAGAAAGGTCTGCATTACTGGGCGCCGCCATGTTGGAGACCAAGTTTGAGGCATAGTTCTTGTTTCCTGTTTCTTCCAACCAATCCAGGGGAAGTTCTCCCTATAAAAGGGGGCTGGTTTAGGACAGGGACGCCAGTGCTTCAAGTTAAAACCCTGTTGTAGGTGCTTTGGCCTGTGCTCCCAGGATTCTTGCCGTATTCTGGTTACTCATGACCCTGCTTGGTCGGTTCTCTGTGGCTGCTGCAGTCCTGCCATTCCTAGCATGCTGCTGCCTGTGGAAGCGCTCCTGGAAAACCCGGTCCAGTAAGACTCTTTGGGCACGGTCGGTCCCGGGTCTTTTGCCTCGTCTTTCAAGCCACTCTCCACAGATCTTCATCTCCAGCCACGTCTTTAACCACCATCCACAGTTCCGCAGTTCCTAATCTATAGCCTCGTCTTTTAAGCCACAGTCCACAGTCCTTTGTCTCCAGCCACGTCTTTAACCACCATCTAAAGTTCCGCAGTTCATAATCTACAGCCTTGTCTTCCAAGCCACAGTCCACAGTCCTTTGTCTCCAGCTACGTCTTTAACCACTATTCACAGTTCCGCAGTTCATTATTCACAACCTCGTCTTTCAAGCCACAACCCGCAGTTCTTTATCTACAACTACGTCTTTAAGTCATCGTTCACCAGCCACAGTTCTCTACCTCAGCCCTGTTCATAAGAACTACAATCCACTGACTCTTAGTTCCGTCTACATTCTTCATTGCCCCTTGTCCCATGAGAAGGAACTATATCCAACCCCCTCGTCTCGTTCATCCACAGCCAACTACCTCCTTGGGCAAGTCTCAGCTGCCGGATCCTCAAACCTCACTAGCCGTGACATTAAGCACTGGCCAAATGGATTCGACGGGGTATCAGGTCTCAGGAGGTGGTTCAACTGTAGATATCTGGTCACGCTTAAGTAAGCAGGAGGCCACACAATCCCAAATTGTGCAGTTCACGCAGAATATGTCCGAATGTCTCGATTCTCTCTGTGATGCCATGACGGCCCCTCAAGTATCTACAGCTGCTCCCACATTAGCACCTCTGGTCCCGCTTCCTACTGTACCAGTACCACTTCCACGGTTGCATTTGCCATCTCCCAGTAAGTTCGATGGGAATCCAAAACAATGCCGCAGGTTTCTTAACCAGTGCGAAATCCCGTTCGAACTACAGTCGACCAACTTCCCATCAGCACGAACCAAAGTAGCTTATATAATTACTTTACTCACCGGGCAAGCATTGGAATGGGCTTCATCTTTATGGGAGAGGACGGATCCCATCCTGTCTAACTATTCAGAATTCATGGCCACTTTTCGAAGATTCTTTGACGAACCGGGCAGGACTTCAGCCGCCTCATTGGAGATCCTGCGTCAAAGCACACGTACGTACGTACGTACGTACGTACGTACGGTCAGTCAGTACGTGATCCAGTTTCATACTCTCTCCTCAGAACTGAACTGGAATGAGGTTGCTCTCATTGCAGCTTTCTGGAGCGGTCTCTCCGAAAAGATCAAAGATGACCTCGCAACTCAGGACGTACCTGATAAGTTGGATAAATTAATTTCCTTATGCAATAAATTAGACATGAGGTACAGAGAGATCGCGGTCAGATCGTCCTAAGCCTAGAGTTGTTCTTCCACCAACACCATCATCATCAACTATTGAAGAACCCATGTAGATCAATCGTTCCCGCCTCTCCCTAACGAAGAACGTCAGAGACGGCGGCAAGGGAACCTCTGCTCGTACTTTGTTAAATCTTGCAATCTACGTCCGGGAAACGCCCGCTCCTAGCTTGTGCTGGAGAGGTCAAGCTAGGAGAATTCTCAGAATTACATACCAAGAAAGAGTCTGTCTTGTTAACCCACCTGGAACTCCCTTCTTCCACTCTTCTCATTCCTGTACTACTCGATTCTGGAGCCGCCGAAAGCTTCATTACATCAGCTCTGGTCAAACGATCTGGAATACAAACGGTCCGTTTGGATCGTACCATTTCTATTACTGCGGTGGATGGAAGTCATATTCCTGAGGGTATTATATGCTTTCGTACTATTCCTCTCAAGATGAAGGTCGGAGTTCTTCATTCAGAAAAAATCTCTTTCCTTGTAATTCCTAAAGCCTCTCATGAACTGATCCTAGGATTTCCATGGTTATTAAGACACAACTCCCACATAGACTGGCAAACTATGGATGTTCTCTCTTGGGGACGAGACTGCTTCCAGAACTGTTTGCCTTCAGTAAGACCCCTCTGTTCTTCCAGCCCTTCCAGCCTTCCTGTGGAATACCATGCCTTTCAAGATGTTTTCAGTTAACATGGGGCGGACACCTTGCCTCCGCATCGCATTTGGGATTGCCCCATTGATCTTGTACCAGGCAAGACTCCTCCCTGAGGTCGAATCTAGCCTCTCTCACTCCCTGAGACACAGGCCATGTCGGAGTATATCCGGGAGAACTTGGATAATGGGTTCAACAGGTCTTCCACCTCTCCGGCCGGGGCGGGGTTTTTCTTCGTCAAAAAGAAGGATGGGGTCTGCGGTCCTGTATTGACTATAGAGTTCTCAACGACAAAACAATTAAGAACAGATATCCATTACCTCTAATTCCAGAACTGTTTGACCGTGTTAAAGGAGCTACTGTATTCACTAAGCTGGACTTACGGGGGGCATACAATCTTATACGTATTCGCCCAGGTGACGAATGGAAGACGGCATTTAATACCCGCGACGGCCATTACGAATACCTGGCAATGCCTTTTAGCCTATGTAACGCCCCAGCCGTCTTTCAAGAATTCATTAATGAAATCTTCAGAGACCTCCTCTATGACTGCTTGGTGGTGTATTTGGATGACATCCTTATCTTTTCCAGAGATCTGAAGACCCATCGAGAACAAGTTAAAGAAGTTCTAACTCGTTTACGCAGGAATTAATTATTCTGTAAGTTAGAGAAGTGCACCTTCAAAGTACCCACGATTCCATTCCTTGGTTACATCCTCTCAGGGCAGAAGTTACAGATGGACCCCGCTAAAGTCCAGGTGATTCAGGATTGGTCGCTTCCAGCTACCCTTAAGGGAGTTCAACTTTTCCTGGGGTTCGCTAACTTCTACCAAAGATTTATTCAGAACTATTCTTCTGTCATAGCTCCCATAACCTCATTAACTAGGAAAGGAGCCGATCCTGCCAAGTGGTCTCCGGAGGCTTTGGAAGCCTTTTCGTCTTTAAAGGAGGCCTTCTTGACCGCACCTGTTCTTCGACAACCCGATCTCAGCCGTCCATTCCTGGTGGAGGTTGACGCCTCTACTGTAGGAGTAGGAGCAGTATTATCCCAACTCTTCGAGGACAAGAAAGTCCATCCTTGTGCATTCTTCTCGCAAAGATTCTCCCCTGCTGAACAGAATTACGCTATTGGGGAACAAGAATTACTGGCAATTAAGTTAGCCTTTGAGGAGTGGATGTATTTGTTGGAGGGTGCTCAGCATCCAATCTCGGTAACCACGGATCAAAAGAACCTCCTGTATCTACAGTCAGCTCGATGCCTGAACCCACGCCAAGCAAGATGGGCACTTTTCTTTACCCGTTTCAACTTTAAACTTAGTTACCGACCAGGTTCCCTCAACAAAAAGGCAGATGCATTATCCCGTTCCCTAAGTTCTGAAGAACCCTCTGATCATTTAAAGGAACAATTTATCTTGGAATCCACCTCTTTTTCAGCAACTAATACCTCTCCACTTCCTCCTCCGGTAAAAATCTTCGTTGCACCAAATCTTCGCAAGAGACTGCTTACATGGGCTCACTCCTCCTCCTTCATGGGCCATGCGGGTGGTCATAAAAAGCTCAAATTCATTCAGCGCTCCTATTGGTGGCCTCATCTCCGGACTGACGTTCAGGAATTCGTGGCTGCCTGTACAAAGTGTGTCCAGCATAAAAATCCCAAAGGTCCTCCAGCCAGGTTACTCTATCCGTTGCCTGTGCCGCAAAGACCATGGACGCATATTTCTATGGACTTTATTACTGATTTGCCTGCATCTGGCGGATGGAATACCGTATGGGTCATAGTTGACCAGTTCTCCAAAACGGCACACTTCGTTCCACTGGCTAGTCTTCCATCAGCATCCCAGTTGGCAAAATTATTCATAGCAGAGATCTTCCGACTCCATGGTCTGCCATAAGAAATCGTGTCTGATAGAGGTCCTCAGTTTGTGGCCAAGTTTTGGAGATCCCTATGTTCAGCTCTCGGTGTGAAATTGAATTTCTCCTCAGGATATCATCCCCAAACGGATGGTCAAACAGAGAGAGTGAACCAGGACCTGGAGACATTTCTGCATTTATTCATGTCCTCCTCTCAGGACGACTGGCTGGACTTCCTCCCATTCGCAGAATTTGCCCATAACAATCTCTATCACTCAGCCACAAAGTCTTGTCCTTTTTTCATTAATTACTGTTTTCATCCGAAAGTTCCTGACTTCCAACTTCTGCCTACGCTCGAGGTCCTTGCCTCAGAATCAGCACTTCGACAATTTACTAAAACCTGGAGACAAATTCACAAGGCCATGCTCAAGATATCCAAGAAGTATAAGACCTACGCAGATCTGAAGCGAAAAGCTGTACCAAGTCTTAAAGTGGGAGATCGGGTTTGGGTTTCCACACGTAACCTAAGATTGAAGGTTCCTACTAAAAAGTTTGCTCCCAGATTTATTGGGCCCTACCCAATCGAAAAAGTTTTAAATCCTGTGGCCTACAAAGTGAAGTTACCTCCGCATTTGAGAATCCCTAATGCATTTCATATTTCTCTCTTAAAACCGTTGGTACTTAATCGATTCAGAGCTGCTCTACTTAAATCACCCAAGATCCAATCAGCACAAGGAGACGAATTTGAGATTCACAAGATCCTCGACTCCCGCAGACGATATGGTCGCCTCCAGTACCTTGTTGATTGGAAGGGATATGGACCAGACGAAAGGTCTTGGGTAGAAGCAGAAGATGTCCATGCTCCAAGACTTCTTCGGACATTTCATGCCAAGTTTTGCAACTAAACCATATAGGTGTCCGGAGTCCACCCGCAAAGGGGGATTACTGTCAACGTCCGGAGTCTTACCGGTACGCTGTAGCTGCGGGGCTGGCTTCTCAGGCGGCGTGCGGGCAGCGGCGGAGGTGGGCTGCTGCACCGGGTCCGAGGGCAGCAGTAGCGGCAGTGAGGGGGTCCGCTCGTGGCGGCGGGACGCTGCTGCAGCGGGTCACTCTTGCTGAGCCGTTGCTAGGAGACCAGGGGCAGTGAGCTGTGTGGCTATGCAGAAAAGGTCTGCATTACTGGGTGCCGCCATGTTGGAGACCAAGTTTGAGGCATAGTTCTTGTTTCCTGTTTCTTCCAGCCAATCCAGGGGAAGTTCTCCCTATAAAAGGGGGCTGGTTTAGGACAGGGACACCAGTGCTTCAAGTTAAAACCCTGTTGTAGGTGCTTTAGCCTGTGCTCCCAGGATTCTTGCCGTATTCTGGTTACTCCTGACCCTGCTTGGTCGGTTCTCTGTGGCTGCTGCAGTCCTGCCGTTCCTAGCCTGCTGCTGCCTGTGGAAGCGCTCCTGGAAAACCTGGTCCAGTAAGACTCTTTGGGCACGGTCGGTCCCGGGTCTTTTGTCTCGTCTTTCAAGCCACTCTCCACAGTTCTTCATCTCCAGCCACGTCTTTAACCACCATCCACAGTTCCGCAGTTCCTAATCTACAGCCTCGTCTTTTAAGCCACAGTCCACAGTCCTTTGTCTCCAGCCACATCTTTAACCACCATCCACAGTTCCGCAGTTCATAATCTACAGCCTTGTCTTCCAAGCCACAGTCCACAGTCCTTTGTTTCCAGCTATGTCTTTAACCACTATTCACAGTTCCGCAGTTCATTATTCACAACCTCGTCTTTCAAGCCACAACCCGCAGTTCTTTGTCTACAACTACGTCTTTAAGTCATCGTTCACCAGCCACAGTTCTCTACCTCAGCTCTGTCTATAAGAACTACAATCCACTGACTCTTAGCTCCACCTATGTTCTTCATTGCCCCTTGTCCCATGAGAAGGAACTATATCCAACCCCCTCATCTCATTCATCCACAGCCAACTACCTCCTTGGGCAAGTCTCAGCTGCCAGATCCTCAAACCTCGCTAGCCGTGACAGTCCGGAGCTCAGCTCTATCTTCGTGTAAGATCAAGTATGGGCTTTTACAGGACAAAGCCCCCAACTCCGACACACGTCTAGCAGATGCTAAAGCCAACAACGTGACAGCCTTCCACGTAAGAAACTTGACTTCAACCTCCTGTAGAGGCTCAAACCAGTCCGATTGGAGGAACTGCAACACCACGTTAAGGTCCCAATGCGCCGTAGGCGGTACAAAGGGAGGTTGGATGTGCAGAACTCCCTTCGAAAAGGTCTGAACCTCAGGGAGGTCAGCCAATTGTCTTTGTAAGAAAATGGATAGGGCCGAAATTTGGACCTTCACAGATCCCAACCTCAGGCCCATATCCACACCAGCTTGTAGGAAAAGGAGAAACTGTCCCAGTTGAAACTCCACCGCAGGAAATTTCGTGGACTCACACCAAGATACATATGTTTTCCTAATTTGATGGTAATTTTTAGGCGTTACTCCTTTCCTAGCCTGTATCAGGGTAGGAATTATTATTTTATTAACAGTTTCTTATATAGCGCAGCAAATTACGTTGCGCTTTACAATTTGAAATAACAATAACAAACTGGGTGATAACAGTCATATAGGTAGGAAGGCCCTGCTCGCAAGCTTACAATCTATAGGAATAACCTTGTTCGGAATGCCCTTCCAAGCTAGTATCAGGCATTCAACCTCCATGCCGTCAAACGTAGCCATGGTAAGTCTTGATAGGCGAACAGCCCCTGCTGCAGCAGGTCCTCTCAAAGAGGAAGAGGTTTTGGCTCTTCTTGCAGTAGATCCAGAAGATCCACGTACCAAGCCCTTCTTGGCCAGTCCGGAGCAATGAGGATCGCTTGAACCCTTGTTCTCCTTATGAGCTTTAGAACTCTTGGGATGAGTAGAAGTGGAGAAAACACGTACAATGACTGGAACACCCACGGAGTCACTAGGGCGTCCACTGCCACTGCTTGTGGGTCCCTCGACCTGGAACAATACTGCTGAAGCTTCTTGTTGAGATGAGAGGCCATCATATCGATCTGGGGTACGCCCCAAAGATCTGTTACTTCCTTGAACACCTCCGGATGGAGGCCCCACTCCCCTGGATGGAGATCGTGTCTGCTGAGGAAGTCCGCCTCTAAGTTGTCTACTCCCGGAATGAAGATTGCTGACAGCGCCATCGCGTGCTTTTCTGCCCAGAGGATGATTCTTGTTACCTCTGCCATTGCAGCTCTGCTCTTCGTTCTGCCCTGTCGGTTTATGTAAGCCACAGTTGTCACATTGTCCGACTGCACTTGAATGGCCCAATTTCTCAGAAGATGGGCTGCTTGGAGAAGACCGTTGTAGATGGCTCTTAGTTCCAGAATGTTTATCGGCAGGCCGGCTTCCAGACTTGACCACCTTCCTTGGAAGGTTTCCCCTTGAGTGACTGCACCCCAGCCTCGGAGACTTGTATCCGTGGTTAGAAGGATCCAGTCCTGAATCCCGAACCTGCGGCCCTCCAGAAGGTGAGGTAATTGTAGCCACCAGAGGAGTGAAATCCTGGCCTTTGGCGACAGATGTATTCTCTGGTGCATGTGTAGATGGGATCCCGACCACTTGTCCAGGAGATCCAGTTGGAAGGACCGAGCATGAAACTTCCCGTACTGCAGAGCCTCGTAAGAGGCCACCATCTTCCCCAGAAGGTGAATGCACTGATGAACTGACACCAGGGCTGGCTTCAGGACATCCCAGACTATCATTTGAATCACCAACGCCTTTTCTTCTGTGAGAAACACCCTTTGCTCCTCTGTGTCAAGGATCATTCCCAGAAAGGACAACCTCCTGGTTGGTTCCAATTGTGATTTTGGAAGATTAAGGATCCAACCATGTTCCCTGAGAAGCTGGGTCGTGAGTGTTATGGACCGTAACAGCTTCTCCTTGGACGATGCCTTCATCAGCAGATCGTCCAGATACAGAATTATGTTCACCCCCTGTCTGCGGAGGAGAATCATCATTTCCGCCATCACCTTGGTGAATAGCCTCAGTGCTGTGGAGAGCCCAAATGGGAGGGCCTTGAACTGAAAGTGACAGTCCAACAATGCGAATCGAAGATAAGTTTGATGCGGCAGCCAAATCGGAATGTGGAGGTACGCATCCTTGATATCCCGGGTGTCACGATCCGGGTATCTGGACGCCATTACTTGCCTTTTAGGTGCATTCTGAGGCTGGCTCAGCGTCCCAGGGCCGGATCTCATCTGTGTTCCTGATGTCCACACTATGCATGTCCCTCCTGTCACTCTGAGACGCTGTCACAGCGGGGCCATGTTTGAATCTAGCATGGCGTCTCCCGTCCTCCGTGGCCTCCGCCGCCGCTCCTGTGTTACAGTATGCAGGTTGTCAGAGTGGTGCCCCATGCCTGCCGCGGCCTCCGATGTCATCCATGTGTCTCAGGGTGCAGTTGTCAGTTTGGCGTCTCCTGTCCTCCGCGGCCGGCGCCGCCATTACTGTTATGATTCCACATGGATTTCCAAACCAGCTTTCCCTCCAAGTACTAACATGGGCGCAGCCATGTTTACCTTAGTCACATGTTCAGTCTCCACCAATCTGCTACACAGTAAACATGCATGATTGGCCAGCCAATGCCTGCCCTGCAGCAGGTATAAGTATCCTGTGCCTGAACCAGGAAATGGTCAGTGCTTTGAATGTCAAACCTTGTTCCAGTGTCTCTTCCCTGTGGTTGTTTCTCCAGGTTCCAGCTCCTGTCTCCAGCAGCTACTACGAGACCCGCACCTGCCTTCCATCTTGCGGTGCAGCCTGACTCTGCGGCCCTCCGTGGCTATTCCAGCTTCCAGCTATTATCATCTGCTTCCAGCGGTCAGCTTACAGCAGTATTCACTTTCTTCAAAGTACCGGTGTTACTCCAGCGGATCCCTACTTACCAGCAGTATCCACTACCACCGGTAACCTCTACACTACTCTCCTGTTTCCACGCTCCCTAGCATCTTACAGTATCTACTCCGTGTCTTCGCCACCTGTCTGGTTCCATCCAGCATCCACTCCGTGTCTTTACCACCTGTCTGGTTCCATCCAGCATCCACTCCATGTCTTCATCACCTGGCTGATTTCATTCAGCATCCACTCCGTGTCTCTACCATCTGGCTGGTTCCATCCAGTATCTACAACAGTCTGTTCTAGTTACCAACTACATCCACTGGCGTGTTCCTCGGCTATCTTCACTACTACAGCCAGGCCTGGTAAGGTTAAACCATCAAGGGACTTTAACATCTATTCCTTAACCTACCAGTGCTCTGTGATACCTTCTACGGTTACAAGTGATCCAGGAACTGTATTATATGCCACTTGCTTTTATCAACTGTGAATACTGTTGTTATACACGGAGTCTGTTAATAAAACCTTTTATTGACTTTTAACCTGGTTGTCATGGTCACACCTTCGGGTAATCTTTTACACTTACATGTCCAGGGGTCTGATTAAACCCTCCAGGTTTAATTTCATTCCAGCCCCTACAACTGAGGCTTCCTCCTGTCAGCCAAAACCCTCAGTTGTGACAGTAAGCACTGACCAAATGAATCCAGTCGGAGACCAGGATCAAGCGGCCAGGCCGATGCAAGAACTGGCAGCCAGACTCGAACATCAGGAGGCTGCACAAGGCCACATCATCCGCTGTCTCCAGGATCTCTCTACCCGACTGGATGGGATTCGAACGACCCTCCGTGGACCTGGCACGTCCGGTGCGTCCACAACAGTGACACCAGCTGTAACCCCACCCACCTTACCCATTTCTACTCCACGTCTTCATCTTCCAACGCCAGCAAAATTTGACGGATCTCCAAAATTCTGCAGGGGATTTCTCAATCAGTGTGAAATCCATTTTGAGCTACAACCTGGCAATTTCCCCAGTGACCGTACTAAAATTGCCTATATTATTTCTCTTCTCAGTGGCTCAGCCCTTGACTGGGCATCACCTTTATGGGAGAAGTCCGATACCCTGTAGTCCTCCTATACTGATTTTATAGCTACATTCAGGCGCATCTTCGACGAGCCATGCCGGGTAACCTCTGCTTCATCTGAGATTCTCCGTTTACGCCAGGGAACACGTGCTGTGGGACAGTATCTCATACAGTTCAAAATCCTGGCATCCGAACTGGCATGGAACGACGAGGCCCTGTATGCTGCATTCTAGCATGGCTTATCAGAACGCATCAAGGATGATTTAGCTACCAGAGACTTGCCTTCTAAGTTGGATGAGCTAATTTCACTATGCACAAAGGTTGATCTTCGTTTTAGAGAAAGAGCAACTGAGCGAGGAAGATCATCTTTTCCAAAGTCTTCTCCTCCTCCTCGTCAACCATCTCCATCCAAAGATGAGCCCATGCAAATTGGCCGTTCCCGTCTATCTCCCGCTGAGCGCCGAAGACGTCTTTCTGAGTCTCTCTGTCTCTACTGCGCAGCTCCGTCTCACATTATCAATGCCTGTCCCAAACGTCCGGGAAACTCCAAATCCTAGCTCGCCAGGGAGAGGGCTGGCTAGGAGTAATGATCTCCTCTCCGTTTCCTCATGATTGTAATCTCCCAGTCTCGCTTCAAATTGCTCAACGTTATAAGAACGTCATTGCCCTCCTTGATTCCGGAGCAGCTGGGAATTTTATAACCGAAGCTTATGTTAAACGGTGGTCCCTACCCACCGTGAGACTTCCTACGTCTGTTTCCTTGACTGCCGTGGATGGCAGTAAGATTTTTGACGCAGTTATTTCTTTAAGGACTCTACCAGTTCGTCTGAGAGTAGGAGTTCTTCATTCAGAATTTATTTCTTTTTTAGTGATTCCAAGAGCCACACATCCAGTGGTTTTGGGCCTTCCATGGCTCCGTCTTCACAATCCATCGATTGACTGGACGACTACGCAGATACTAGCATGGGGTCCCTCCTGTGCTGAGACCTGTTTGTCCAAAGTGATTCCTGTTTGTTCTTCCTCCCCCAGGTCGTCTGATGTTCCACCTCCTCCATATCAAGACTACACAGATGTGTTCAGTAAAGCCTCTGCTGATATCCTTCCTCCTCATAGAGAATGGGACTGTCCAATTGATCTCATCCCAGGGAAGGTTCCACCTCGAGGCTGAACTTATCCGTTGTCCCTTCCAGAGATGCATTCCATGGAGGAATACATCAAAGAGAACCTGGCAAAGGGTTTCATTCGACCTTCCTCTTCTCCAGCTGGCGCAGGCTTCTTTTTCGTTAAAAAGAAGGATGGTGGCCTGCGGCCGTGCATCGACTACAGAGGTTTGAACGACATTACCGTTAAGAACTGTTATCCTTTACCTTTGATTACAGAGCTCTTCGATAGAGTTAGCGGAGCAACCATCTTTACAAAGTTGGATTTGAGGGGTGCCTACAATCTCATCCGGATCCGTGAGGGTGACGAGTGGAAGACCGCCTTTAACACCCGGGATGGACACTGAGTACCTCGTCATGCCCTTCGGATTGAGCAACGCTCCAGCCGTTTTCCAACATTTCGTAAATGAAATCTTCAGAGACATCCTGTACCGCCATGTCGTAGTTTACCTAGATGATATCCTTATCTTTGCCAATAATCTAGAGGAACATCGTTTCTGGGTAAAGGAGGTTCTGTCCCGTCTCCGTGTCAATCATCTCTATTGCAAATTAGAGAAATGTGTTTTTGAAGTCAAATCCATTCCGTTTCTAGGTTACATTGTGTCCGGTTCCGGACTAGAGATGGATCCTGAGAAACTACAAGCAATCCAGAATTGGCCGATTCCCCTAACCCTCAAAGGGGTCCAGAGGTTCTTAGGGTTCGCCAATTACTACAAAAAGTTTATACGAGACTTTTCCACCATTGTGGCGCCTATCACTGCTTTTACCAAGAAGGGTGCTAACCCGTCCAAGTGGTCTGAAGAAGCTACACAAGCTTTTTATCTATTAAAGCAACGCTTCATCTCTGCACCAGTTCTGAAACAGCCCGACATCGACTCTCCTTTCATCCTTGAGGTAGATGCCTCCTCCGTTGGAGTAGGAGCGGTGTTATCCCAGAGGGCTAAAGATGGTCATCTACATCCTTGCAGTTTCTTCTCCCGGAAGTTCTCCCCAGCTGAGCGCAACTATGCCATTGGCGACCAGGAGTTGCTAGCCATAAAGCTCGCTCTGGAAGAATGGAGATATCTGTTAGAGGGAGCTTCTCATTCAGTCACTATACTTACCGACCACAAAAATCTTTTATATTTGAAAGGCGCACAATGTCTTAACCCTCGTCAAGCCAGATGGGCACTTTTCTTTTCCAGGTTCGACTTTAAACTCCAGTTCTGTCCGGGTTCTCAGAATCGCAAGGCTGATGCCCTTTCCCGCTCATGGGAGCAAGAAAATGAGTCAGAGTCTTCGGACAAGCATCCTATTATTAATCCGTTGGCATTCTCCACGGTAGGGATGGACTCTACGCCTCCACCAGGGAAAAGTTTTGTGAAGTCGGTGTTAAGGAAGAAGCTCATGCATTGGGCTCATGCTTCCCGTTTTGCCGGACATGCAGGCATCCAGAAGACCTTTGAGTTTATTTCTAGGTCCTATTCGTGGCCAACTCTGAAGAAGGACGTCATGGAATTTATTGCCTCCTGCCCAAAAGTGTGCCCAACACAAAGTCTCCCGCCAGTCGCCTGCTGGGCAACTGGTTCCATTATCTGTTCCCCGTCGACCGTGGACCCATTTGTCAATGGACTGTGTTACAGATCTGCCCATGTGAAACAAGTTTACTACCATCTGGGTGGTAGTTGACCGGTTCACCAAGATGGCACACTTCATACCTCTCACCGGTCTTCCGTCAGCTTCTAAGCTGGCTCAAGTGTTTTTTCAAGAGATCTTCCGACTCCACGGTCTTCCTGAAGAGATCATCTCCGACCGTGGTGTGCAATTTGTAGCCAAGTTTTGGCGAAGTTTATGTCAAGCCCTCCAAGTCAAGTTAAAGTTTTCCACAGCTTATCATCCTCAGACCAATGGTCAAACCGAGAGGGTAAATCAGGACTTGGAGGCCTTCCTCTGCATTTATGTGTCTTCCTCCCAAAATGACTGGGTTCAACTTCTTCCTTGGGCCGAGTTCAGCCACAACAATCAATACCATTCCTCATCTTCTTCAACACCATTCTTCATCAACTATGGATTCCACCCTAAAGTTCCTGAATTCCAACCGCTTCCAGCAACTTCAGTTCCAGCAGTGGATGCCACTTTGCGTCAGTTTTCTAATAACTGGAAGAATGTGCGAGCGGCCCTGCTCAAAGCCTCATTCAGGTACAAGAAGTTTGCTGATAGGAAGCGTAGAGCAGTTCCTGCTCTCAAGGTGGGTGATCGTGTGTGGTTGTCCACGAAGAATTTGAGGCTGAGAATCCCCAGCATGAAATTTGCACCTCGTTACATCGGTCCTTTCAAAATTGAACAAGTCATCAATCCTGTTGCCTACAAACTCCAGTTACCTCCCTTCATAAAGATACCCAGGACATTCCATGTGTCTCTGTTGAAACCGCTGATCCTGAATCGGTTTCATTCTACACTTTCTTCTGCTCCGAAAGTCCAAACTCAACGGGGAGTTGAGTATGAAGTGGCCAAGATTCTGGACTCACGTTTCCGTTACGGTCAATTGCAGTATCTTATTGACTGGAAGGGCTATGGTCCTGAAGAACGCTCTTGGACCAATGCTTCAGATGTCCACGCTCCTGCCTTGGTCCGGAATTTCCACTCTAGGTTTCCTCAAAAGCCGAAGAAGTGTCCTTGGGCCACTCCTAAAGGGGGGGGTGCTGTCACGATCCTGGTATCTGGACGCCATTACTTGCCTTTTAGGTGCCTTCTGAGGCTGGCTCAGCGTCCCAGGGCCGGATCTCATCTGCGTTCCTGATGTCCACACTATGCATGTCCCTCCTGTCACTCTGAGACGCTATCACAGCGGCGCCATGTTTGAATCTAGCATGGCGTCTCCCGTCCTCCGCGGCCTCCGCCGCCGCTCCTGTGTTACAGTATGCAGGTTGTCAGAGTGGTGCCCCATGCCTGCCACGGCCTCCGATGTCATCCATGTGTCTCAGGGTGCAGTTGTCAGTTTGGCGTCTCCTGTCCTCCGCGGCCGGCGCCGCCATTACTGTTATGATTCCACATAGATTTCCAAACCAGCTTTCCCTCCAAGTACTAACATGGGCGCAGCCATGTTTACCTTAGTCACATGTTCAGTCTCCACCAATCTGCTACACAGTAAACCTGCATGATTGGCCAGCCAATGCCTGCCCTGCAGCAGGTATAAGTATCCTGTGCCTGAACCAGGAAATGGTCAGTGCTTTGAATGTCAAACCTTGTTCCAGTGTCTCTTCCCTGTGGTTGTTTCTCCAGGTTCCAGCTCCTGTCTCCAGCAGCTACTACGAGACCCGCACCTGCCTTCCATCTTGCGGTGCAGCCTGACTCTGCGGCCCTCCGTGGCTATTCCAGCTTCCAGCTATTATCATCTGCTTCCAGCGGTCAGCTTACAGCAGTATTCACTTTCTTCAAAGTACCGGTGTTACTCCAGCGGATCCCTACTTACCAGCAGTATCCACTACCACCGGTAACCTCTACACTACTCTCCTGTTTCCACGCTCCCTAGCATCTTACAGTATCTACTCCGTGTCTTCACCACCTGTCTGGTTCCATCCAGCATCCACTCCGTGTCTTCACCACCTGTCTGTTTCCATCCAGCATCCACTCCGTGTCTTCATCACCTGGCTGATTCCATTCAGCATCCACTCCGTGTCTCTACCATCTGGCTGGTTCCATCCAGTATCTACAACAGTCTGTTCTAGTTACCAACTACATCCACTGGTGTGTTCCTCGGCTATCTTCACTACTACAGCCAGGCCTGGTAAGGTTAATCCATCAAGGGACTTTAACATCTATTCCTTAACCTACCAGTGCTCTGTGATACCTTCTACGGTTACAAGTGATCCAGGAACTGTATTATATGCCACTTGCTTTTATCAACTGTGAATACTGTTGTTATACACGGAGTCTGTTAATAAAACCTTTTATTGACTTTTAACCTGGTTGTCATGGTCACACCTTCGGGTAATCTTTTACACTTACATGTCCAGGGGTCTGATTAAACCCTCCAGGTTTAATTTCATTCCAGCCCCTACAACTGAGGCTTCCTCCTGTCAGCCAAAACCCTCAGTTGTGACACAGGGATACTAGTAATTGCCCCTCCTCCAGACCTAATATCACTGCCCTTAGAGACTCCATTTTGAACTTGAACTCCCTCAGAAAGGGGTTTAGTGATTATAAGTTCAGAATGGGCCTGACCGAACCATCCAGTTTCGGTACCACGAAAAGGTTCAAATAGTAACCTTTGTCTTGCATATGAGGAGGTACTGGTACAATAACCTGTGCCTCCACCAACTTCTGGGCGGCTTCTTGCAGGACAGTCCTGTCTGCCAGCAGAGCTTGCAAGCCTGATCTGAAAAATCGGTGAGGAGGGAGATTTTGAAATTCCAGCCTGTACACCTGGGACACAATCTCTTGCACCCAGGGATCCAGGCCAGAGGACACCCAGACATGACTGAAATGTCTGAGTCTCGCTCCCACCGGCCCCACCTCCGTGGCGTGCAGTCCACCGTTATGCAGAGGACTTTGTTGTACCTGAAGCAGGTTTCTGTTCATGGGAACCTGAAGCCGCAGGTTTCTTGAACTTGGGCCGATCTCCCCGAAAGAAGTTGTTGGACAGCTTGGTCTTTCAGGGATTGTTAGACCAAAAGGGCTGTGATGTAACTGAAGAAAAGGGTTTCTTCGGAGCAGGTGTAGCTGAGGGAAGAAAGGGTGACTTACCAGCCGTAGCCGTGGAGATCCACGCATCTAACGCTTCCCCAAAGAGAGCCTGACCTGTGTAGGGTAGGGTCTCCACACTTCTCCTGGATTCCACGTCGGCAGACCACTGGCGCAACCACAGTCCTCGACGAGCTGATACCGACATGGAGGAAATCCCCGCAGCCATGGAACCCAGGTCTTTCATGGATTCTACCAGAAATCCTGTCGAAGCACGAATGTTACGTAAAAACAATTCACATTTCTCCATAGTATCCAAGTCCTCAAGTAACATGCCTGACCACTTTGCTATAGCTTTGGCAATCCATGCACTGGCAATAGTGGGACATAGAATCGCCCCAGAAGCCATGTACATGGATTTGAGCGTATTATCAATTTTACGATCAGCCGGCTCTTTCAAGGCGGTAGATCCTGGAACAGGTAAAACCACCTTTTTTGAGAGTCTGGATACTGACACGTCAACAATAGGTGGGGTTTCCCATTTTTTCCTATCCTCTACCAGGAAAGGAAACACTACCAGAACCCTTTTAGGGATCTGGAATTTTTTTATCCGGGTTTTCCCAAGCCTTTTAAAATATAGCATTTAAATCCTTTGACGTAGGGAAGGTTAGCGAGGCTTTCTTATTTTCAGTGAAGTAAGCCTCCTTAACCTGCTCGGGTGTTGTATCAGCAATATTCAACACATCCCTAATAGACTCTCTCATCAACTGCACCCCTTTTGCAAGAGATGCCGCCCCCCGCAACACATCCCCGTCACCATCTGCAGTATCAGAATCGGTATCGGTATCATCCTGCATGATCTGAGCAAGAGCACGTTTATGTGAATTTATAGCGGGGAGTCCTGATGTACCAGAACTGGGCCAGACTGCCATGGAGTTCAGTAAAGCCTGAGTTGCAGATTAATTTTGTGCAACCCTATTTGAAATCTGAGAAATCATAGATTTGATAGAGGATAACCACTCAGGCTCCTTTGCTGGAATCTGTGCTAAACCAGTGCAATCCTGATGGAATGGGATCATCCTTAGAGGTCATATCCTCTGCAGCATATGACACAGAGTCCCTGGACATTGCTTAATGGAGACCACAGACACTACACACAGACACAGGGGAGGGCAGACAGAGTTTCACCCCCAAGAATGGCAAGAGAGACACAGAGATTGGAGCCAACCCATACACAGCGCTATTAATATAAAGGGAGACCCCTATCAGCGCTGACTGTGCACCTTAATAGGTTACAGTCATTTTGTAGCCCCCCCCCCCCCCCCCTTCTATAACCCCCTGGTACCGTGATAGATAGCTGGAGTTGCTGTGGAGGGACTTGCTCTTCACTGACAGCGCTGTGCAGGCAGGAAAATGGCGCTGAAACGCTGTTGGGTCCACTCTGAGGAGAAGCTCCACCCCCAAAATGGCGCTGTCTTCCCGCTCTTCACAGGATTATACTGGATAATAATAAGGAAAAACAGCTGCGCAAAAGTGGAAGAACAACCACCAATGGCTAATGGGGAATAATTAATGATAAGAGCTGACGTAGAAAAAGAAAAGATTTATTATGTTAATAACATTAATTAAGACATTCGGAGTCTACATATAAAATGCAATAAAAAACACATGAAAATAAAATTAAATATGTCAACACCTAGATCATAAGATGTATGAGCTGTAAATTCTCAATCTGCTTATTGAGAATGGGAACCACAGAGTCCAGAGTTGATGTGATTGGAATGTCCACAGTTCCAAATAAACAGCCGATCAGTGTGTGGCTGATGATAGAAGTCTTGAGAGATTTTCACAGGCAGGTGGGCAAATGAATAATTAAATTATGATTACCTTCTCCTAGGGCTGGTCCGTACCGAGCGTCCTCGGTATTGCGGTCCTGCAATGCCCAGTGTCCATCTGCGCGGCGAGGAGATGACTGTGCGGTAACCAGGCAACCAGCGGTAAAGAATGTAGTTTCATCCGCGTTCTAAGAGAAGATGTCAGCAGCCGTGCACAGGGCCGATGCGTGGGGCTGAAAGACCGGATGGCTTACGGGCAATTCACTGCCTGATATATGGTGGTCTCTCCAATATAATGAAAAGAGTAGCTGACGGCCGTATAATGAGCCGGGATGTGCAGCCGGTGTGGAGCCGGGATATCTGTGGTTTAATGAGCAGTTGGAGCCTAATAGGTAGAATGATCCAGGTGTGCATAGAGGAAGGACCCCGCCTCTCTGCACACCTGGATCATTCTACCTATTAGGTAGCAAGCCGCACACTGAGCCACAGAAATCGTGGTTCTACACCGGCCCTACATCTTGGCTCCAACTGCTCATTAAACCACAGATATCCCGGCTCCACACCGGCTGCACATCCCGGCTCATTATACGGCCGTCAGCTACTCCTTTCATTATATTGGAGAGACCACCATATATCAGGCAGTGAATTGCCCGTAAGCCATCCGGTCTTTCAGCCCCACGCATCGGCCCTGTGCACGGCTGCTGACATCTTCTCTTAGAACGCGGCTGAAACTACATTCTTTACCGCTGGTTGCCTGGTTACAGCACAGTCATCTCCTCGCCGCGCAGACGGACACTGGGCATTGCAGGACCGCAATACCGAGGACGCTCGGTACGGACCAGCCCTAGGAGAAGGTAATCATAATTTAATTATTCATTTGCCCACCTGCCTGTGAAAATCTCTCAAGACATCTATCATCAGCCACACACTGATCGGCTGTTTATCTGGAACTGTGGACATTCCAATCACATCAACTCTGGACTCTGTGGTTCCCATTCTCAATAAGCAGATTGAGAATTTACAGCTCATACATCTTATGATCTAGGTGTTGACATATTTAATTTTATTTTCATGTGTTTTTTATTGCATTTTATATGTAGACTCCGAATGTCTTAATTAATGTTATTAACATAATAAATCTTTTCTTTTTCTACGTCAGCTCTTATCATTAATTATTCCCCATTAGCCATTGGTGGTTGTTCTTCCACTTTTGCGCAGCCGTTTTTCCTTATTATTATCCATTTATTATAAACACACACACAGTGTTTCACGGCAGCGCAGGTGACAGAACAATTGTACAAATATATAAATTATATTCATGATCTGAGGCGCTATTCAGCAGTTTTGTACCTTTTTTTCACAGGATTATACTGGCCTGAGGATTGATGCTGGCTGAGCTAAGGGCGCCCCTCACATCGCCGCACTATGTACCGCTGGGCCTCTGGAGCGTAGTTAATACTGCGCTCCTACCCTGATGCAGCCATCTTCACACTGCCCCTCCGCTTGCTAGGGGGGTCGGTGACTCACTCGCCACAATCTTCAGCTCTGTAAGGGGGTGGCGGCATGCTGCCGGGGTGAGCGATCCCCTGCAGCAGGAAATTCTCTACCCCCCCTGGAGCTCAGTGTCCAGTCAGCGGAGACAGTGGCTCAGACCCCGCAGGGCGGACACTGCTTTCCCCCTAAGTCCCTCGATGCAGGGAGGCTGTTGCCAGCAGCCTCCCTGTAAAATAATAAAGTCTAAAACTAAACTTTACTAAGGAAACTCTGGAGAGCTCCCGTAGCTGTGACCGGCTCCTCCAGGGACATTTTCTAAACTGAGTCTGGTAGGAGGGTCATAGAGGGAGGAGCCAGCCCACACTCTCAAACTCTTAAAGTGCCAATGGCTCCTGGTGGTCCCGTCTATACCACATGGTACTAATGTGGACCCCAGCATCCTCTAGGACGTATGAGAAAATAAAGGAGCGAGTATATCGTACAGAGCTCATTACATACACACGCACAAAGAAGTGCATTACAAATGTGTTGGGCATTCCTGTGTGGTTACTGGTTGTTGGCTAATCAGACTCAGATATAGCATAGAGTTTTGCGGGTGTGTAGCTGAAAGTGACTGTGTATAGAGACGCTGGATTGCTCGCATTGGAGGCCAAACTCAGATAGATGATCTGCACCTAGCACCAAGGTGTATTGCAGCATCTGTAGACACTGACAGTGGGTGTCTCAGTCCTTGTACATTTGGATGCACGGCTGTATCCCAGGGAAGGGCTATGTATAGGCATTAGCATGAAGCCGCAGATCCAACTGCAGCAAAAGACGCAGGGAAGGCCGCGTCAGGCTCTATGAGGAGGGAGTATCCAGCCCACCTCAACAGACCCCACCTCCTCAAGAGACCCTGCCTCCATTAGGGCTGCTTCCAGAAATTTCTCATGCTGGTTTTCCATCCCAATCTGCCCCTGGCCGTACATGCGCAATAGGACTCCCGGGTCATAGCTCTACTGTGTATTGGAAGAGCTGAGGTCTGTGATTTGTATTATGCTTTGTTTATGGTTACAGGGCTTCTTTGCGACATATAATATCATAATAATTAAAATAGAAGGTATATTATACCATATCTTTTAAAAATGTTAGTACATATAGATAGGTGCAGTAGACTGTTTGTATTAGCCTGTGTATATCATAGACACAGTAAAGGTTCTATAGAAGACATATGACTGACAGTTTTACATATTCCTTCACCATCCTTATGTTGTCAATGTTTTTTTGCCTCGAAAATAACTGTTTACTTAAGTATAAAATTGCTACTTTGTCTAGTGTAGCGGTGTTCACACTGAGTCACCCCAGAAGATAATTAGAAACATTTCAGAGTGGAAGCTCAGAGCTCATAGTTGTTTTCATGGTTCACAATCTGTGAACACAAACACGTACTGTAATTGTGGGTTGTACACCTCCATACAGATCGCAGAAATATCTCAGTGTCTGGCATCAGAATGTGAGCAAGTTGGGACAGAGCTGGGGAAATGTTATTTGCCTCAGGTAGTGTGTTTGGGTTTTTTCAGAAAATTGTCTGCTGCAAGAAATAAAGAACTAAAGCCTGAGTCTCATTTTACTAATAATGAGTTACTGTGCCTGGTCCTCTGTTATGATTGTTGGGGGTAATTCCAAGTTGATCGCAGCAGGACATTTTTTTAGCAGTTGGGCAAAACCATGTGCACTGCAGGGGAGGCAGATATAACATGTGCAGAGAGAGTTAGATTTGGGTGTGGTTTGTTCAATCTGCAATCTAAATTGCAGTGTAAAAATAAAGCAGCCAGTATTTACCCTGCACAAAAACAAAATAACCCACCCAAATCTAACTCTCTCTGCAAATGTTATATCTGCCTCCCCTACAGTGCACATGGTTTTGCCCAACTGCTAAAAAATGTCCTGCTGCGATCAACTTGGAATTACCCCCATTGTCGGCTCCAAAAATATACAAGCAAGTCTGGCGTTACTATTATTCCCACACAAATAGGTATGACTGACTATGGGGAGCATTTATCATGGATCGCATATTGAATGTGATCTGGGCGGGATCTTACCACCCAAGATCACATTGCAATGTGTGATCTTATCGGGTTCATTTATCACCCGGCACAGGCAGGGACGGGGGCTCTGAAAGGTGCCTGTCTCTGCAATGCGCCGAGTGTGGTGTCCGGGCCTCTGCCTATGTGCAGACACGTGTCCGAGATGCTCTGGAGGCATTTCTGTTGGAGGGTTCCTGGGGAACCCTGCTGAATCTACATCCACCGAAGTGTAGCCCAAAAGATTGCGATAGCTGCCTGGAACAATATCAGGAGATACTGATACATCTGCCAGTGTCGCATCCCCCATATAAACCTATGGGGAATGAGATTGGGTGGCAACGGAGGAATTGCAGCAGGTATCAGAGACAGTAAGTGCAGCTTCACTGTGAGTACAGAAATGCTCCAAAGCACAATACATCACTCATACACAATACAGTAAATGGCAAGAAAGTCAGATGTACCCAAGTAACTTGGAGACTGAAATGCAGATTGTACAAGAAGCAATTATAGCATTTTATCTTTTAAAATCCACACTTATAAACTTATCAGGCTTCCCCTTTCCAATAGTATTAAATATTAAAAGGGTTAAGGCGTCTGGGCGCAGTGCGCATGTGCGACCCTTCATCTTGCGGCCGTATTCTGGAAGGATGCAGCCAAAAGGTGATTGACAGTGGTGGCCATCATGGGGGGGGGGGGGGGGCGTTGTGGGTAAAATGGGAGCGTGTCAGGAGCGCTTTAGGGGTGACTGCGTGACATCACACGCTGCTGATCTGATTAAAAAAATGCAGCCGGACAGGCTGCGCAGGCATGGGTCGACCTTAAATCGTTGCGTCCGCAATTTTCTCTAGGTGGCACTACACACATGCTGGGCAGCCTTGCCCTGTGCTGGACGGCCATTAGCATGTGAGTAGATGGTCGCAGATCTTGCTGCGGATGCAAGATCTGCGTCTATCTGTGAATAACCCCCTAAAAGCGAGTTTCATGGTAAGAACTTACCCTTGTTAAAACTCTTTCTGCGAGGTACACTGGGCTCCACAAGTCTGGACAATGGGGTGTAGAGTAGGATCTTAATCCGAGGCACCAACAGGCTCAAAGCTTTGACTGTTCCCAGAATGCACAGCGCCACCTCCTATATCACCCCGCCTCCCAGCACAGGAGCTCAGTTTAGTTAACCAGCCCAATGCAGTAGCAGGAAAAGAGACGACAACGGTTAGTAGCCAAATACACCACACTCTCACGACAAGAGAAGTGTCAGAGGCTAATGCCATATCAACCCAAAGAAGCTAAGTGCGTCAGGGTGGGCGTCTTGTGGAGCCCAGTGTACCTCGCAGAAAGAGTTTTAACAAGGGTAAGTTCTTACCATAAAACTCATTTTCTGCTGCAGGGTACACTGGGCTCCCTAAGTCTGGACAATGGGGATGTCCTAAAGCAGTTCCTTATGGGAGGGGACGCACTGTAGCGGGCACAAGAACCCGGCGTCCAAAGGAAGCATCCTGGGAAGCGGCAGTATCGAAGGCATAGAACCTTATGAACGTGTTCCCGGAGGACCACATAGCCGCCTTGCACAATTGTTCAAGGGTCGCACCACGTTGGGCCGCCCAAGAAGGTCCACCGAGTAGAATGGGCCGTAATATGAACAGGAGCTGACAGATCAGCCTTCACATAAGCATGCGCAATCACCATTCTAATCCACCTGGCCAGGGTCTGCTTGTGAGCAGGCTAGCCACATTTGTGAAATCCAAACAAAACAAAGAGAGAATCAGACTTTCGAATAGAAGCAGTTCTCTTCACATAGATATGGAGAGCCCGTACCACATCCAAAGACCGCTCTTTGGGAGACAAATCAGGAGAGACAAAAGCTGGAACCACAATCTCCTGATTAAGGTGGAACGTAGAAACCACCTTAGGTAAATATCCGGGACGAGTCCTAAAAAACGCCCGGTCATGGTGAAAAATCAGATATGGGGAACTACACGACAAGGCACCCAAATCCGCCACTCTTCTAGCAGAGGCAATAGCCAGCAAGAACACCACCTTAAGGGAAAGCCACTTAAGGTCAGCTGAACCAAGAGGTTCAAATGGAGGCTCCTGCAACGCCTCCAAAACCACGGACAAGTCCCAAGGAGCCACAGGCGGGACATAGGGAGGTTGGATACGCAACACACCCTGAGTGAAAGTATGAACATCAGGTAAAGTCGCAATTTTTCTCTGAAACCACACCGACAAGGCAGAAATATGAACCTTGAGGGAGGCCAGACGCAGGCCTAAATCTAGGCCCTGCTGTAGAAAAGCCAAAAGTTTGGATGTACTAAACTTGGAAGAGTCATAATGGTTAGATGCGCACCAAACAAAGTAGGAATGCCAGACCTGATGGTAAATCCGAGCAGAGGCCGGTTTCCGGGCCCACATCATAGTTTTAATACCTTTTCAGAAAAACCCTTAGCTCTTAAGACGGAAGCTTCAAGAGCCACGTCGTCAAAGACAGCCGGACTAGGTCCTGGTAGACACAGGGGCCCTGAACGAGGAGGTCTGGGCGTTGTGGAAGTAGAAGTGGACGCTCTGACGATAGGTCTTGCAGGTCTGAGAACCAGTGCCGTCTGGGCCACGCCGGAAGCTATGAGAAGCAGATTTCCTTTTTCTTGCTTGAACTTCCGAATTACCCTGGGCAGGAGTGACACCGGAGGGAACACGTACGGCAGCCGAAACCTCCACGGCACTGCAAGCGCATCTACGAATGCTGCTTGAGGATCCCTTGTCCTTGCTCCGAAGACCGGAACCTTGTGATTGTGTTGAGACGCCATCAGATCCACATCTGGAAGACCCCACCTTTCCACGAGGAGTTGAAACACTTCTGGATGGAGGCCCCACTCGCCGGCATGCATGTCCTGACGACTGAGAAAGTCCGCTTCCCAATTCAGGACTCCCGGAATGAATATTGCCGATATTGCCGGTAGATGGCGTTTTGCCGAACGTAGAATCCGTGAGGCTTCCTTCATTGCCAAACAGCTTCGAGTGCCACCTTGATGATTCATGTAAGCCACTGTGGTGGTGTTGTCCGACTGTACTTGAACAGGACGGTTCTGAATCAAATGCTGGGCTAGGTTCAACGCATTGAAGACCGCCCGCAATTCCAGAATGTTGATCGAGAGGAGAGATTCCTCCTTGGTCCACCGACCCTGCAAGGAGTGCTGCTCCAGCACCGCACCGCAACCTCTTAGACTGGCATCTGTCGTCAACAGGACCCAGTTGGATATCCAGACGGGACGGCCTCTGCACAATTGGCGGTCCTGGAGCCACCAGAGCAGCGACAGACGGACCTCCGGAGTCAAAGAGATAATTTGAGACCTGATCCGGTGAGGCAGGCCGTCCCACTTGGCTAGAATCAGCTTCTGGAGGGGGCGAGAATGGAATTGAGCATACTCCACCATGTCGAATGCTGATACCGTGAGGCCCAGCACCTGCATTGCCGAATGTATCGACACTTGCGGACGAGAAAGGAAGCAACGAATCCTGTCCTGAAGTTTCAGGACTTTCTCCTGAGACAAGAACAACCTCTGGTTGTGAGTGTCCAACAGCGCTCCCAGATGCACCATGCTCTGAGCAGGGACCAGGGAGGATTTCTTCCAGTTGATGAGCTACCCGTGGGCTTGTAGAAACCGGACCGTCATATCCAGATGATGCAGGAGAAGATCTGGGGAATTTGCCAGGATTAACAAGTCGTCCAGATACGGCAGTATCCTGACCCCTTGACAGCGGAGTACCACCGTCATCACCGCCATAACTTTGGTGAAGACTAGCGGAGCCATTGTTAAACCAAAAGGTAACGCCCGAAACTGGTAATGGAGGTTGCCAATAGCGAACCTCAGGTATTGTTGATGTGACACTGCTATAGGAATATGCAGGTAAGCATCCTGTATGTCCAGGGAGACCATGTAGTCCCCAGGTTCCAAGGCCAGAACTATAGAGCGAAGGGTTTCCATACGGAACTTGGAAACCTTCACAAACTTGTTCAGTGCCTTGAGGTTGAGAAAGGGCCGGGAGGACCCATTAAGTTTCGGGACTAGAAACAGCGAAGAATAGTACCCCCGGCCCCTCTGAGCAAGAGGCACCTGTACTACGACTCCTGTATCCAGGAGGGTCTGTACCACCGAATGCAGAGTGTTTGCATTTGTCTGGTCCGACATCATGCGGCAGGCTTATCGGTCTTGGCTGCTGGCTGACGGGCAGCCCAGGCTCTTTTTGGGCTTCGGCTTACCAGGTTTGGAAGTGCGGGCCTGCTTATGGTACGCCTGACCTTTTGCTTTACCTGAAGGACGAAAGGGGCGAAAGGACGTGCCTTTGGCCTTCGACACAGAAGGAGCTGTATTAGGCAGACCGGCAGTTTTGGCAGTAGCCAAGTCAGCCACTATCTTATTTAAGTCCTCCCCAAACAGAATATCCCCCTTGAAAGGGAGTACCTCCAGGGTTTTTCTAGAGTCCAGATCCACAGACCAGGATCTCAGCCACAATATCCTGCGAGCCAGGACTGACGTAGTAGAGGCCTTGGCTGCTAGGATACCAGCATCAGAAGCTGCCTCTTTAATATAGCGAGAAGCTGTGACAATATATGACAAGCATTGTCTAGCATGGTCAGAGGAGATTTCAGCTTCTAACTCCAAGGCCCATGCTCCAATAGCCTCTGCCGCCCATGTAGCTGCAATAGTGGGCCTTTGTGCAGCACCCGTGAGGGTGTAAATCGCTTTTAGACAACCCTCGACACGTTTATCCGTAGGCTCTTTTAGAGACGTGACGGTAGTGACAGGTAGAGCTGAGGAAACCACCATCCTAGCCACATGTGAGTCTACTGGAGGAGGCGTTTCCCAATTCTTAGACAGCTCTGGCGCGAGGGGATAGCGAGCCCGCATCTTCTTTTGAGACACAAACTTCGTACCCGGACTTTGCCAGGGTTCCTGACATATATCCACTAGGTGGTCAGAGTGAGGTAAAACTTGTTTAATCACCTTCTGACGCTTGAACCTATCTGGTTTCTAAGGAGGAACGGATGGCTCGGGATCATCCTTAATCTGCAGAATTAACTTAATAGCCTCCAAAAGATCAGGAACATCCACATGTGAACTACCCTCCCCATCAGCCGTATCAGAGTCAGAACCTGTGGGGTCAGTGTATGTGCTGTCTTCATCAGACGAGGTGTCAGTGACAGCAGTGGATTGTGAGGAGACGAGCGCTCGCTTAGAGGACCTCTTGGACTTAAGCGAGCGATGGTCAGACTTTTTAGTAGTTAGGGACTGGTTCAACTTCTTTAATTGAGCAGATAAATCGTCCGCCCACGGCGGGTTAGCTGCAGGGACCACATACGGTTGTACCGGCATTGGGGGTCCCATAGGGGGTGTTAGTTTATGAACTAGCGTATGCAGAAGCGTGGAAAAAGCAGCCCACGGAGGGTCAGTATGTGCCTCCGTTGCCACAGTCCCACTGGGGGGCAAGGAGCGGCCAGAACCAGGGCCCACAGCTGCTATATTCTCCCCATATGTGCCTGTGGCTTCAGCAACACCAGCAGTGTGTTCCGCCCCAGAACCGTTACCCTCAGAAGCAGACATGATATAACTTGCAGTATGAGGTAACACAGTACAATTATTAGCAGCACTATATCCCTAAACCCAAACCCCTGCGCAGTGTAGTCAGCACCAGCAGAGATAAAGGAGAGATATGGTGACTAAATCATAGAGAAAAATACGTAATACAGTATATCTTTGTGAAAATCCTATATTAAATAACACCTGACGCACCAAGCCCCCTCAGGTTATAGAATATAGGGATAGCAGGTTGAGTGAAAGACACGAAATGGACACCACTCAGCTATCAAATGCACACACAGATAGTCACAGTTTGTACAATGCAGAGGTTATTACTAACAGTAATACTGCACTGGACTACTTATATATATATATATATATATATATATATATATATAGCTATATAGGCAATAGATAAAACACTACACAGTAAGAACTGGATGTATATCACAGGGTAATTGTACTAAAAAACCCTGACTAAATGCACTCTTTCTTAACTAGCACTGACTTAAAAGGCAGGTAGAATACTTAAGTGTCATGTAAAGTCACAGCACTGACAACCAGGCGGCTTTACACAGGAGGATTTGCCCAAGCAGTCCCAGGAACAGTGAAGCTAAGGGATAATGGCGCCCAGACACTGACAGGGAGTGAGGGAGAGACAGATATGCAGCTCCAGGGCGGGAACATTTGCAGGAAATGGCGCCCTGGGGCTGGGGGAGGGGCTTCAGGTCTAAACCTTATCCCCCTGCTGGCAAAACCACCGGGTACTGTGGGCTCTTAGTAAACTGGTTTAGAGAGAAAACCTGACCTGCACCCATGCCCTGGTGATCTAGTGGGATCACCTGTACTGCCACAGTGTCCACCGCCAGCGCGCGCGGCCCGCCTCCCACTGACTGCGCCGGATCGCGATAAAGACCGGGTCCCGCAAGCGGGACCCACTCACCACCTCCCGAAGATCGGCCACGCGATCCTGGAGAGCCCCCCGTCGTGTGTGCCTGACGTGAAGAAAACCGGAGCCTCCTGCTGTAGTTACCCGGCAACCAGGGCTCGGGAGTGTACAGCGCCGCTGGGGGGAGCTGGAGCTGCAGCAGTGAATGTCTCCTGACATTTACCACCACTGCTGCCCTTGAAGTCTTCACTTTTTCTTCATAAAAAAGCTCTTCTTAGGGCTGCCTGGAGCAGCCCCTCTGTTAAGTTCCTGCTTACTGCAGCACCAACTGACAAACTGAGCTCCTGTGCTGGGAGGCGGGGTGATATAGGAGGCGGCGCTGTGCATTCTGGGAACAGTCAAAGCTTTGAGCCTGTTGGTGCCTCGGATCAAGATCCTACTCTACACCCCAT
This sequence comes from Pseudophryne corroboree, assembly GCF_028390025.1. Taxonomy (NCBI): domain Eukaryota; kingdom Metazoa; phylum Chordata; class Amphibia; order Anura; family Myobatrachidae; genus Pseudophryne; species Pseudophryne corroboree. The sequence goes on from NC_086447.1 coordinate 346,323,125, forward strand.
TGTCCAGACTTGTGGAGCGCAGTGTACCACGCAGCAGAAAACAGTTTAATCCTGTCATTAGATTGTAGTGGCAGCAGTTTAATTATATTTACATAAATCTGTGTATCGTAGATGGATTCTGTGAATTAGACGCAGCCTACAGCCGTCATCATCATCAGCTCAAAACTTACATTTGGATTTGAGAACCTGTATGTTATGTTCCTATAACCAGGTGAATCTGCACCTCTTAGATGACCATCTTAAATGTATTTTGCCTAGACACACCCTTACTGTACTTTAGGAGGATATGGGTCTTTGGGTCGACCCAACTTAGGTCGACACTCATTAGGTCGACCACTGAAGGTCTACATTGCCCTTAGGTCGACATGCATTATGTCAACATGGCAGTTAGGTCGACACAAGGTTTTTGACTGTTTTTGGTGTCGTTTTCTCCATAAAGTGATGGGGAACCCAAATTAGTGCACCGTGTCCCCTCGCATGGCTCGCTTCACTCGCCATGCTTTGGGCAATCCCAATCATAGTCCACATGAATCGTTAAGTATGAAAAATCCAAAAAATTAAAAAATAATGTGAAAGACTCATGTCGACCTTTTGACCTGTCGACCTAGTACATGTTGACCTAATGGCCATGTCGACCTAATGCACGTCGACCTAAGGGCAATGTCGACCTTCAGCGGTCGACCTAATGAGTGTTGACCTAAGTTGTGTCGACCTAATGACCTTATCCCCTTTAGGAGCATTTACACATTACCTCTAACCTCCATTTCAGCCCCCTTGGTACAGGGAGCTTTAAATGCAAACTGAGACATGTGCAGTAAAATAAGAGCAAGGTGCGAGGGGAAAAGGCTACAGCTTGCCTTTATGTCCATCTTTGAATGTGGTCCACAGTGATGCATTTTAATAGGTTCCTTTTAAATACAAGGTTAGGTATCAATGGCCCTTTGACTGCAGTCATTCAGTAGTGCTTTAAATGTATCTTAATTTTCAGTAAAGCATGAGACATTTCATAGCTCTATACTGCTGTAGATAGTGTCTAAATGCACTATCTATACTGAAGACCACCCATCTAAATGAGCAGTCCAGATTCACTGCAGAATAAAGCATGTTCTTATTATGTGGACAGTTTACATACTGTCTGTTTGAGCCGTAGCTGTTTCTCTAATTATGGGGGTAATTCCAAGTTGATCGCAGCAGGAAATTTTTTAGCAGTTGGGCAAAACCATGTGCACTGCAGGGGAGGCAGATATAACATGTGCAGAGAGAGTTAGATTTGGGTGGGTTATTTTGTTTCTGTGCAGGGTAAATACTGGCTGCTTTATTTTTACACTGCAATTTAGATTGCAGATTGAACACACCACACCCAAATCTAACTCTCTCTGCACATGTTATATCTGCCTCCCCTGCAGTGCACATGGTTTTGCCCAACTGCTAAAAAATTTCCTGCTGCGATCAACTTGGAATTACCCCCTATATACACTGTGCCACTGTTATTTATTACCACAATTATTTCCTTGGGCATTGGATACTGTTTAACAACTAATATAATCAAATTGCACTAACAAAGAAATCAATATTATGTAAGCGCCTCCATTAAACAATGTGTTACTTTGAGTTTGCATTTAACAGTCTGTGTTATTGTTTACTGAAAGGAACACATTGTTCTTCCTATTCAGTGAATTTGTGACCTGTGAATGGGTGGGCTGCTTCTGTTCTGTTGCTTTTTAACCACCTGTCTGAAAACGGTGCTGAGGTCCATCACAAGGGAGTAACTGCCTGTAGAAAGTAGCTCAGGCAGCAGTATTTCTGAACATCAGCCTGCATCTACTCTAGGGGTTACAGTCAGGTCAGAATAAACAGATGCTAAATTCTGATATTAAGTCTACTAAAGGCACTCCTTAAATTTTACTCAGTTCAGAGAAAACACACCAAGCCATGGGGTGTGACCTTGAACCACCCTACCACTAAATCAAAACATGTGTAAAGAAATAATCCCCCCCCAACGATCCTCAAGAGATACTTTGATGTTATTGTTGTAGGAAAGTATAATGGCATGAAGAAGAAAAATATTACAGACAGTAATCATTTCACAAAACAACCGGTTTGAGTTGCTGTGTAGTTTGCGTTCTCCATATAACCCCATGTTAGTATGACAACTGAGGTCCAACTGGGTAACTAGCAACAGGGGTTTAGCATGGAGGAAAGAACAATATAGTCTATTTGGGACATGCATTGTAAATTATTATAATTTTTTTGTTTTAGAAAATAAATAATAAAAATTGTGCAGCCTTCCCACTGTTTCTTTGCCTTAGAAAATATCGTCGAACACCATGAGCTCTATTTTTGCCAGGACAGTCTTTGTTTCAAAGGCTGGAAAACTTAACTGAGATTGCTGACTTTGCTAGAACCCTTACCCCAGATACACCTAGATAATCCGGATAATCGAGTACTGAAAATGCTTGTAAGAGCTACTGTAATATCAAGTGTGATGTGACAAGAATCTTATGAGACAAAATATTTTTTATTTTAGTTTATTAAGTTTTAATACGTAACCATTACATCTTACCAGCTTCACAGAATTTGAAAAGTCTGGGGTTTTATTTTTCAATAACAGTTTTCTTCTCTTGAATATGTATCTACACGGTCGAGTGATATTATTATGACCACCAGCTAATAGCCAGAGTAACCGTCGAGTGCAGCACGGACAGCAGCCAGACGGGCTGAACTGGTAGCCCCCAGGTTCATTTTGACAGTGAGTTGTTCCACTGTAGTGTATCAGTCGGCCCTCATGCACCTTTGTAGCCGACGTTCAACTCCCACATCAATGGCACGTGGTGCTCCGCAGTTTCCATTTTAGTTATTCGCAATGGTGGCATTTGTCCAGTCATGATACACCTTCACCACAGCAGCACGCAAACAGTTTACAAACTGCAAAATACTGCAATCCTTGGCCCGAAAGTTGATAATCATACCTTTTTGCAACTCGGATAAATCGCCCCTTTTACCCATAACAGCAACAAGTGATATGTGTGCAGACCTTAAATGCCCAACTAGCCAGCGCACGACATGTGACGTACTTCACGGGCTACGTACTGCCAATGTGAAATGTAGGAGGTGTTCATAATAATGTGACTCGACCACGTAGATTCCCTTAATCATCTCCTGGCTTCTGATAACTAAATAAAGGGCTTATAATGTTTTAAAAAAAAATCACTTTAAGTGGATGAGCACATTTTTCAAAACTGAGAAAATGTTTGCATCAGTGAGGATTTGGCAGTGGAATTTCATGATTCATTGTCAAAATGTGGCCTTACTTATACCCACCTGAACCTCAACAACTCAAAGTATAATTATTTGACTGCCATCATCCCAGCTCTAGTTAGAAATTCCTCAAATGCAAATGTACAAGTACATATATAGTGGCAGATGCTCAATTAGCTTAGTGATATCATTCAGGTGCTTGAAAGGGAGGGGTATTTCTAAGCAAGAAAAAAAGGCATTTTGTTTCCCCCAGCATCCTGAATGATAACAGTAACCAGATTTAAATCCTACACAATATTAGAATTCAGAGCTCTTGGTTACATATATTTGCGAAAATGTATGAATAAGCCCCCAAGCCGCGTCAAGGCCTCTCTCTATATTGGGGGTAGCTAGCGCTATATCTAGATGCATAACAGAACGTCTTTCTACAGAAAGGTGGAGCAAAAGTATTGCAGGAACATTGAACATCTACAAAATGGCCTTTACCCTCACTAAAATGTGATTTTGCTCATTTCTATGTGAAAGATTGCTTATAGCTGTCATTGGGTGTAGTCATGATCCCAACAGAATTCCGGTGGTCAGCATACCGACGCCGGGATCCCAGACACCAGAATACCAGCAGGGGGCCAAGGGCGGGTTCAGTATAATTTACCGACGGACACAATACCTACATTCATAATCCCGACAACTATTGACCGACAGTCAAAATACAGACACAGTCAAAATACCGATAGTCATTATGCTGACATGCACAAAATGCTGACATAGTCAGAATACCGACATTTCAAAATACCGACATGAGTATTTCAGGGGGGTTTTGTGTCAATGTTGACATAGGTCAACATGGACACCGTGTAAGTGTAGCGCGTCCCCTTGCATGGCGAGCGCAAAGTGCCTCGCTGCGCTCAGCACACTATTATATTCCCCCTCCAGGTCCACTAGGATAGTAAAATATGAACAAGTCTGTTTTTGGCCAAAGATTTCTTAAAAACACATGTCTGCATTTTGAATATGTCGGTATTCTGTCTATGTTGGCATTTTGCACATGTTGGTATAATGTAGGTCAGCATTTTGTACATGTTGGTATAATGTATGTCGGTATTTTGACTGTTGGTCAATGGCTGTCATTATTATGACCATCGGTATTGTGTCCGTCAGTAAATCAACCGGTTCCTATTCCCACTCGTGGGTGTCCATGACACCCATAAAGTGGGAACAGAACCTGTGGCGAGCACAGCGAGCCACTGAGCCCACAGTGTGGCAAATGCAGCGAGCACACAAGGGGCTTTGTTGCACTCGCCCTCCTGCCGGCATTCTGGCAGATGGGATCCTGGCTTCGGCATACTGAACGCCGGGATCCAGACCGCTGTTGTCCCGAGCCCAACCACTGTCACGTGCACTCAGTTTTTCACTAATCATTGTGAACAGCCTCATTCTACTGTATATGCTATTACAAGGTGCATGCATGTGAGGGCGTGACCTACACTCCCAGTGGGGCCCTCTGTCAGGGCCGGATTAACAATGGGGCGGATGGAGCTGCAGCTCCAGGCCCCCCATTGAAAATAAGCCCACAGACCGCTGCAGTGAAGTTGCCCATAGCACACTTGCTAAGCGGTTTCTGTACCACTCTTCTGTTTTCCTGCAAAGTTTATTAAAACTCACGGATTCTACCAGCGCTGTCTGTAATCCATGTGGGTGTCCGGAGAAGGCGGGGGCGGAGCTTGACGTTCAGTATGCAAAATATAGGGGCGGCTCACTGTATGCAGCGTTCCGCCTCCACTCTGTGTTTGCAGCCTCTCTGCTTTATCCCACCCCTGATCTGCTCCGCCTCCCCTCCTGTCAGTGGAGAGTAGATGCTAGAATCAAGGGGGCAAAGGGACCTTTTCCGTCAGGGGGAGGAGCCACGACACAAGGGGGAGGAGCTATGGAGTGGGGAAGTGAGCATGAGACGAGCAGCAAGCGTGCACATATGCCCTCTGGCCAGTCAAATAATTTGTGGCCTAAGGCTAGCTACTGGCTAGTGTAGTCAGACTGTGAGGTATTGCACACACAGTGACATCCAGCCAGATGTATGCGCCCAGCCCGTACCAAGGTCTTTGTTGTGCCCTGCACAAGAAAACTGAGCTTGAGCCCTTCCTTCCCCCTTCCAGCCCAGGCAGCCTCCGCAGCTCCACAGTGCTACTAAATGTGGGCGGAGCTCCAGCAGCCGGCTCCTGGCAAGTGAAAAAGCAGCTACAGAAGGAGGACAGTGGACTGCACTCAGACATAGGTACATCATTCTCTCTCTCTCTCTCTCTCTCTCTATCTCACACACACACATGAAACTTATTTGTATTATAATTCAGTTACATTTTGTTTTTTGTTTTTTACACTTCTGAAATAACAGATCTTATATGCTCTTCTCTCTATGATATATAACCCTTAAATGAGAAAGTGAAATGTATTTCTTCACTTTGAATGTGGTTGAGTCCCCCCCCCCACCCCGCTCTCTAATGTACTGCTATTTAACAGTGTAGTGTGGGGTATAGAGGGGTCCGTGATGTAGAGGGGGGTCAGTGATGTAGCATAGGGGATAGAGGGGTCTGTGATGTAGCGTAGGGGATAGAAGAGCCCGTGATGTAGCGTAGGGGATAGAGGGGCCCGTGATGTAGCGTAGGGGATAGAGGGGTCCGTGATGTAGCGTAGGGGATAGAGGGGTCCATGATGTATAGGGGGGTCAGTGATGTAGCATAGGGGATAGAGGGGTCTGTGATGTAGCGTAGGGGATAGAAGAGCCCGTGATGTAGTGTAGGGGATAGAGGGGTCCGTGATGTAGTATAGGGGAGAGAGGAATCCGTGATGTAGCATAGGGGATAGAGGGGTCCGTGATGTAGTGTTGGGGATAGAGGGGTCCGTGATGTAGCAGAGGGGAGAGAGGGGTCCATGATGTAGCGTTGGGGATAGAGGGGTCCGTGATGTAGTGTAGGGGAGATAGGGGTCTGTGATGTAGCGTAGGGGATAGAGGGGTCCGTGATGTAGCGTAGGGGATAGAGGGGTCCGTGATGTAGCGTAGGGGATAGAGGGGTCCGTGATGTAGCGTTGGGGATAGAGGGGTCCATGATGTAGCATAGGGGATAGAAGAGCCCGTGATGTAGCATAGGGGATAGAGGAGTTTGTGATGTAGCGTAGGGGATAGAGGAGTCCGTGATGAAGCGTAGGGGATAGAGGGGTCTGTGATGTAGCGTAGGGGATAGAGGGGTCTGTGATGTAGCGTAGGGGATAGAGGGGTCTGTGATGTAGCGTAGGGGATAGAGGGGTCTGTGATGTAGCGTAGGGGATAGAAGAGCCTGTGATGTAGCATAGGGGATAGAGGGGTCCGTGATGTAGCGTAGGGGAGAGAGGAATCCGTGATGTAGCATAGGGGATAGAGGGGTCCGTGATGTAGCGTTGGGGATAGAGGAGTCCGTGATGAAGCGTAGGGGATAGAGGGGTCTATGATGTAGCGTAGGGGATAGAGGGGTCTGTGATGTAGCGTAGGGGATAGAGGGGTCTGTGATGTAGCGTAGGGGATAGAGGGGTCTGTGATGTAGCGTAGGGGATAGAAGAGCCTGTGATGTAGCGTAGGGGATAGAGGGGTCCGTGATGTAGCGTAGGGGAGAGAGGAATCCGTGATGTAGCATAGGGGATAGAGGGGTCCGTGATGTAGCATAGGGGAGAGAGGGGTCCGTGATGTAGCATAGGGGAGAGAGGGATCTGTGATGTAGCGTAGGGGATAGAGGGGTCCGTGATGTAGCGTAGGGGATAGAGGGGTCCGTGATGTAGCGTAGGGGATAGAGGGGTCCATGATGTAGCATAGGGGATAGAGGAGTTTGTGATGTAGCTTAGGGGATAGAGGAGTCCGTGATGTAGCATAGGGGATAGAGGGGTCTGTGATGTAGCGTAGGGGATAGAAGAGCCCGTGATGTAGTGTAGGGGATAGAGGGGTCCGTGATGTAGCATAGGGGAGAGAGGAATCCGTGATGTAGCATAGGGGATAGAGGGGTCCGTGATGTAGCAGAGGGGAGAGAGGGGTCCATGATGTAGCGTTGGGGATAGAGGGGTCCGTGATGTAGCATAGGGGAGATAGGGGTCTGTGATGTAGCGTAGGTGATAGAGGGGTCCGTGATGTAGCGTAGGGGATAGAGGGGTCCGTGATGTAGCATAGGGGATAGAGGGGTCCGTGATGTAGCGTTGGGGATAGAGGGGTCCATGATGTAGCATAGGGGATAGAAGAGCCCGTGATGTAGCATAGGGGATAGAGGAGTTTGTGATGTAGCATAGGGGATAGAGGAGTCCGTGATGTAGCGTAGGGGATAGAGGGGTCTGTGATGTAGAGTAGGGGATAGAGGGGTCTGTGATGTAGCGTAGGGGATAGAGGGGTCTGTGATGTAGCGTAGGGGATAGAAGAGCCTGTGATGTAGCGTAGGGGATAGAGGGGTCCGTGATGTAGCATAGGGGAGAGAGGAATCCGTGATGTAGCATAGGGGATAGAGGGGTCCGTGATGTAGCATAGGGGAGAGAGGGGTCCGTGATGTAGCATAGGGGAGAGAGGGGTCTGTGATGTAGCGTAGGGGATAGAGGGGTCTATGATGTAGCGTAGGGGATAGAGGGGTCCGTGATGTAGCGTAGGGGATAGAGGGGTCCATGATGTAGCATAGGGGATAGAGGAGTTTGTGATGTAGCTTAGGGGATAGAGGAGTCCGTGATGTAGCATAGGGGATAGAGGAGTTTGTGATGTAGCATAGGGGATAGAGGAGTCCGTGATGTAGTGTAGGGGATAGAGGGGTCCGTGATGTAGCGTAGGGGATAGAGGGGTCCGTGATGTAGCGTAGGGGATAGAGGGGTCCATGATGTAGCATAGGGGATAGAGGAGCCTGTGATTTAGTGTAGGTGATAGAGGAGTCCGTGATTTAGCGTAGGGGATAGAGGAGCCCGTGATGTAGCGTAGAGGATAGAAAAGTCCGTGATGTAGCGTAGGGGATAGAGGGGTCCGTGATGTAGCGTAGGGGATAGAGGGGTCCATGATGTAGCATAGGGGATAGAGGGGTCCATGATGTAGCATAGGGGATAGAGGAGTCCGTGATTTAGCGTAGGGGATAGAGGAGCCCGTGTGGTAGCGTAGAGGATAGAAAAGTCCGTGATGTAGCATAGGGGTATAGAGGGGTCGGTGATGTAGCTTAGGGGATAGAGGAGTCCATGATGTAGCTTAGGGGATAGAGGAGTCCGTGATTTAGCGTAGGGGATAGAGGAGCCCGTGATGTAGCTTAGGGGATAGAGGAGTCCATGATTTAGCGTAGGGGATAGAGGAGCACGTGATGTAGCATAGGGGTATAGAGGGGTCGGTGATGTAGCGTAGGGAATAGAGGGGTCCATGATGTAGCGTGGGGTACAGAGAGGTCAGTGATGTAGCGTGGGACAGGGCCTGCCTGGCACACAGCGCAGTTGCCTTGAGGGCGCAACGGCCAGCGGCATGTAATGAGTCAAATTGACTCATTACATGCCGCCTCTGCTATGTGCGCCACGCTGGTGAGGAGAGCTGCAGAACCGGAGGCATAGGAGAAGGGGGAGGAGGGAGGGGGACTGGAGCCGCAGCAGCGCTATGTAATTGGTAGAGGTGCCACTGCAGCAGTCGCCTCTCCTTCCGTATTGGCTGCCCGGCGCTGCTGTGAATGCTGGGATGCGGTTCCTTCATCCCAGCATTCACAGCTGCGGCGGGCAGCCAATACGAAAGGAGAGGGGACTGCTGCAGCGGCGCCTCTACCAATTACATAGCACTGCTGCGGCTCCAGTCCCCCTCCCTCCTCCTCCTTCTCGCCTGCCTGCACCGAGGGATCTGCCACCAGGAGGAGCGATGGTAAGTATCTCTCTCTCTCTCTCTCTCTCTCTCTCTCTCTCTCTCTCTCTCTCCCTCTCTCTATTTCTCTATCTATTCTGAAAAAGGGGGACGCTGTCTGCCGTAATGTATAATAAGGGGGACGCTGTCTGCCATAATGTGTAAAAAGGGGGACGCTGTCTGCCGTAATGTGTAAAAAGGGGGCACTGTCTGCTGTAATGTGTAAAAAGGGGACGCTGTCTGACGAATTTTTAAAAAAGGGGGCGCTGTCTGCCGTAATGTGTAAAAAGGGGACGCTGTCTGCCGTAATGTGTAAAAAGGGGACGCTGTCTGCTGTAATGTGTAAAAAGGGGGACGCTGTCTGCCGTAATGTGTAAAAAGTGGACGCTGTCTGCCGTAATGTGTAGAAAGGGGGACTGTCTGCTGTAATGTGTAAAAGGGGCTCTACCTGGTGTAGTGGCGCTACTATGCAGCGTAATTTGCATAATGGAGACTACTGTGCACTGTAGTATGAATTGGTATTGTCTTTTGGCCACGCCCCTTCCCCGTGAAGCCATGCCCCCCTTTTTTTTGCCTCTACCTTGCATGGGGGGAGGGCACCAATGCCATTTCTTGCAGACAGTGCTAAAATGCGTAGTTACGGCACTGGCATGGGGTATAGAAGGGGTCAGTGATGTAGCGTGGGGTATAGAGGGGCCAGTGATATAACGAGTGGTATAGAGGGGTCAGTGATATAACGTGGGGTATAGAGGGGTCAGTGATGTAGCGTAGGTTATAGAAGAGTCTGTATTGTAGTGTGGGGTATAGAGGGGTCAGTGATGTAGCGTGGGGTATAGAGGGGCCAGTGATATAACGAGGGGTATAGAGGGGTCAGTGATGTAGCGTGGGGTATAAAGGGGCCAGTGATATAACAAGGGGTATAGAGGGGTCAGTGATATAACGTGGGGTATAGAGGGGTCAGTGATGTAGCGTAGGTTATAGAAGAGTCTGTATTGTAGTGTGGGGTATAGAGGGGTCAGTGATGTAATGGAATGTATAGAGGGATCCGTGATTTAGCATGGGGTATAGACGGTCTGTGATGTAGTGTAGGGTATAAGGTCTCCTCTCATCCCAGTTAAGTGGTTTCTATGTCAGTAAGTTTATATGTGTTGTATGCGTGTGTGTGTGTGTGTGTGTGTGTGTGTGTGTGTGTGTGTGTGTGTGTGTGTGTGTGTGTGTGTGTGTCAGTAAGTATTGTCTGTCAGTAAGTGGTATCTGTCTGTAAGTGGTGTCTGTGTCAGTAAGTTGTGTCTGTGTTGTGTGTGTCAGTAAGTAGTGTCGGTTAGTAAGCTGTGTCTGTGTCAGTAAGGTTCTCTATGAGTGTCAGTAAGTTGTATCTGTGTCAGTAAGTTGTGTCTGTGTTGTGTGTGTCAGTAAGTAGTGTCGGTTAGTAAGCTGTGTCTGTATCAGTAAGGTTCTCTATGAGTGTCAGTAAGTTGTATCTGTGTCAGTAAGGCGTCTCCAGACCTCCCAACATGACCCTCTCCAGGAGGGACAGAATGCTCTGGTCCTGAACTTCCCTCTTAATGTATGATTGCCATCACCTGTGCTGAAACACCTTATCCATTAACCTGTTCAACACAGGTGCTGGTAATCATAAAGATGAGAAAAGTCCAGGATCAGAGCATTGTGTCCCTCCTGGAGAGGGTCATGTTGGGAGGTATGAGTGTCTGTTATACCCCTTTCACATCGCACTAAAAACCCGGTATCGACACGGCATATTGCCGTGTCAAAACGGGTCAGTGTGCGATGTGAAAGGTCCTTTGCAGAATTAGCGGGTCGCTTGACCCGGTAATTCAACTCTGTAAAAAAGAAGGGTTATTACCGGGTTGAATACCGGGTCAGGTGCAGTGTGAATGGGAGCCGTTCCGATGCGACACGGTTCCCATTCACAGCATAGGGAGAGGCGGCGCAGGAGATGAGCTTATCTCCCAGCGCCGCCTCCATCCCCGCCCCTGCTGCTGCTGCGCCCCCCGCTGCTATGGCAACCGACCCGGTATATTGCCGGGTCGGAAAGCCAGCAGAGGGGAGCAAATGCCGGATCCCACCCGGTAAGGACACGTTTCTCTTACCGGGTAGGATCCGGCATTTGCGATCTGAATGCAGCATCAGTAAATTGTGTGTATGTGCGTCAGTAACTGTAATCTATGTCAGTAAGAGATGTCTGTGTTATTAAGTGCTATCTGTTAGTAATGGGTATCCATCAGTAAATGTGTTTGTTTCAGTAAATGGTGTCTGTGTCCCTTATTTAGGACCCCCCCCCCCCCCTTGCAGCACTTGTCACAACTCCTGCCGAGGCACACAATAGGCCCGTCATAAATCTCAGCTCCAGGCCCATGTGGACCTTAATCTGGCACTGCCCTCTGTATATGCTCCCACTATGCTGCTGAAGGGGGCATGGCCATGCTATCTTGGGGGCATAACTGTGCCTCCTGGGCAGGACTGGCCTAACCCCCTTCTCAGTGCTCCTCATCATTTATTGCTTTATCAAAATAAGGATTTTTTTTTTTTCATGAACCTCATTTTTACACACAACTCAGCACCTGTTTCCTTCTTCTGTGTAATATATGCATAGGCTTCCAAATCAATATTGTAGATAATATGTATGCTTTTATTTTCTATTCACATTATGGAGCTATTAGCAGTGCCAGATTAAGGTTTGCATGGGCATGGAGCTGAAATTTATGAAGGGCCTATTGTATGACGGAGGTATGACAGTCGCTGCGGTGGTGTGACTAGTGATGTGACCAGTGTGGTGTGGTCTAAATAGGGGGTGTGGCCATCGCCATGAAGATCATAGCAAGTGTTTACCTTTAACTACTTAATAGTTAACTATAATAATAAAAAGTTTGTGACCACCATATAATACAGAACATCTGTGACCACAATATCAAGCATGGAGCATCGCAGTGACCTCCATATAATAGAGAGCTGTATCAACACACAAAGAAGGATGAAGGGCAATGATGGGGCAAAACAGAGCAGATGTGGAAATATTAGAAAAGATAGGGGCAATACATAGCAGACAGGTAACTGAGGGCTCCTGGGAAGAGCCAGATTAAGGGGGGGGGCCATGAGGTTAAGTACCCCAGACCCCCCTTCCTAAAATGGCCCCCCACCACCACCACCACAGATCGGAGCTCTTACCGAACTGCGGTGCTTCCGTCTCCCCTTTGGTTGCCCTGGCAACCTAACAGGTGCGGCGCCTGCGCCACAGCCCTCTAACAGAACAGGACAGCTGAGCGACGGCTCAGCTGTCCAATACCGTGTAAAGTAGCAGCCTGCAGCTCAGTCATTATTGGCTGCAGGACACTAGCAGCGTGTGGATCAGCCGCGGGCGGCTTGGAGGAGACAGAGAGGAGTGATCTCTCACTCTCATGTCTCCTGTGTCAAAGCAACCTGCCAGCAAAAAGTAAGGCTGGCGCTGGTTGTATTATTATGGATCTGGGTAGAGTGTATTTATATATGTGTACATATGTTTGTGTATATTTATATGTATATATCTGTGTGTGGGTGCATGTATGTGAATATGTGTATATATATATATACACACACACACACACACACACACACACACATATATATATTTATATACATGGATATATATATATATATATATATATATATATATACACACACATTCATATTAGGGATGAGCGGGTTCGGTTCCTCTGAATCCGAACCCGCCCGAACTTCAGTTTTTTCTTCACGGGTCCGAGCGACTCGGATCTTCCCGCCTTGCTCGGTTAACCCGAGCGCGCCCGAACGTCATCATCCCGCTGTCGGATTCTCGCGAGGCTCGGATTCTATCGCGAGACTCGGATTCTATATAAGGAGCCGCGCGTCGCCGCCATTTTCACACGTGCATTGAGATTCATAGGGAGAGGACGTGGCTGGCGTCCTCTCCGTTTAGAGAAGAGAGTGAGACAGTAGAGAGAGACACAGTAGTAGTAATTTTGGGGAGCATTATTAGGAGGAGTACTACTATACTACTACTACTTGCTGAAGTGATATAGATTAGATAGTGTGACTGTATTAATTATCTGACTTGTGGGGGAGACACTGACAGTGGGGAGCAGTTAGAGTCTGAGAGCAGGACTCAGGAGTACATTTAACGTACAGTGCACACTTTTGCTGCCAGAGTCAGTGCCACACTGCCATTGTGACCACACTGACCACCAGACCAGTATAATATATTTTGTTATTGTCTGCTTAGGAGTACTACTTGCAAGTTGCTGATAGTGTGACCAGTGACCTGACCACCAGTTTAATAATCAATCACCACCAGTTTAATATATATATATATATAATTGTATATAATATATATATATATAATATTGTATACCACCTACCCGTGGTTTTTTTTTTTCATTCTTCTTTATACATACTACTATAGTAGCTTACTGTAGCAGTCTGCGGTGCTGCTGAGCTGACAGTGTCCAGCAGGTCCGTCATCAGTCATTACATAATAAATATATATACCTGTCCGGCTGCAGTACTAGTGATATTATATATACATATATATTGATTTCATCTCATTATCATCCAGTCTATATTAGCAGCAGACACAGTACGTTAGTCCACGGCTGTAGCTACCTCTGTGTCGACACTCGGCAGTCCATCCATAATTGTATACCACCTCCCCGTGGTTTTTTTTTTTCTTTCTTCTTTGTACATACTACTATAGTATAGTAGCTTACTGTAGCAGTCTGCGGTGCTGCTGAGCTGACAGTGTCCAGCAGGTCTGTCATCAGTCATTACATAATAAATATACATACCTGTCCGGCTGCAGTACTAGTGATATTATATTGATTTCATCTCATTATCATCCAGTCTATATTAGCAGCAGACACAGTACGGTAGTCCACGGCTGTAGCTACCTCTGTGTCGGCACTCGGCAGTCCATCCATAATTGTATACCACCTCCCCGTGGTTTTTTTTTTTCTTTCTTCTTTGTACATACTACTATAGTATAGTAGCTTACTGTAGCAGTCTGCGGTGCTGCTGAGCTGACAGTGTCCAGCAGGTCCGTCATCAGTCATTACATAATAAATATACATACCTGTCCGGCTGCAGTACTAGTGATATTATATTGATTTCATCTCATTATCATCCAGTCTATATTAGCAGCAGACACAGTACGGTAGTCCACGGCTGTAGCTACCTCTGTGTCGGCACTCGGCAGTCCATCCATAATTGTATACCACCTCCCCGTGGTTTTTTTTTTTTCTTTCTTCTTTGTACATACTACTATAGTATAGTAGCTTACTGTAGCAGTCTGCGGTGCTGCTGAGCTGACAGTGTCCAGCAGGTCCGTCATCAGTCATTACATAATAAATATACATACCTGTCCGGCTGCAGTACTAGTGATATTATATATACATATATATTGATTTCATCTCATTATCATCCAGTCTATATTAGCAGCAGACACAGTACGGTAGTCCACGGCTGTAGCTACCTCTGTGTCGGCACTCGGCAGTCCATCCATAATTGTATACCACCTCCCCGTGGTTTTTTCTTTTTCTTTCTTCTTTGTACATACTACTATAGTATAGTAGCTTACTGTAGCAGTCTGCGGTGCTGCTGAGCTGACAGTGTCCAGCAGGTCCGTCATCAGTCATTACATAATAAATATACATACCTGTCCGGCTGCAGTACTAGTGATATTATATTGATTTCATCTCATTATCATCCAGTCTATATTAGCAGCAGACACAGTACGGTAGTCCACGGCTGTAGCTACCTCTGTGTCGGCAGTCGCTCGTCCATCCATAAGTATACTAGTATCCATCCATCTCCATTGTTTACCTGAGGTGCCTTTTAGTTGTGCCTATTAAAATATGGAGAACAAAAATGTTGAGGTTCCAAAATTAGGGAAAGATCAAGATCCACTTCCACCTCGTGCTGAAGCTGCTGCCACTAGTCATGGCCGAGACGATGAAATGCCAGCAACGTCGTCTGCCAAGGCCGATGCCCAATGTCATAGTACAGAGCATGTAAAATCCAAAACACCAAATATCAGTAAAAAAAGGACTCCAAAATCTAAAATAAAATTGTCGGAGGAGAAGCGTAAACTTGCCAATATGCCATTTACCACACGGAGTGGCAAGGAACGGCTGAGGCCCTGGCCTATGTTCATGGCTAGTGGTTCAGCTTCACATGAGGATGGAAGCACTTAGCCTCTCGCTAGAAAACTGAAAAGACTCAAGCTGGCAAAAGCACCGCAAAGAACTGTGCGTTCTTCGAAATCCCAAATCCACAAGGAGAGTCCAATTGTGTCGGTTGCGATGCCTGACCTTCCCAACACTGGACGTGAAGAGCATGCGCCTTCCACCATTTGCACGCCCCCTGCAAGTGCTGGAAGGAGCACCCGCAGTCCAGTTCCTGATAGTCAGATTGAAGATGTCAGTGTTGAAGTACACCAGGATGAGGAGGATATGGGTGTTGCTGGCGCTGGGGAGGAAATTGACAAGGAGGATTCTGATGGTGAGGTGGTTTGTTTAAGTCAGGCACCCGGGGAGACACCTGTTGTCCATGGGAGGAATAGGGCCGTTGACATGCCTGGTGAAAATACCAAAAAAATCAGCTCTTCGGTGTGGAAGTATTTCACCAGAAATGCGGACAACATTTGTCAAGCCGTGTGTTGCCTTTGTCAAGCTGTAATAAGTAGGGGTAAGGACGTTAACCACCTCGGAACATCCTCCCTTATACGTCACCTGCAGCGCATTCATAATAAGTCAGTGACAAGTTCAAAAACTTTGGGCGACAGCGGAAGCAGTCCACTGACCAGTAAATCCCTTCCTCTTGTAACCAAGCTCACGCAAACCACCCCACCAACTCCCTCAGTGTCAATTTCCTCCTTCCCCAGGAATGCCAATAGTCCTGCAGGCCATGTCACTGGCAATTCTGACGAGTCCTCTCCTGCCTGGGATTCCTCCGATGCATCCTTGCGTGTAACGCCTACTGCTGCTGGCGCTGCTGTTGTTGCTGCTGGGAGTCGATGGTCATCCCAGAGGGGAAGTCGTAAGCCCACTTTTACTACTTCCACCAAGCAATTGACTGTCCAACAGTCCTTTGCGAGGAAGATGAAATATCACAGCAGTCATCCTGTTGCAAAGCGGATAACTGAGGCCTTGACAACTATGTTGGTGTTAGACGTGCGTCCGGTATCCGCCGTTAGTTCACAGGGAACTAGACAATTTATTGAGGCAGTGTGCCCCCGTTACCAAATACCATCTAGGTTCCACTTCTCTAGGCAGGCGATACCGAGAATGTACACGGACGTCAGAAAAAGACTCACCAGTGTCCTAAAAAATGCAGTTGTACCCAATGTCCACTTAACCACGGACATGTGGACAAGTGGAGCAGGGCAGAGTCAGGACTATATGACTGTGACAGCCCACTGGGTAGATGTATGGACTCCCGCCGCAAGAACAGCAGCGGCGGCACCAGTAGCAGCATCTAGCAAACGCCAACTCTTTCCTAGGCAGGCTACGCTTTGTATCACCGCTTTCCAGAATACGCACACAGCTGAAAACCTCTTACGGCAACTGAGGAAGATCATCGCGGAATGGCTTACCCCAATTGGACTCTCCTGTGGATTTGTGGCATCGGACAACGCCAGCAATATTGTGTGTGCATTAAATATGGGCAAATTCCAGCACGTCCCATGTTTTGCACATACCTTGAATTTGGTGGTGCAGAATTTTTTAAAAAACGACAGGGGCGTGCAAGAGATGCTGTCGGTGGCCAGAAGAATTGCGGGACACTTTCGGCGTACAGGCACCACATACAGAAGACTGGAGCACCACCAAAAACGCCTGAACCTACCCTGCCATCATCTGAAGCAAGAAGTGGTAACGAGGTGGAATTCAACCCTCTATATGCTTCAGAGGTTGGAGGAGCAGCAAAAGGCCATTCAAGCCTATACAATTGAGCACGATATAGGAGGTGGAATGTACCTGTCTCAAGCGCAGTGGAGAATGATTTCAACGTTGTGCAAGGTTCTGCAACCTTTTGAACTTGCCACACGTGAAGTCAGTTCAGACACTGCCAGCCTGAGTCAGGTCATTCCCCTCATCAGGCTTTTGCAGAAGAAGCTGGAGGCATTGAAGGAGGAGCTAAAAGGGAGCGATTCCGCTAGGCATGTGGGACTTGTGGATGGAGCCCTTAATTTGCTTTACAAGGATTCACGGGTGGTCAATCTGTTGAAATCAGAGCACTACATTTTGGCCACCGTGCTCGATCCTAGATTTAAAACCTACCTTGGATCTCTCTTTCCGGCAGACACAAGTCTGCTGGGGTTCAAAGACCTGCTGGTGACAAAATTGTCAAGTCAAGCGGAACGCGGCCTGTCAACATCTCCTCCTTCACATTCTCCCGCAACTGGGGGTGCGAGGAAAAGGATCAGAATTCCGAGCCCACCCGCTGGCGGTGATGCAGGGCAGTCTGGAGCGACTGCAGATGCTGACATCTGGTCCGGACTGAAGGACCTGACAACGATTACGGACATGTCGTCTACTGTCACTGCATATGATTCTCTCACCATTGAAAGAATGGTGGAGGATTATATGAGTGACCGCATCCAAGTAGGCACGTCAGACAGTCCGTACTTATACTGGCAGGAAAGAGAGGCAATTTGGAGGCCCTTGCACAAACTGGCTTTATTCTACCTAAGTTGCCCTCCCACAAGTGTGTACTCCGAAAGAGTGTTTAGTGCCGCCGCTCACCTTGTCAGCAATCTGCGTACGAGGTTACTTCCAGAAAATGTGGAGAAGATGATGTTCATTAAAATGAATTATAATCAATTCCTCCGTGGAGACATTGACCAGCAGCAATTGCCTCCACAAAGTACACAGGGAGCTGAGATGGTGGATTCCAGTGGGGACGAATTGATAATCTGTGAGGAGCGGGATGTACACGGTGATATATCGGAGGATGATGATGAGGTGGACATCTTGCCTCTGTAGAGCCAGTTTGTGCAAGGAGAGATTAATTGCTTCTTTTTCGGTGGGGTCCAAACCAACCCGTCATTTCAGTCACAGTCGTGTGGCAGACCCTGTCACTGAAATGATGGGTTGGTTAAAGTGTGCATGTCCTGTTTATACAACATAAGGGTGGGTGGGAGGGCGCAAGGACAATTCCATCTTGCACCTCTTTTTTCTTTCATTTTTATTTGCGTCATGTGCTGTTTGGGGAGTGTTTTTTGGAAGGGCCATCCTGCGTGACACTGCAGTGCCAGTCCTAGATGGGCCAGGTGTTTGTGTCGGCCACTAGGGTCGCTTAGCTTACTCACACAGCTACCTCATTGCGCCTCTTTTTTTCTTCTTTGCGTCATGTGCTGTTTGGGGAGTGTTTTTTGAAAGGGCCATCCTGCGTGACACTGCAGTGCCACTCCTAGATGGGCCAGGTGTTTGTGTCGGCCACTAGGGTCGCTTAGCTTAGTCATCCAGCGACCTCGGTGCAAATTTTAGGACTAAAAATAATATTGTGAGGTGTGAGGTATTCAGAATAGACTGAAAATGAGTGGAAATTATGGTTTTTGAGGTTAATAATACTTTGGGATCAAAATGACCCCCAAATTCTATGATTTAAGCTGTTTTTTAGGGTTTTTTGAAAAAAACACCCGAATCCAAAACACACCCGAATCCGACAAAAAAAATTCGGTGAGGTTTTGCCAAAACGCGGTCGAACCCAAAACACGGCCGCGGAACCGAACCCAAAACCAAAACACAAAACCCGAAAAATTTCAAGTGCACATCCCTAATTCATATACATATCTATATTGATAAAGATATATATATATATATATATATATATATATATATATTGTAAATGCTGATTTACTTACAGGACTAAAAGCAACACTTTAAAAATACACACAATACACTTTAAAATGGAGCCGGTGCGGCTGTTGTAATCAATCCTTAGCCTACGTACTTTTTACACAGTTAGCGTACAAAGCCCCGTACTGTGTACGCACTTTGCGTACAAATGCTGCGACGGGCGTACAAAGTACACGCGGTGCATACACACACAAAGACATGCCGTGAGCACTTTGCAGCTACACTTGTGACTTAAATACACTTATATAAACTTTAGCAGGGAAAGAGAGACACAACACCAATTGTATTTAAGAAGTTGGGATCCGACCCGCCAACTTATAATTGATAAAAGGGGGTTACAACAAATATACAATTACAATAAGAGAAAAGAGGCTACAATACAATGGTACATATGTTTGGTTTCGCCAGCGCCACACGGTCCCAGTGCTAAGATCTATCAGACAAGGTGACCCTTCAGAGAGAGAGAGATTACCGACCGGCTAGGCAGCTTGGCTTTTTATACAGTTGATCAAAACATAATACAATAGACACTGTATGCTCTTCTTCCATTGGTTCGGGGGTGGGACATATCCTGTGCACCGGGGATCATTGGTCAGCTCAAGCGGTGGGCGATGGCTAAGACTTGAGATGTGATTTCTGTTGTTTGCATCTGAGTTCCCGCCCCATGACCAGTTAAACCCCTCACATTAATCATACATAAATCTAGTATTATTAATAACTTATTGTTGCAATATGTGACAATATTCTTATACCCACCAGATTACTGTTTATGTGATTCTGAACAATATGATCCCACACATGATATGATTTTCCATTTCCATCCTCAAGATATACTGTACATATATCCATATATGACAACTCTAGAACAATGGGGGTAACCAAAGGTATTTTCCTTCTTCGTAGGATTTCAAAGCTTTGCGTAAACAAGGCCGTCTGGTACATTGTATTAGAGTTTCTAGGTGGATAATTTATGTGAGAACCATCTTCATGCTATTAGAAGGATGAGCAGACAGTGGGTGATTTATGCATTATATGGATTAAATATATGATATGCCTTTGTGGCTTTTCCATGCGAGTACAAATACTACCGTAATTAGTCATAACACGCACTAACACGCACGACCACGTGAGTGATCATACGCAATTTGCGAATATGTGCACGCACAGCAGAATAAGTACGTGCACGGAGGCCATCTGTGTGGTGTTTGTATGTGATGTGTGTACTGTAATATTTTCCGACTTCGACAATATATATATATATATATATCTCATCTGCCTCTTTATTAGGGGCCCCTCTATCTGAAGGGCCCCGGGCCCCCCATAGCCTTAATCCGGCTTTGCTCCTGGGACATACTTACCAACACAGGCAACACTTACTGACATACACCCCGTACTGACACAAACACACTTATATAGACACGCACACACACCACTTATTGACACACACCACTGACACATACTGACACACTTTACTGACAAACACGTACTGATACACACATTTATTGATACAGACACCACTTACTGACAGATACCCATTACAGACACAAACATCACTTAATGACAGACACCCCTTACTGACACAGATACAACTTACTGACACAAACACACCTTACTGACAGATGCCACTTACTTACACAGACACCCCTTACGAAAAACAGATACAACTTACTCACACAGACACCCCTTAATAAATCAGATTCCACTTACTGACATGGTGCACTGATACAGACACATTTACTGGCACAAACACACTTACTGACAAACACACTTACTGACAACCAAATTCACTGACACAAACACCCTTTACGGATACCACTTACTAACACAGACACCCTTTACTGACACAGATGTCACCTACTGACAAGCATACTGATTCCAACTTACTGACACTGACACACTGCTGCACACACTTATTGATTCAGATACCCCTTACTGACAGATACCACTTACTGACACATATACCATTTACTGAGACAGACACCACTTAATGATCGATACTGCTTACTGACACACACATACTAACTCAGATACCATTTACTGACACAAAAAAATTGTATTTTAATTACCTACCAGTAAATCCTTTTCTCGTAGTCCGAAGAGGATACTGGGGTTCCATTTAGTACCATGGGGTATAGACGGGTTCACTAGGAGCCATGGGCACTTTAAGAATTTGAAAAGTTGGGCTGGCTCCTCCCTCTATGCCCCTCCTACCAGACACAGTCTAGGAAACTGTGCCCGAGGAGACGGACATACTTTGAGAAAAGGATAGATAAAGATAGTGGTGAGATTCCGAACCAGCACACACAAACAGAGGAAAGCTATGCTAACCCAACTTTAAAAAGGAACAGCAACAGCTGAACCAACAATACTTAACCAATTAACAGTGCAGGAAGAACGCAGCACCGGGCGGGCGCCCAGTATCCTCTACGGACTACGAGAAAAGGATTTACCGGTATGTAATTAAAATCCTATTTTCTCTGATATCCTAGAGGATACTGGGGTTCCATTTAGTACCATGGGGATGTACCAAAGCTCCCAAACCGGGTGGGAGAGTGCTGAGGTTCCTACAGAACAGATTGACCACACTGAAGGTCCTCAGAGGCCAAAGTATCGAACTTGTAGAACTTAGCAAACGTGTTCGAACCAGACCTAGTAGCTGTTCGGCAGAGCTGTAAAGCTGAGACACCCTGGGCAGCCGCCCAGAAAAAACCCACCGACCTGGTACAGTGGGCCTGTACAGATTTTGGAACCGGCAAACCTGCCGTGGAATAAGCATGCTGGATAGTGAGCCTGATCCAGCGGGCAATTGTCTGCTTTGAAGCAGGACACCCTATTTTATTGGGATGATATAGAACGAACAGTGAGTCTGATTTCCTTTGACGAGCTGTCCTCTTTACGTATATCTTCAAAGCCCTCACAGCATCCAAAGACCTTGAAGTAGCAGAAGTGTCGGTGATAACCGGAACCACAATAGGTTGGTTGATGTGAAACACAGACACCACTTTCAGAAGAAATTGCTGATGAGTTCTGAGTTCAGCTCTGGCCTCATGGAAAATTAAATAGGGGCTCTTTTGAGACAAAGCCCCCAGCTCCGACACACGTCTTGCTGAGGCCAAGGCCAACAGTGTGACGCTCTTCCACGTAAAATATTTTATGTCCACCTCCTGTAATGGTTCAAACCAGTCCAATTGGAAGAAAAGCAGTACCAAATTGAGATCCCAAGGTGCCGTGTAAGGCACAAAGGGAGGTTGGATGCACAGTACACCTTTCAAAAACGTCTGGACCTCAGGGAGAGAAGCCAATTGTTTTTGAAAGAAAATGGACAGGGCCAAAATCTGGACTTTTATGGAGCCCAGGCGTAGGCCCACATCCACACCTGCCTGCAGAAAAGCAGGAAACATCCCAGGTGAAATTCCACCACAGAGTAAGTTCTGCTCTCACACGAGAGACGTATTTCTTCCAAATACGGTGGTAATGTTTAGACTTTACCCCCTTCCAGGCTTGGATCACAGTCGGTATAACTTTGTTAGGGATTCCTCTTCTGGCTAGAATAACCTGTTCAACTTCCATGCCGTCAAATATAGCCGCGGTAAGTCCTGATAGACGAATGGGCCCTGTTGCAGATAATCTTCGCGAAAAGGGAGAGGCCACGGATCTTCGAGGAGCATCTCCAGAAGGTCCGTGTACCAGGCCCTTCTTGGCCAGTCTGGAACAATGAGTATTGCTTGAACCTTTTCCCTTTTTATTCTTTTGAGAATTCTTGGGATCAGAGGAAGTGGAGAAAACACGTACACCCTCTGATAGACCCATGGAGTCATCAGAGCGTCTACCGCCACTGCCTTTGTGTCTTTCGACCTAGAACAATAACGCTTGAGCTTCTTGTTAAGACAAGAGACCATCATGTCGATTTGTGGATATACCCACCGACGTGTCAAGCACCTGAACACTTCCGGATGAAGGCCCCACTCCCCCATGTGCAGGTCATGTCTGCTGAGGAAGTCTGCTTCCCATTTGTCTGCTCACGGAATGAAGACTGCTGACAACGCCACAGCGTTTTTTTATGCCCAGAGGAGAATTCTTAACACCTCTGACATTGCTCTGGTCAAGATGATGGTAAGACCGTCCATTTGGACGGTCTTACCATCATCTGGACCAGAGGAGTGATACCTGCCAGAGTGAGGACTTTAAGATCTGGGAGCAAATGCAGGGCAAGTCCGGACTTCCCTGCATATATCATCACCTGCAGCTCCCCTACGTATATCCTCGGTAGGACTCCTTCCATATTCATATATTATCACATAATGCTTGGTGTGATATTTTATTAGTTTTATGGTATTTAGGATATTAAAGTGTGTATTTTTTTACATATTGACTACAATTATTCTATGTCAACAATTGGGTAGCGCCACATTCAATACTCAACCCACGTATTTCTATATGCGTGGTTTACCTCTTGTGCCTCTGGAGGCCGTAGAAGCACTCTGAATTTTCCCTTAAACTTGGCTGTACGAAAGGACTGTAAATTTGAAGCTGAATAAGCTTTCCTGGCTGGGGGAGATGCGGAAGGAAGATATTTAGACTTATCCGCAGTATCTTTGGAGATCCATTTGTCTAGTTCATCTCCAAACAAGGCCTCTCCTGTAGGCCTTCCACGCCTTTCCTGGAGTCTGCATCAGCAGTCCACTGGCATAGCCACAAGCCCCTGCATGCTGACACTGCCATAGCGGTGGTGCGTGCATTAAGCAAACCAATCTCTTTTATGGCTTCCACCATAAAGTTTGCAGAGTCCTGTATATGCTGCAGGATTAAAACAACATCCCCCCTGGACAAGGAATCTAACCCCTCAATTAGGTTACCTGACCATTTAGCAATAGCTTTTGTGATCTACGCACATGCAATAGTGGGTCTCTGGGCCACCCCAGCAGCTGTGTACAATGATAAATGATTTGAGTGTAGTCTCAGTTTTACGATCAGCTGTATCTTTTAGGGAGGCTGCACCAGGGACAGGCAATACAATTTTTCGTGACAGCCTAGAGACTGATGCGTCCACTAATGGTGGATTTTCCCATTTTTTCCTATCCTCCAAAGGAAAAGGAAAAGATCAGAGCAACCTTTTGGGAATTTGGAATTTCTTATCAGGATTAACCCACGGTTCTTCAAACAGGGTTTTCAATTCTTTTGACGCAGGAAAAGTGACTGAGGACTTCTTTTTTACATTAAAATAAGATTCCTCACACCAGTGGCGTGCGGTGAGCTCAGTGTCTGGTGAGGCACTGCAGCCATAATGTCTGCTGTGTCCCGCCGATGCCCGCCACCGCACCCAAGCCAATGACTGCTACCACCACTGTCCCTGGGTCAGTGGGAGACAAAGAAAGGCAGTGGGCGATTCCAGGGAGAAGCAGTGGGTGACAGCAGTGGGTGATGCTAGGGAGAGGGTGATAGGGAGAAGGTGTTGCCAGTGAGAGGGTGATAACTGTGGGTGACGCCAGGGAAAGGATGACAGCAGTTTGTAACAGGGAGAGGGGGACAGCAGTGGGTGACGCCAGGGAGAGGATGATGCCAGGGAGCTGGTGACAGCAAGAGGGTCACAGGGAGAGGGTGACAGCAGTCTGTGCCAGCTGTGGGTCACAGGGAGAGGGTGACAGGAAGAGGTTGATGCCAGGGAGTTGGTGACAGGAAGAGGGGGAGAGGGTGACTGCAGTTGGCGCCAGCTGTGGGTGACGGAGAGAGGGTGACGCCAGGTAGAGGGTGACAGCAGTCGGTGCCATCTGTGGGCAACAAGGAGAGGTTGACAGGGAGAAGTTGACGCCAGGAAGAGGGTGACAGTGATAGGGTAGAGCAGTCTGTGCCAGCTGTGGGTAATGGAGAGAGGGTGACGACAGGGAGAGGGTGACAGAAGTCGGTGCCAGCTGTGGGTGACGGGAAGAGGGTGACGCCAGGGATAGGGTGGCAGGGAGAGAGTGACAGCAGTCGGGGCCAGCTGTGGCTGACGGGGAGAGGGTGACGCCAGAGAGAGGGTACCAGCAGTCGGTGCCAGCTTTGGGTGATGTTGAGAGGGCGACGCCAGGGAGAGTGTTACAGTGAGAGGGTACCAGCAGTCAGTGCCAGCTGTGGGTTATAGCAGTCGGTGACAGTGAGCGGGTGACAGGAAGAGGGTGATGTTAGGGAGAGCACATTACTGTCCCACTCTACCAGCAGTATAGAATACAACATAAGGAGTACAGCCCTGAGCCTTGGGTCCCTGATAAAGCATGGGAGCCCATTACAAACTAAAGTACCCGCCACTCCCCCCCCCCCCCCCGCAGCCCCCACCGCACACAGGCGTGCGCAGCACATTTTATTAGGAGGTGCACCGTAGCAGAGGCGTGTATAGTACCACCTACCTACTGGGCATGTTTAGCAACACTTATCGGGTGTGTCTAGCACCGCCTACTGGGTGTGTCTAGCACCGCCTATTGGCATTCTTTTCTATTCAATATGCACCTTACCTATATGGTGGTTTCTCATAACGGGGAACCTCTGAAGAAATGTATCCTTCCTGGGCAGACAGCGTCTTCAGTCGGTAATCACTATTCATGTAGGAGATCACATGATCCGGAAGATGCCTGTTTGTGTAGGAATATAACCAATGTCATCATCATACAACAGAGGTTCAACCAGACTCGTGTCACCTCCTTCCCTCTGCATCTATCAGCCACACTATTACCCCTTCCCTGCATCTCTCAGCCACACCATCATCTCCGCCCTACGTCGTCTCTCAGCCACACCATCATCTCCTCCCTGCGTCGTCTCTCAGCCACACCATCATCTCCCATCTGAATCTCTCGCAATACCCCTCACTTTGTCTCTCATTCTCCCCACTTCACTCTGTGCCTCTGAGCCTCCCACCCTTCTATCTGTGCCTCTCAGTCGCCCGCCCTTCACTGTCTCTCTGCCTCATCAGTGGAGTTGGTGGGCCCAGCAGGAGAACACAGGCAGGTGGGCGACCGTTCACGTGGTGTGACGTCATCGGGTCACATCGCACAGTACATTGAGGGGGAGGAGTAGTATGGAGCAGCGGGCAGGATGGGAGTAGTGGTGCATAGCAGAGCGGGTAGGATGGGAGTAGTGGTGCATAGTAGGGGGGCAGGATGGGAGTAGTGGTGTAGAGCAGGGAGGGTAGGATGGGAGTAGTGGTGCAGAGCAGCGGGCAGGATGGAAGTAGTGGTGCATAGCAGGGAGGGTAGGATGGGAGTAGCGGTGCGGAGCAGGGGGGGCAGGATGGGAGTAGTGGGGCAGAGCAGGGGGGTAGGATGGGAGTAGTGGTGCAGAGCAGGGGGGTAGGATGGGAGTAGTGGTGCATAGCAGGAGGGCAGGATGGGAGTAGTGGTGCATAGCAGGGAGGGTAGGATGGGAGTAGTGGTGCGGAGCAGGGGGGGCAGGATGGGAGTAGTGGGGCAGAGCAGGGTGGTAGGATGGGAGTAGTGGTGCAGAGCAGGGGGGTAGGATGGGAGTAGTGGTGCATAGCAGGAGGGCAGGATGGGAGTAGTGGTGCATAGCATGGGGGTAGGATGGGAGTAGTGGTGCGGAGCAGGAAGGGCAGGATGGGAGTAGTGGTGCATAGCAGGGGGGTAGGATGGGAGTAGTGGTGCATAGCATGGGGGTAGGATGGGAGTAGTGGTGCGGAGCAGGAAGGGCAGGATGGGAGTAGTGGTGCATAGCAGGTGGTAGGATGGGAGTAGTGGTGTGGAGCAGGGGGGGCAGGATGGGAGTAGTGGTGCATAGCAAGGGGTAGGATGGGAGTAGTGGTGCGGAGAAGGGGGGGGGGCAGGATGGGAGTAGTGGTGCATAGCAGTGGGGTAGGATGGGAGTAGTGGTGCATAGCAGGGGGGTAGGATGGGAATAGTGGTGCACAGCACAGTACATTGAGGCGGAGGAGTAGTATGGAGCAGCGGGCAGGATGGGAGTAGTGGTTGTCAAAGTCGAAAAATATAACGACCTATGATGCCTTGTACTAACCCCATGCGCTTGCCCGCTGCACGTGCACATTCTCTCCCGTGCGTGCGCATATTCGCAGTTGCGTGACGGCGCCTCCACTGTCGCGCGCTCAGGCGCTTGGTATGCGCATTTACTGTAGAGTTTGTGTGCGTCTGGCGGGCGACTCGATCGTTACATAGTTAATCTAAATAGTGTATTTTATAGGTTATGGTCCCCTTAATAATATCAGTAAGTTTGTTTAGTGTAACTGGTTCATGGACAGAGAGATCCCTCTTTACATGATACGAAGGGTCAGACAGGTTTTGAGCAGTGGTGTTTAGTATGCAACGGTAGAGTATATTATTAGTAACATTCCGGTGTTGGTTTGAAAGAGATTAATCGCTCCTGTGTATAGTTATGTTTATAAGAAGTTTATGGACATTTACTGTATTTGCAGTTCATTATCCATGCGGCGGGAAACCTGATATTCCCTCCCACCTGAGCAGTTTGAAATAGTCACAGCCCACCTGTTCGAATCAACCTATGACCTTTTGTTATAATGTGAAGACAGATTCCTGTGTCCAATGAACAATGAGATTGTAGGGCCCTTTGTAGTGTACTGTATGTAGTGTATATAAGAACAGCCAGCCTGGGCCAGCTCAGTCTACTCTCCACAACGGTTTTCATCATTGACTAACTAGAGAGCTGGTTCCAGGACTGCGCTAGCGATCATTCCCCACGTGTGTAAGTTCTCTGTAACCAACTTATTCTCTGTTTGTATTTGCCATACTCTCTCTCTCTCTCTGTTATTGTTTAGGATTAAGACGCTGTTGTATATTGTATATTTTCAGTTATTCTGTTTAGGTATTTTATGTTAGTGCTGTAGTGTATAAGCTGTTAACTGTTTTCCCCTTTTTACATAGCTAAATCTCGTTAGTAAAGGTGTTGGAACCTAAGCAAGGTGTCTGTGTTTCACTAGCTAGTATAGAGGGTTTCTGAGCGTCTCAATCGCTCAAGCAGCTTTTATATAATAGAGGTTAATCAGCGTTACATTGTGTTAACATTACAAGACCAAGGTTTACAGTATAGGCTTAGCCTTTCATTGTGTTGCATACAAGGTTTACTGTGTGTCATCCTGTGAGCGTCTGCGCCGCTCGTGTTCCTCTCGTGGACACAGCGTCCGCTACGCTAGTAGCGTAGCATTACGGTGCTCGGGCCGCCTATAGCGTGCTCGATACCCAGCGTAAGCCGTGAGCGAACGTGCCGCTCGTGCGTCTCGACCACGGCCTAGCGTCTGCTACGCTAAGTGCGTACCATTACGGTACCCCGTACGCCCATTGCGTACTGAGTCTCTTACCAATATATAGTGAATGTTATAAGATAAATAATTAGCTTTATCAATTGGCGGCTCGTCCGTCCTCCACATATCCGCTCTAGCGAACACAAGCAGACTTTATCTGTCAGCAAAGGGCGGGAAGGTAGTATCCCTTCGTATCCGTGTTGGTGGTGAGGGATACGGTAGTGCTGACTAGATAAGCGTCTGCATCGCTACGCTGTAGAAGTGCTGGTGGATTCCAGAACCGGAAGGTAAGAACAGTACGCTATTGTCTTTTAAAACTGTTTTATTTCTGTTTGATACACATTGCGTACGCAACACACGCACACACCTGCATTTTTCATTTGTGTAATTTCACATCTCGCCTTCCTGTTTGCCATTTATCATTGATAACGTGCTGAGAAAGATTTGTTGCTATTGGTAGTTAAAAGTAAAATTAATACGTAAGGAAGTAATTTGTAAAACACGCACACGTCTTTGCCTAAGATACAAGGAAGTTCTGTGTGGTGCTCAGTAAATGATTACAGTTAAATATCATTTGCATTGATAGAAACGTGTTACTTGTGTTACTGTGGACGTGTCTGGCCTGTGTACACGTGTCCCTAACAAAGGGCGGGACAAGCGTACGCGACGCAAGGGCTTACACACGTAGCGTATATTACGCAACGGAGCATATGGGTATGCCCACATGATACAAATCACACGATAGTATTGTTTTATTGGGCGATACGGAAGCAACGCGATAATAGCGCAAGTCAATCTCAGTGTCCTAAATTTTAGCGTAATAAATCCTTCTCTAGTTGTAACTCCTTTGGGACTAGACTGCGATACTGAATGAAAGGGATTTCTGTACAGAAACGAAAGTAAAGAGTATATGAGGTGAAAGAGTGTGTGTATACATATATATAAGTTTCTCATTTTGGTTGGAACCTAGAAATCGAGTTCTCGTAGAGGTACATCCGTGAAAGTGACAGCGCGGTGGCTTGGGAGGTATCCCTTGTTAAAGTATCAAAATAAGAGCATTAGAGTATAGCAGACCAGGAGGTCCAGAGACAGACCAGGAGGTCTAGGTACAGCGGACTAGGAAGTCCGCTATAGATAGAGTCAAGAAGCACAACCACAGGAGGGTTGGTGCAATACCCATATAGGCCATCAAGCTCTGGCTGAAGGAATTCGCAGTCGTAATTTTCGATTCCATTGGTCGTTCCGCACATAAGATTAGTTGCTTATGTGCAGTACGATTGTACCGCATGTAATTGTGTGCATTATTTTGTAACTTGACCCAGTACCATTTGCGTACGCTAGAGGGGTCATAAACGCTATTTGTACATTCTAACGTGATTTGTGTAATTTTTTATTTTAAGGGAGGTTTGCTGGTCACTAAGGAACTCTCCAGCAACTGATATTTACTGGGAAGGGTAAGTGCTCTTCGGATCACACCCACACGTTCCAGTAAATAGAGGTTCAGGTTGCAGGGGCCCTAGGTTGAGTACGCCAGCGCTAAGGCAGTGTGTGGGCGTATTGGTCGACGTGGGCGAGTGTGTGAAGGTACTCAGTAAACTTTCACCGTCGGCCTACCCCGGACATCTTGGTTTTTGTAAGGGTTCGCTGAAGACCCTGATTTGAAGGTCAGAGGTAGTGAAAGCAACACCTGCAAAGATGGGGGCCAGTTGTTCAGGTAGGGGGCGATCAACCTTGGTTCAGGTTGATTTAGTAAGCCGGCCAATAGGGTCGGCAAGGTATATCATGTGTGAGAAATACGGTTCACACACAGAGGTTTTGTGCGATGAATGGGAAAGAATGACTGTGCATGACGGGGAAAAGTTCCCACGGGTAGGCAGTTTTAGCCCCGAGGTGTTACAAAATCTAAGGAGAAGGATATGTCTCATTAAATCTGCAAAGAGACGGATCAAACATTATGATTATTTACAATTATGGCAACAGGAAGGTGAAATACAAAGAGGATTGGCTCAAGCGGCTGGATCTAACCCTATCAGGAAACTGATAGCCACCGCACCACCACCACCATACATAAGGGGAGAGAAAGCGGTTACAGAGAATGGCACACTGGTGTATGATAAACATGCACTTAGTAACTGTATAGATGTTAAGAATAATGTAACTAAGATTGTTGATGCTAATACTAACCCGTGCAAGCTGTACCCTATTTTAAACTTTCCCCAGGATTGTGAACAAGAGGATGAGCCCACCACAATATCGGCACTCTCTCTAGCAGCCACCATACAAGAGACTACAGTGGGCACGGCCCAACCAGTAAGAGCAGTATCAAAGGCCCCTAGTGGAGGGACAGGTGAGGTCGTATCAACTGGTAAGTACGGCACTGTACACTATGCAGAAACCATTACACCACATGTTGTAGAATCTACTCAGAATGATGTTATTGAACTTAATCCCGTTAGGGTAATTGCAGTACCAAATGGGAAAACTGACACTTCAGGAGTCACTCCTGTCAGAAACATCGCCATGCACTGCCCCTTTTCCCGAACGGAATTAAGATCAATGGTGTCTGAATTCCCTGATCCTAGGAAAGATCTAGTTGCAAGCCAGAAGTACATTAGAGAGCTAGGAAATACTGTGGAGCCCAATAACAAAGATTGGCGGACATTGCTGAGGGCATGTTTACCCTCCAATGTCGACTCAGCGAAATTTATAGCTGACTGTAGACTAGATGTAGAGGTACCCCTTACTGAGGAGTACAATCAAGATAATGTGAAAATAATTAATTTGCAGCTAGGAGTATATTTCCCAGCTGTTGCTAAATGGAACAAAATTTTCTCCATCAAGCAAAAAGAGGGAGAAATAGCTGCTGATTATTTTCATCGGGCACTACAGGAAATGGCTAAGTATACAGGGATAGAAGACATTAAGACAAATGTGAATCATAGAGAAGTAGCAGTATCTGTGTTAATGGATGATTTAAAGGAAGTATTGAGGATGAGGGTACAGACCACCCAACCATGTTGGCGAGGTTTGTCGGTGGCTACTTTGAGAGAGGCTGCTATTGATCATGATCGGAACATCACCAGACACAGGGAGTCGCAGAGTGATAAGCTGATGGCCGTAAGTATACAGGCCCTTACCACAAGGCCAACTCAGCATAAGTCTCAGACCCCTGTGGGTAAGTCAAATGTGGTAGTTTGTTATAATTGTCACAAAGAGGGACATTTTGCACGAGACTGTAGAGTGAAAAATATACAAAAATCATACCAAACCCCTAGACAACGACATGACACACGAAATTGGGATCAAGGACCGCAGAGACGGAGTTATGAGCCACACACAGGGGAAACAAAAATGTATCCCCCAAGAAGAGACTGGCAAGTCTCTGATAGTTCCATTTACCCCCTTCACAGGTAATAGCTGCCAGCGCAATGCAGGGAGGTCACCACATACAATAGGGGTGGAGCCACACCTGTAGTCTGCAGCCAGTGAAATTAATTGCGAGCCTTGGAAGTGAACCCGAGGTCACAATTGATGTAGCTGGTAAATCTCTACCTTTCCTTGTAGATACGGGGGCGGCCAAGTCAGTGATAAATTCGACCGTGGGGATGAGAACCACTGGTAAAACAATTCCAGCCATGGGAGTAACAGGAGTAGTACAGCACTATCCTTTAAGCAAACCAGCAGAGATTACGATAGGGCCTTTGCATACCAAGCATTCTTTCCTGCTGGCTGCATCGGCTCCGACTAATCTCCTAGGGAGAGATTTACTGTGCAAAATGGGATGTGTCATATATTGTACTCCTGAAGGTGTGTTCTTGGACATACCCGAAAACCACGCTCAGGAAGTGCAGGATATGCTAGATTCCCCAACAAGATTAATGTCACACACTGTTATTGTAAATAGGTGTCCGTCCAAGGTAGAGGAAATGATTTCCCAGATACCGGAATCACTTTGGACCAAGGATGGACAAGACACTGGATTAATGGCAAACGTAGCCCCAGTAGTTGTACAAGTAAAAAATGGTAGGATAGCTCCAAAAATCCCACAATACCCTCTGAAGCCAGAGGTGGAGTTAGGAGTTTACCCTGTAATAGAGCGCTTGCTACAACAGGGCATTCTGGTAAGGACGTCCAGCACTGCCAATAGTCCCATCTTCCCTGTTAAAAAGAGTGGGGGGAGGGGTTACAGATTAGTGCAGGATCTAAGAGGGATCAACAAAATAGTTGAGAGTCAATTCCCCGTAGTGCCAAATCCAGCTGTCATCCTTATGCAAATCCCTCCCACTGCCAAATTTTTCACTGTGATTGACCTCTGCTCCACCTTCTTCTCGGTACCTCTGCACCCTGACAGTCAATACTTATTCGCATTTACATACAGAGGAGTTCAGTACACCTGGACTCGCTTACCACAAGGTTTCATTGACAGTCCAAGTATTTTCTCTCAGGCCTTGCATGATTGTTTACAGTCTTTTCAACCTGAGAGTGGATCAATATTAATACAGTACGTGGATGACCTACTGCTGTGTTCAGATTCGCTTGAATCGTCCCTGAGAGATACGAAACAACTCCTGTTTCATCTTTCAGACACCGGACACAAGGTTTCCAAAGATAAGTTACAATTATGCCAGACCAGGGTGAAGTATTTGGGACACTGTCTGACACAAGGACTGAGACACCTCACCGCTGATAGAATTCAAGCAATTCGTGACATGACTCTGCCACAAACCCAGCAACAGATTAGAATGTTTTTAGGAATGTGTGGGTATTGCCGTAACTGGATCCCAGGGTTTTCTATACTGGCTCTGCCTTTGCAGGAGATGGTCTCATCAAACAAACCTGATCGGATTTCGCACACAGACGAGTCTGAGATGGCATTTGAGAGACTTAAACAGTGCCTAACGCAGGCACCAGCATTAGGTATGCCAGATTATGGAAAACCCTTTGAGCTGTACGGAACAGAGAGTGCTGGGTGCGCGGCAGGTGTCTTAACCCAGAAGCATGGTGATGCCAGCAGGCCGGTAGCCTACTATAGCGCTCAGCTAGACACGGTAGCGCGATCCCTCCCCACATGCTTGCGAAGTGTTGCAGCAATAGCATTGCTAGTAAGTAAAAGCGAAGATGTAGTGCTAGGACACAACCTCACAATTCATACACCACATGCAGTGTCAGCCTTACTGAATTCTGCCCAAACCAGACACGTCTCATCAGCGCGGTTTACAAGATGGGAATTGGCATTAATGGCCCCCGTAAACATCACCATAAGGAGATGCAGCGCACTAAATCCTGCAACATATCTCCCAGGTGTGCCTGGACAGGCACAAAGGGTGGAGGATGAGAGTGATGGTGAAGGAGGATTTAGTAAGGAAAATGACACACATGATTGTATGGAATATTTGACCCAAAATTTCACGGCAAGGCCTGACATCAGTGACAACCCACTGGAAGATGTAGATTTTACTTTCTACACTGACGGCAGTTGTCACAGACAGACGGACTCGGGAGACTTGTGTACTGGATACGCAGTCGTAGATGACCAAGGTACCATAGAAGCGGAACCCCTAGGCCCACCACACTCAGCACAAGTTGCTGAACTGGTTGCCCTAACCAGAGCATGCGAATTGGCTAAAGGCAAGTCAGCCAATATCTACACAGATTCTAGGTACGCCTTCGGAGTAGTCCATGATTTCGGGGCCCTATGGCGCCTCAGAAATTTCATGACGGCAGCTGGCACACCCGATACAGCGATACAAGAACCCGACAGAGTGGCTGTTATCAAGTGTAAAGCTCACACGTATAGCCAAGACCTGATATCACTTGGTAACAGCCGAGCAGACGAAGCTGCTAAATCAGCAGCCAGTACCCCCATACAGACAGACAGCACACAACTGATGGTATTTAATACTGTAAACACACAGAAATTATATGAAATGCAAAATTTGTGTTCACCACAAGAAAAGGCAGTTTGGAGGTCAAAAGGATATGGCCAGGAGTCCTCAGGACTCTGGACAGATGGACAGGGTAAGCCAGTGGCACCCAGAGCATACCTTCCAAGTCTAGCGGAAGCGGCACATGGGCTGACTCATCTAGGCAAAGAAGGAATGTGTAAGTTGGAAAGAGCTTATTGGTGCGCCCCAGGATTTTCTTCCCATGCGGGTAAAAGAGCGATGACATGTCTCACCTGCTTGAGGAAGAATATCGGAAAGGCAATACCAACAGAGTCATCCCATATCCCTCCTACAGATGGTCCTTTCCAGGTAATACAAATTTATTTCATACAATTGCCACCTTGTAGAAATTTAAAGTATGTTTGGTTTGTATTGACGTGTTCTCAAATTGGGTTGAAGCATTTCCCGCGGCCACAAATACCGCTGTGTTTACTGCAAAGAAAATTGTGCAGGAATTTGTGTGTAGGTACGGTATCCCTAGAATCATTGAGAGTGATAGGGGTACCCATTTTACAGAGTATAAATAACACAGCGCTCAACCCCTGATATGAACTTATGCGGTGTCAGTTTTCACTTTATCTGTGTGCTCTTATTTATGGTAATAGTGATAATGTGTCACGAGTGTAGATCATAATCTGTACTGATGTTGATAAAACACTAGTATCAGTTTGATTGTACCAATTAAACTTTTATTTCGGGAGTCACAGTGCTCCTCCTAGACACTCAGTGGATATAAGGGTTAACTATATAACTAATTGGGTTTAATTCAGTCCATGCAATTGCGTGAATTTTCTCCTGAAAAAGAGTTATCAGGAGTATCTGACCCTTGTCACAGGTCCAAATTGATGTGTCCGAATTAGCTAGCCGAAAAAAGTATGAAATAACCATAAAAATGAGATGGTTATTTCATACTTTTTTCGGCTAGCTAATTCGGACACATCAATTAGAAGGTTGCTGAGAGAGAGACTTGGGTCCATTCGTCTCATTGTAAAAAGGTTGCTGACCCAGAGAGGTCCCGTGATAAAGAACAGACAGTAGAGGTTGTATCACTAGAGTGTCTGTTCCGGGAAGGTTGAGACGACACCTGAGCGCTGAGAATAATAAGACCGGAGGTGTTTGTCGAGCCAGATTTCTTTTTCACTTTTGTTATTTTCTCCAGTTCCCATCTCCCTCCTATTCTCCTTCCCCCTTCTTATTTTTCTCCTTTTCCTCCTATAAGATGGACTTGCCCCAAGAGACTGTGATCCGGATTTTCCTGTTGACCATGATATTGACCAGAGCAGTCTGTTTCGGTGAGAGTACCATGGAGGTCGAGAAAGGATCTGGAATGGGTTCTGATGACCAGGATGGAGGCGTAGTTTTCCAAGAGCAACATAATCACCGAGTAAAGGCCAGTATCAGAAAACGATCTGGTAGCATTGACAATAGAAGGAATTGTGAAGGATTGTTAGCTGAAGAGAACTGCATCTGTAGGCATTGTGACAATATAGTTGAGGATGGGTGCATCAAGAAATGTCAGTCCAGTTTTAATGTCCACATGGACCGGCATCCATTGGGTGACTATCACTCCTTAGTGGGTAAAGTGTTAAACCAGACAGACTGTTGGGTATGCTCTCAAGTACCTCAAGGTCATAGCAAATCAGGACTAGTACCATTCCCTTTAACTGTAGGAGAGGTACTTGAGTTAAGTGGTGGGAGGCCGGTGGACAAGAGGTTTAATATCTCTAGTCCTCCTAGTTTGAAGCTCCACCAATATCATGTGGATAGGTCCTTAGTATGCTTTAACATTTCCAATCCCCGAAAGCCGGGAAATTGGGAAGTGTCATGGAGTAATCAAACCATGACATTTTCATATAGAGCCGATAGAATGCCCATAGAAACAGAGCTTATACGCCAGATAGCCAACAGTGGAAAATATTTCCGGTATAGGTACACTCTAGGAAGTAGGACCATGCAAGTTGGAGAAGTATCACCAGGATACTGTGCACATATCGTACAACCTGATACGTGTACTAGACAGATGGGAGAGTTAGGGTTAGGAGATTTCACATGGAAAATTTGTAACATGGTTATGTCATACTCCGTCCCATATGTTCTCCCCAATGATGCATATTTCATATGCGGGAGAAAGGCGTATAAGTGGCTTGCCCCAAACTCAGAGGGATTGTGTTACATTGGAAAAGTACTGCCTGAAGTAATGACTGTATCCCATATCAAAATGAAAGACATTCACCGCGGTGCCCAAGCTCCTTATACTCACACTCATTACGAGCACGTCGTTAAATGGCACCTGATAGAGAGGACAGAGCATCCGGCCTCTGATCTGATCCATGAATCCACCGGGATTCAATTCCTACTCGCGTTAGATATCACTCGTACCGCCAGAGGAGTGATAAATTATAGATATATATCTGCGCTAGCAAACTTGTTAGACAATATCACCGAAATGTATGACGACACGTTCAGGTACACTGGGAGAGAGTTACAAGCCTACAAAACAGAGCTGGTTCAGCATAGGATGATTCTCAATTATCTCACAGCAGTGACAGGCGGGTATTGTGTTACCCTAGCAACTCAATATGGAGTTAAGTGCTGCACGTATATTACAAACAGCACTGAGGACCCGGCCGAGGTCATAGACCAAAAGATGGATGACATTTTGCAATTGAAGTGGGAGTTTCGAAGGAAACACAATCTCACACTCGCTGCTGTGGGTAATGAGCTGACCAGTTGGGTGTCATGGTTGAACCGACGAAATTGGTTCTCTGGTTTAGGAGAATGGGCCCAAGGCATTATAATGGACGTAGGGAAATTTCTCTTGTGTATTCTGGGAGTCGTCATATTGGTTGGTCTGATATTTGGATGCGTTCGGACTTTAACGAAGTGTAAAGGTAATACCAGAGTGATGAGTCTGAGGAGCGAGGACACTGTAATAACAACAACTAATTTGATTTATGACCCAATGATAGAGACAATGTTGTGATGAAAATGTGATTCCACGGTCCGTTTCTTTCACCCGTTTCTCCTTTGTTTTCCTCCAAGGTACAAAGACATCCGCTTGGAAGAAGAATTTGACAACCTCTTTTATACAGACCATTGATGAACTATGTCACAGACCCCCAATATCCCTAGTGACTTTAACTTTTTACGAAAGCCCAATACTTTAGAGATTGTAATTTTATGGACACTGGAACAGCTTTTGTTCGCCATTTACAACAAAAGCACCAAGAGACATCAGACATGTACATCAGACAAGACATCAGACAAGACCTCAATCGGCGACTGTTTATTTAAACTCACATAGTTTACGACTGCATTTATAACGATTGTTTCTTATCTTCATCTCTACAACCTCCAGGTAGTATCTCACATAGACGACAGGTGATTCTCACATATTAGCATTCACATGTTCCCCCCCTTCATGTATCAT
The DNA here is from genome assembly GCF_028390025.1 of Pseudophryne corroboree. Taxonomy (NCBI): domain Eukaryota; kingdom Metazoa; phylum Chordata; class Amphibia; order Anura; family Myobatrachidae; genus Pseudophryne; species Pseudophryne corroboree. The sequence continues at coordinate 346,360,752 of NC_086447.1, forward strand.
CAACTAAATGTGCTCCCCCATTTGTTGCAACCAAAAGCCGAAAAGAGCTCGGTAGAGTTTGACAGCCCATCCACAGACCCTTGATACGGGATAAGAAGGATTCAAATGTATACTTCGCAATACCTCGAAGCTTGATTTAGAACACGTACGGCACGATGATACATGAACCCTCAAACATGGATCTCATACACACATGCTTTTACTGTCTCACTAGGTCATACTTTTCCCACCTTCTCCTCTCCTCCCTTTACCCAATCATAAAAAGGTATTTACATGATGACATATATTTTTCTGTTTGAACTGTTTAGGAAGTGGCAGTTATTGGTGACTGCCAAAGGGTGGACTGTCAAAGTCGAAAAATATAATGACCTATGATGCCTTGTACTAACCCCATGCGCTTGCCCGCTGCACGTGCACATTCTCTCCCGTGCGTGCGCATATTCGCAGTTGCGTGACGGCGCCTCCACGGTCGTGCGCTCAGGCGCGTGGTATGCGCATTTACGGTAGAGTTTGTGTGCGTCTGGCGGGCGACTCGATCGTTACATAGTTAATCTAAATAGTGTATTTTATAGGTTATGGTCCCCTTAATAATATCAGTAAGTTTGTTTAGTGTAACTGGTTCATGGACAGAGAGATCCCTCTTTACATGATACGAAGGGTCAGACAGGTTTTGAGCAGTGGTGTTTAGTATGCAACGGTAGAGTATATTATTAGTAACATTCCGGTGTTGGTTTGAAAGAGATTAATCGCTCCTGTGTATAGTTATGTTTATAAGAAGTTTATGGACATTTACTGTATTTGCAGTTCATTATCCATGCGGCGGGAAACCTGATATTCCCTCCCACCTGAGCAGTTTGAAATAGTCACAGCCCACCTGTTCGAATCAACCTATGACCTTTTGTTATAATGTGAAGACAGATTCCTGTGTCCAATGAACAATGAGATTGTAGGGCCCTTTGTAGTGTACTGTATGTAATGTATATAAGAACAGCCAGCCTGGGCCAGCTCAGTCTACTCTCCACAACAGTTTTCATCATTGACTAACCAGAGAGCTGGTTCCAGGACTGCGCTAGCGATCATTCCCCACGTGTGTAAGTTCTCTGTAACCAACTTATTCTCTGTTTGTATTTGCCATACTCTCTCTCTCTCTCTCTCTCTCTCTCTCTCTCTCTCTCTCTCTCTCTCTGTTATTGTTTAGGATTAAGACGCTGTTGTATATTGTATATTTTCAGTTATTCTGTTTAGGTGTTTTATGTTAGTGCTGTAGTGTATAAGCTGTTAACTGTTTTCCCCTTTTTACATAGCTAAATCTCGTTAGTAAAGGTGTTGGAACCTAAGCAAGGTGTCTGTGTTTCACTAGCTAGTATAGAGGGTTTCTGAGCGTCTCAATCGCTCAAGCAGCTTTTATATAATAGAGGTTAATCAGCGTTACATTGTGTTAACATTACAAGACCAAGGTTTACAGTATAGGCTTAGCCTTTCATTGTGTTGCATACAAGGTTTACTGTGTGTCATCCTGTGAGCGTCTGCGCCGCTCGTGTTCCTCTCGTGGACACAGCGTCCGCTACGCTAGTAGCGTAGCATTACGGTGCTCGGGCCGCCTATAGCGTGCTCGATACCCAGCGTAAGCCGTGAGCGAACGTGCCGCTCGTGCGTCTCGACCACGGCCTAGCGTCTGCTACGCTAAGTGCGTACCATTACGGTACCCCGTATGCCCATTGCGTACTCAGTCTCTTACCAATATATAGTGAATGTTATAAGATAAATAATTAGCTTTATCATGGTGCATAGCAGAGCGGGTAGGATGGGAGTAGTGGTGCATAGCAGGGGGGCAGGATGGGAGTAGTGGTGCAGATCAGGGGGGTAGGATGGGAGTAGTGGTGCAGAGCAGCGGGCAGGATGTGAGTAGTGGTGCATAGCTGGTAGGGTAGGATGGGAGTAGTGGTGCGGAGCAGGCGGGGCAGGATGGGAGTAGTGGGGCAGAGCAGGGGGGTAGGATGGGAGTAGTGGTGCAGAGCAGGGGGTAGGATGGGAGTAGTGGTGCATAGCAGGAGGGCAGGATGGGAGTGGTGGTGCATAGCATGGGGGTAGGATGGGAGTAGTGGTGCGGAGCAGGAAGGGCAGGATGGGAGTAGTGGTGCATAGCAGGTGGGAAGGATGGGAGTAGTGGTGTGGTGCAGGGGGGTAGGATGGGAGTAGTGGTGCAGAGCAGGGGGTAGGATGGGAGTAGTGGTGCATAGCAGGAGGGCAGGATGGGAGTGGTGGTACATAGCATGGGGGTAGGATGGGAGTAGTGGTGCGGAGCAGGAAGGGCAGGATGGGAGTAGTGGTGCATAGCAGGTGGGAAGGATGGGAGTAGTGGTGTGGAGCAGGGGGGGCAGGACGGGAGTAGTGGTGCATAGCAGGGGGGTAGGATGGGAGTAGTGGTGCATAGCAGAGAGGGTAGGATGGGAGTAGTGGTGCAGAGCAGGAGGGGCAGGATGGGAGTAGTAGTGCATAGCAGGGGGGTAGGATTGGAGTAGTGGTGCGGAGCAGGGGGGCAGGATGGGAGTAGTGGTGCATAGCAGGGAGGGTAGGAAGGGAGTAGTGGTGCAGAGCAGGGAGGGTAGAATGCAAGTAGTGGTGCATAGCAGGGAGGGTAGGAAGGGAGTAGTGGTGCATAGCAGGGAGGGAAGGATGGGAGTAGTGGTGCGGAGCAGGGGCGTAGGATGGGAGTAGTGGTGCATAGCAGGGGGGTAGGATGGGAGTAGTGGTGCGGACCAGGGGGGTAGGATGGGAGTAGTGGTGCGGAGCAGGGGGGGTAGGATGGGAGTAGTGTTGCATAGCAGGGGGTAGGATGGTTGTAGTGGTGCGGAGCAGGGGGACAGGATGGGAGTAGTGGTGCATAGCAGGGGGTAGGATGTGAGTAGTGGTGTGGGGCAGGGGGTAGGATGAGAGTAGTAGTGTGGGGCAGGATAGGAGTAACTGAGCTGGGGGGGGGTTGGGCAGGATGGGAGCAGTGCTGTGAAGGAGCGCGCAGTTAAGTATCACTGTCACCTCACCTGCAGCTCCCGGTCCCGGCCGCGATCTCTCCCTGCTATTTACAAACGTGTAGTTTTTCGTACGTTTTCTACACGTGCGGCCGCCTATTAGCTCCCCACCCTCCCATCCCCCGGTAACGCAGTCCGGCCAGAGGCAGAGGGGAGATATGAGCCGCCACTGCGATACCCCGCCCCCCCCCCCATCCGCACGGCGCTCAGACTTCTCGTCTGCCTGGTGTGAGGCTCCACTGCTCTGGCTGCCACAAACCAGGCAGACGAGGAGTCCGTGCGCCGTGCGGGGGGGGGGGGTTGTTAGCCGAGTGGACAGGGTTTCGCAGTGGCGGCTCCTATCTCCCTGCCTCTGGCCCGACTGCATTACCGGGGGCTGGGAGGGCGGGGAGCTAATAGGCACCCGCACATGTAGATGTAGAAGTAAGATAAAATCCATGCTGTGTCTCGTCCCCTCGCCCCCCCCCCCTTCCCTCTATTCCCGCGACTGGCCAATGACATCGGTGGTAGTGACAGGGGTGTGCTTTCATTTAGGCTGAAAGCACGCCCCCTGTCACAGAGGCACTTATAGTAAGTGCCGCTTCTGCTGATATTTTTAATGGGCTTTCACTGCCCAAACCTTAGACCCGCCCCCCGCTTCCGGCCATTTCACATTGCTAGCGGGAGGCACTGGCAGCAGTGCCTCCGAATCACACTACAGGCAGTTTTTTTGTAAATGAAAAAGATTAAAATAATGTAAAGGCTAAAGCAGATAGTTATGACACAGAATATGTGTCATAAATATCTTCTTTACATTATTTTACTGATTAATGACAGGGGAGGCAAAGCCTCCCCTGTCAGCACGTCACTGCCTCACACTCCTCTGATACCTTATCAGGAATTTGCAGAACCTCTCTGACAGCCACTATAAGAGCCTCAATTCCCTGTGACAGAGTAGCATCCCCCCCATCCCCCTCCAAATCCACCTCACCCTCCTCCATGTCTGACCCGTCTGAGTCAGGCTGCAGGATGTGGGCCAGAGATAATTTTTGCGGACAAATGGGAGGGGATTGAGACGCTGGTTTGGGGACTGAGTCTCTATTCATAAACTCACCCACAGTCGGTCTTAAGTATTGCGTGTCAGTAGTGAGCCCCCTGGTGAAGAGGAACACTCAGCTGTACAAGAAACACACTCTTCGCCTGACATAATGTAAATGTGACGGCACACACACACACAGGAAAAGTTAAGCACAATGAACCCACAAAGAGGCCTACAGGGAGATACAGAGTTATTTGGAGCCAGCCCCCACCGCGCCTTTATCGCTAATGCCAAGCTTAGCCGGGTCTCAGACTAAGTACACTGATAGGGGACATAGTACACTAATAATCGCTCCCCCCCCCCCCCCTGCTATGACCCCCTGGTACTGCTGAGGTAATCTGGAGCCTCTCTGGAGGAGCTGCGCGTCCCTGTCCACTGCAGAGGGAAAATGGTGCTGGTGAGCTGCTGGATCCGCTCGTAGTAAAGGCCCTGCCCCTTCAATGGTACGCGGTCTTCCTGCTTTTTTTTATACTTGTTGAGGTAACCTGGTGCTTAAAATGGAGAGAAAAACGTTTTAAGGTTGTTTTTGCCAGTGTGGGTACTGTGTACAGTGTACTGAGACACAGCTGTGTACCGTGTCTGGAGACGCATTCCGCCCTGGTTAAAAGCCATGCGTCTCCGTACCCTCATGCCGCCATAATGGCTTAGTAATCCTCACTCTTCATTTTTCTTGCTCTATTGGGGGTGGCGGCGTGCTGCGGGAATGTACGTTTGCCATGGTGGGGCTTGCGAATAGTTCCATAAGGAGCTCAGTGACCTGTCAGCGAGTAATGGGACCATTAACCTTTCAAGAGGTTGCCCCCCCCCCCTTCCCCAAGTCCCATGAAGCAGGCAGGCTGGTGCCAACCAGCCCTGACTGAAAATAACAAACATATAAAATAAATGCAGAAAACTCTTCAGGAGCTTCCTTCAGCGTGACCGGCTCCTCCGGGCACATTTTCTAAACTGAGTCTGGTAGGAGGGGCATAGAGGGAGGAGACAGCCCACACTATCAAATTCTTAAAGTGGTAAAGTGGCCATGGCTCCTCTGGCCCCCGTCTATTCCCCATGGTACTAAATGGAACCCCAGTATACTCTAGGACGTAAGAGAAACACAGATAAACTTACTGACAAAGACACCACTTAAATATGGGAGATGAGACCTCCGAGCCTGGTGTTTTCTGCAACTCGCCGGGTTTTGCACGCCAGCTCTGCTCTGACATTCATGGAAGCAGGGGCGATCCAACGTGCAGTTTTCCAATGGACGGTGAACTGTGCATGTGCAGAACAGGTCCTGCGATCGCATTGCAGGGATGCTAACGTCTCTGCCTGATTGCGGGGACAGGGCTTCAGGCGGTATGGGGGCGGAGCCTCGGATGGGACCGGGAGAGGAGCCTCATTCAAATAAAGGCAGGGGAAGCAGCCTATTCTGGACAGGCCCTGGGTTGGTCAGGAGTCAGACTTTAGCCAGCCGATCAGGGGTGGAGGTGAGTGAGCTGCTGGTGACGACAGAGTTTTATTTTTCTCCTGTCAACACTGGCTGCACTGGACGGAGCCTGTCGGCCTATTTTCAGTGGGTGGCCTGGAGCTGCAACTCCATCCACCCCATTGTTAATCTGGCCCTGGCTATTAGACATTCACCACTGCTCACACTATGTGGGCCCAATCTGACATTATACCGAAACTAAAATGAGACCTTTATTATTCAGTAAGACAGATGTTAAAGGGAAAATTCATTGAATATGCTTTGTAACATAAAGGGAATGTGAAAATTTGTTTTTCTCTGTGATGTTTTGGTATAAAAGCAGAGCATGGATGCTGTATATTACAACACTGAAACAGAAACTATTTATGACAGTTTTAGCAGTTCAAGGTATTTTGAAACAAGATCAGATGTAGTCCAATGTCAAATAAAGGAAAGTAACATTGTATATCTACTGTACTATGGCCCTCATTCCGAGTTGATCGGTCGCAAGGCGAATTTAGCAGAGTTACACACGCTAAGCCGCCGCCTACTGGGAGTGAATCTTAGCTTCTTAAAATTGCGACCGATGTATTCGCAATATTGCGATTACTAACTACTTAGCAGTTTCAGAGTAGCTCCAGACTTACTCTGCCTGTGCGATCAGTTCAGTGCTTGTCGTTCCTGGTTGACGTCACAAACACACCCAGCGTTCGCCCAGGCACTCCCACCGTTTCTCCGGCCACTCCTGCGTTTTTTCCGGAAACGGTAGCGTTTTCAGCCACACGCCCCTGAAACGCCGTGTTTCCGCCCAGTAACACCCATTTCCTGTCAATCACATTACGTTCGCCGGAGCGTAGAAAAAGCCGTGAGTAAAAATACTTTCTTCATAGTAAAGTTACTTGGCGCAGTCGCAGTGCGAACTTTGCGCATGCGTACTAAGCGGATTTTCACTGCGATGCGATGAAAAATACCGAGCGAACAACTCGGAATGAGGGCCTATATTTATACACAACTTTAATGCAGCAAAAAGGCACAAATTGGTTTTACATGTTTCCCAGTGCCGTAACAGTATGCATTTTGCTCTTTGTAAAAAGAATATTAAAATACTCCTGGTATTAGTGACCACCACAGGGTTATTGTCTAAACCTGGCTGATCTACTAACATTACAGTACCTGTTAGTTAATGTTAAGGCATGTATATACCAGTGCCATAACTAGACATTTTTGTGCCCTGTGCCAGGAAAAAAAATGTTGACCCCAATCCCACCTCTCCGTAGACGCGCGCCCAAATATATAGGGGCATGGCTTTTTGGGGAAGGGCCGTGACCACAGAATAGTACCAATTCACATTACACAGCACAGTAGTGTCCGTTATTCACATTACAGCACACAGTAGTACCTATTACACACATTACACCACAGTAGAGGCCCTTATACACATTATGCCAGGTAGAGTCCACATTATGCCAGGTAAAACCTGATACATATTATGCCAGGTAGAGCCCCTGACACACAATATGCCAGGTAGAGCCCACATTATGCCAGGTAGAGCCCCTGATACACATTATGCCAGGTAGAGCCCCTGATACACATTATGCCAGGTAGAGCCCACATTATGCCAGGTAGAGCACCTGGCAGGTAGAGTGGGGTGGGTGGTGGTGGTAGTGGTGGTGTGTGTGTGTGTGTGTGTGTGTGTGTGTGTGTGTGTGTGTGTGTGTGTGTGTGTGTGTGTGTGTCCCCGTCCGAAGCAGCTATGCTTCTGCCAGGGGCATGCAGTGAGGTAAATGGCTGGGGAGACACGGGCTAGTACTAGGGCAAGATTTACACACAATATATGAGCCAAAGGGTTCATGTGGGCATTATACAAAGGTGCAACATTATACTGCATACTGCTGGAAATTTGGTGAGTTTTGATCAGAGATGTGTGGAAAGGTTAGGCAGGTGAGGCACTGCCTCATCTCCCATAGACTTTTTACTCCAGAGACTTCAAAACAATTATTAGAATAACACAAAGAAAATATTTATAAGATATTCTTTGTATACAGTATTTCATATACTTTATATAGTCAAAACTCTAGCATATATGCTAGTATGACAGGAAAGGCTCTGCCTCACCCCACCACACATCACTGATTCTGCTTACGTTTCTTGCTGATGCACGCGGAACAGCTCTTGGGCTCCAATACCCAGCTAAAGTCCTTAAATAGATACTGCAAGAGACAAGGAGGGGGCAAAGCACATGTAGAAACTCAGATTGACCAGCGCTGTCAACAGTAATGTATAGTAGCAGTGCTACTATTATACATTATATCGGGCGGCACAGGCATATACTGCAGCACAGACCTGTGGGTGTTACTGGCAGTTCTGCATCCACAGTACATATGTACTGAGTGCCAGGTACCTAGTTATGGCCCTGTCTTTTATTAATCATTAGGTCCCCAAAATATGTATATTGTGTATGGTATTGGTGCTGTCTGCAATTTAAGTCAATGCAGAATATACAGTGTGCCTATTTACAAACCTCTAGAAGGCACTTGCGGCTACTTTTACATCACATCATCACTGCGAACACAGAAAGAAATATTTAGACTTATTGCAATATGTATAAACATTTCTTACTAGTTACCAGCCCATCAAGATGATGGAACAACATAACAGTAATTCAGCACCGGTGGCTGTGCGCGCCCGAATGGAGCAACACTCGATTTGCTCCGTCGGGCACCATGTAGTGGCCATAAGCACTTGCGGCGGGATGTAATGGAGTTCGAGATCGCTGGAGTTGCATAATGCCGTTCGATCTTGGATGTTTTTTTAAAGGGCCAATCACTTATAAGGCATGGGGGCAGATGTATTAAGCCTGGAGAAGGCATACAGAAGTGATATAGCGGTGATAAATGCAAGGTGATAACGCACCGGCCAATCAACTCCACTGTGTAAACTGACAGGTATAAGCTGATTGGCTGGTGCATTATCACCTTGCACTTATCACTGCTTTATCATTTCTTTATGCCTTCTCCAGGCTTAATACATCTGCCACATGGTTTTGCTTTGTAAGTGATTGTGAAATTAAATGTCCAAGATCCGAGACCCTCACTTAATCTCCACTATCTCTCACTCTCACTCTCTCTCTCTCTCTCTCTCTCTCTCTCCCTCTCTCTCCCCTTCCTCTCTCCATCTCTCCCTTCCTTTCTCTCCATATGCCCCCCTCTCCCTCTCTCTCCTTCCCTCTCCATATCTCTCTCCCTCCCGCACTCTCTCTCTCCCTCCACTTCCCTGACTTAATTTATCTCCTATCCCTTTACTAAATTCTTCCACTAGCATTGTATTTCCTCAGTTCTAGTGTTAAAACCACTTGTTTTTTTCTGCCTGTCTCTCTCACTGATACTTTCTCTTCATGTCCCAGTGAACTCTTTCAACACCTTCCCCTTTTATTCCCTCCTACAGAGACCTCACATACTCTATGCCTCTCTTTATCACCCACTGCCTCTCTCCTTCACCTTATTCCAGTCACCCTCTCCCCGTCACCACTGGCGTGCGCAGCACATTTTATTAGGGGGTGCACCGTCGGAGGGGTGTGTCTAGCACCGCCTTTTGGGCGTGTCTAGCACCATCTATTGATGGTCAACGCATATAAAATATCCACCTTTGTACCAATCCTAATAAAGCAGATACATTGTCAGATGTTGTGGTGTGCACCAAACACCCCTGATGGCACTCATGCAATTATACTGCTCCTCCTCAGCCTGGTCTGGCTCCCCCTCTCTTTCCCCTGCAAGATGCAGCAGCTTACTTACAAGTCAGTCACTCACTGACACTGGCAGTCACAGACTAGTTACTGCTGCTGCTGGAAAAACAAGTGACCTGTCAATGCTGCTGCCGGCCGTCTGCCAGTATTTAATTTGTCTTCCTAAGAGGAACGCTGGCTGCATGCTACTCCTCATCAGTGGCTGGCGTTGGCATAGCATAGAAGGAGAGAGTTGGGCGTGTGACGGATGGGCGTGCGAGCAGCATGACGTAATCACATCACATCACACTGTTTTTGTACATGGAGGTGGAGCTGGGAATTTGAAAGCCGGTGGCAGTGGCACCCTTGATTAACCCAGGCGTCCGGTCAGTAATGCAGTCCTGCAGGGTGCAGCGCAGAGGGGACAGTAATCAGCCTGCTCGGCAATCGCTGCATCAGGCATGTGAGATCGGGGTGCCAGACATTAGGGGGTGCCTGTGCGCACCAGGCACCCCCCCTGCGCACACCTATGCCTGTCACCCATTCTCCATCCCTCACTGCATCTCCCTGTCACCTTCTCCCGGCACCCTTTTCCTATCACCCATTGCCTCTCCCTTTCACCAACTCTCCATCACCCTCTGCCTCTCTCCATTAACATCTGCCTCTACCTGTAAATCTCTGCTTGTCACCCTGTACTTCTCCCTGTCACTCACTGCCATGTGGCATATTGTGAACTTGGTGTGGGGCAGAGGAGGGGGTCCAAAGCATAGTTTTGCACCTGGGTCCACCAATCACAAGTTCTGCCACTGAATATAGGATATAAGTTACCAGGCATTTATACTAATAAAACTGCCAGGTGGCTGCCGCTTATCCCCTGTAAGCTTGTATGGATTCCCTTTGAGGAGTAGGATAAGGATTTCTTGAGTACACCCTTAGTGGACCATGCCATGGCAATATGGAATGTTGTTTGTTTTCCATATGGAGGTTTTGAGCAATATACATTGTAGCAGCTGGCATTCATGAATGCACAGTGACACATGAGGGGATGCTGTGAAGCCTCTCTGGCTTCGCAGGTGCAGTACCACAATGACAGGGGCAAATGCAGGATTTTTGAAGTGGGGTTTCCAAATGTTTGATTTTAGAGTGCTTGTTGCCAGCCCAAGAAGGATGCATAATAGGCATTTAACAAACTATAGTCTGCCCCAAACAAAGTGCAGTTTTTGTAATACAGTACTTTACACAAATGCAGCCAGGGGCCCAATGATCATGGTAAACCACTTAATAGATTCTCTCACTGGTGCGATGATTGAACACTCAGATACACAGATACAGTACACACACACAGCAGACTTGGTAGGAAAATCTGCTGTCACTGGGCATGTGCAGCAGCTCCATTGATACTGCATGTAGTTGCCGCTGGTCAGGATGTTGGAAGGGTTTCCACCCTTGCGTTGCCTATGTATGAAGTCTATTCAGTAATGTTTAGTATTCTGTAGTATTCTGTAGTCCTCACAGCAGGCTATAGACATGTAATAACCTGAAAACACACTGTACAGGGACTGCAAGAGAAATCAGTGATTTCAATAGAAGGAAGCAGTGATAAAAAAAAAATAGAAGGAAGCAGTGATAAAAATAAAATACAGTAGAAGGAAGCAGTGATAAAAAAAAAGCAAGAGTAAAGGGTTATCACTGTTTCATAAATAGACATTTGGAGCTGTCTTTGAGCTTTTATTTACAGCCTGTGCTAGCCTACAGTACAGTAGATAAAATCTTCGGTATGCTAACAAATAGCCATTTTTATACTTTCTTATTGGTTTATACATGTGATTTGGTACCCCTTATATTATTGAGCCTTCTATATGGCAAAAGTGGTGCGGAAGATGAAGTCTAAAGGCTCTCGGCAGGATGCACTAACCTTGCGCGGTACATCCCGCCACAAATCGCATCCATAATAATCACATATGTACTGACATATGTGATTAGTACCGCAAAGGACAGGTTAATAGCTGTCCTTTGTGATCAGCACTGGAACTTGGACATCGGGTTTATAGCTATACATTGCCAGGACCAGTTTGATTATACTGAGAAGGTGGCATGCAGAGACTCCCCTTCCCCGCTGTGCATGGCTGCATCTAAGAACGGAGAGAAATAGAAGCAGATGGACGGTGTCATGTACCATAAGCAGCTCACGATTACGGCCATTCCATACCACCATATACAAACCCTCGCTCTACACATGAAATATTGCTACATTGTCAGGACCACTCAGAGGTTGGCAGCAAGTACTGGGAAGGGGTTACAGGGACTCTGTCACAACTGAGGGCTGGTGCTGACCAGGGGAAGCCTCAGTTGTAGGGGCTGAGGTGTACGTGAACCTTTAGCACAGATGCCCGAAAGCGTGACCAAGACAACTCTGTAAAAGTTTAAAATGTTTATTGAACACAGTTCACTTTGCACATTGACAGTTCACGAAAGATAGTGGCACTCAGTATTATGGAGTTGTAGCACAACAGGAGAAAACACAGTTCCTTAAGTAAAGGTATAGTAGGATGCTGTTGGGAGTGGTGTAACTCAGTAAAGTCTTGGAAGACCTGGAAATGGAATAGTCTACTTAAATCCAATGGTGTAGGCTGTGCAAAGCCATTTGGCTGTGCATTTATGATCTAAGCGTGCATTTTTATCAAAGCGTGATAAAATTGACACACAACTGCAGCGTTCCAACAGCATTCATTTATCTTCAGCTGATATCGATTGTGAATTGGCGTCTCTTCTCTTCTTGTCATCTACAGGTAACTTGATTGATTGACTACAACCACCAACATAGTCTGCTGCACTATATATTTGTATAGGCCAAGCTGATTCTCCTAGGTAACTTGCTTGATTGACTACAACCACCAACATATTCTGCTGCACTATATATTTGTATAGGCCAAGCTGATTCTCCTAGGTAACTTGATTGATTGATTACAACCACCAACATATTCTGCTGCACTATATATTTGTATAGGCCAAGCTGATTCTCCTAGGTAATGCAAATTGACACATTATTGCATAGTATGTGATTCTGAAGTACTTTTTTTTAGTTTAGAATGATATAGACCCAGTTTAATCTTTGTGGAATGCCTGGTTGTTTTTCTAAGTTAATTTATTGCCTGGCATTTGAGGGGGTGGGGTGTGGTTACAGATTTCAATTATTGGTTTCACTTGTATTAGTCCTCCACTTAAATCCAGTGGTGTAGGCTGTGCAAAGCCGTTTGGCTGTGCATTTATGATCTAAGCGTGCATTTTTATCAAAGCGTGATAAAATTGACACACAACTGCAGCGTTCCAACAGGATTCATTTATCTTCAGCTGATATCGATTGTGAATTGGCGTCTCTTCTCTTCTTGTCATCTACAGGTAACTTGATTGATTGACTACAACCACCAACATTTTCTGCTGCACTATATATTTGTATAGGCCAAGCTGATTCTCCTAGGTAACTTGATTGATTGACTACAACCACCAACATATTCTGCTGCACTATATATTTGTATAGGCCAAGCTGATTCTCCTAGGTAATGCAAATTGAAACATTATTGCATAGTATGTGATTCTGAAGTACTTTTTTTTTGTTTAGAATGATATAGACCCAGTTTAATCTTTGTGGAATGCCTGGTTGTTTTTCTAAGTTAATTTATTGCCTGGCATTTGAGGGGGTGGGGTGTGGTTACAGATTTCAATTATTGGTTTCACTTGTATTAGTCCTCTACTTAAATCCAGTGGTGTAGGCTGTGCAAAGCCGTTTGGCTGTGCATTTATGATCTAAGCGTGCATTTTTATCAAAGCGTGATAAAATTGACACACAACTGCAGCGTTCCAACAGCATTCATTTATCTTCAGCTGATATCAATTGTGAATTGGCGTCTCTTCTCTTCTTGTCATCTACAGGTAACTTGATTGATTGACTACAACCACCAACATATTCTGCTGCACTATATATTTGTATAGGCCAAGCTGATTCTCCTAGGTAATGCAAATTGAAACATTATTGCATAGTATGTGATTCTGAAGTACTTTTTTTCAGTTTAGAATGATATAGACCCAGTTTTATCTTTGTGGAATGCCTGGTTGTTTTTCTAAGTTAATTTATTGCCTGGCATTTGAGGGGGTGGGGTGTGGTTACAGATTTCAATTATTGGTTTCACTTGTATTAGTCCTCTACTTAAATCCAATGGTGTAGGCTGTGCAAAGCCGTTTGTCTGTGCATTTATGATCTAAGCGTGCATTTTTATCAAAGCGTGATAAAATTGACACACAACTGCAGCGTTCCAACAGCATTCAAACGAAGTGAAAAAGAAGGAAAACAGAAGCACACCAATCTAACAAAACAAAGAAACCAGACGAACTAATAACAAATGTGAGTCACTTACTCTTCAGACCACTTACCTCCTGATTGTTACATCTGATTAAATAGCACGGAACTACCTTACTTGGACATTTCATAAACCATCCATTTTACCAACAAATGCTTGTATCTATATTATTGGAATTTTGTTTTTCATGCACAGCTGCACCAATGCAATCTTACCTACAAACACCTAAAAAATCTTACAGAACCACCATTGCTTCTTAAACCTCACAATCTTTTCATTACATAAACGAGTACACTACGGCATACTGTAAACCAACACCAATGGGAAGGAAGTGCCAACCTTATTTTTAATGTGTTCCCGTGACATTCACTTTAATAAAAAAAAATTTCTCTCCAATACAGTACATCCAATGGAAGGATGCACACAGGTTTCACATAAATCAAAGTACATCTGCAGGAGCGATTCTTTACGCTAAATGCAACCTACAGTACGGTACTGTAAGTGAGCAAAATAGTACTACAGTGGGCGTTTGTGTATTGCACATGACCTGCATTCCCTCCCTGTCTACTGCATGATCTGTGCAGGCTCCCATGGGGGAAGGGCAACAGGCTAGCAGGAGGCGGAGGAAAACACCGTGCTTTACAAATGCGAGCGTCTGAGTCCTCTAAGGCATAAACCAACAGCAATGGGGCGGGGGCCGGGCGCTGTTTGCAGTACTTTCACACATGAAATTGGAAATCTCTCATGAGGCGTCGTGGGCTAGGGGTGAAGGCTCCCACCTCCCTCGCTGGGAGTCCAGGGTTCGAGACCTGATGTGCTTTCTTTCTTTTTTTTTTTTTTTTCTGTAATAATGCACTGTATTATTTTATTTACATTGTAAGACAGTCAATGGAAGGATGCACACAGGTTTCACATAAATCAAAGTACATCTGCAGGAGCGATTCTTTACGCTAAATGCACCTAAACAGCGGGAATGAAATGAGTGTATTCTGACGCTACCAACTGAGCAAAACAGTACTGTAGATCTTCAGCGTTTGTGCATTGCACAGGACCTGAATTTCCTCCCTGTGCAGGCCCCCAGGGGGGAAGGGCGATGGGGGTAGGGGGGAGACGATGGAAAATACTGTGCCTTTGAAATGCAATTACATGAGTGTCCGAGTACACTACGGCATACTGTAAACCAACACCAATGGGAAGGAAGTGCCAACCTTATTTTTAATGTGTTCCCGTGACATTCACTTTAATAAAAAAAAATTTCTCTCCAATACAGTACATCCAATGGAAGGATGCACACAGGTTTCACATAAATCAAAGTACATCTGCAGGAGCGATTCTTTACGCTAAATGCAACCTACAGTACGGTACTGTAAGTGAGCAAAATAGTACTACAGTGGGCGTTTGTGTATTGCACATGACCTGCATTCCCTCCCTGTCTACTGCATGATCTGTGCAGGCTCCCATGGGGGAAGGGCAACAGGCTAGCAGGAGGCGGAGGAAAACACCGTGCTTTACAAATGCGAGCGTCCGAGTCCTCTAAGGCATAAACCAACAGCAATGGGGCGGGGGCCGGGCGCTGTTTGCAGTACTTTCACACATGAAATTGGAAATCTCTCATGAGGCGTCGTGGGCTAGGGGTGAAGGCTCCCACCTCCCTCGCTGGGAGTCCAGGGTTCGAGACCTGATGTGCTTTCTTTCTTTTTTTTTTTTTTTTCTGTAATAATGCACTGTATTATTTTATTTACATTGTAAGACTTATTGCTGGGCTGTGTGGTTCCACAAATTTTCTTGGAAAACAAATGAACATGAGTGTCTTTACTTTAATACTTTTTTTTTTTTTCCCCACAGATATCTATATACACAAGAAAAGAATGTAACGAAGAACAAACTACTTTTTTGTTTTAATTAACTTTCAAACTTTATTTAAAAAAAAAAACACCTTTTTTTTCTTCAATAAACTTTTAAAAATAGAAGTTTCCTGTGGTTTTTATTAAAATATGAAATGCAAGATGCCTAACCAAGTTGTTTTACATACAGTATACCACTCTTAATTGAATTCCCATCATACAGTAGTACTAATTTATACAGTACAGGAAGTTGGGAATACAAACATTGGAAACCACGTCATGTTTATTTTAAGAAACACTTTATTTACGGACAAAGTCATTTGGAACATGTAACATCACACATACTGTACTGTATTGTAATAAAGCCAACATCACACATACTGTACGGTACTTTAATCAAAAGGTAACAGCACAAATACAGTAACAATATCAACTTTAACATTTTTATAATTTATTTTTTTGTGGTGGTGGTGCGGGGTAATGGTTTTTGTACTTTATTTTTAGGTTTTGCTTTTTTGAATTATTTTTCGTTTTTGTCTTTTGCTTTTTAACACTGTCGCATACGGACACCAGAATAGAGGACTGACAACAGCAGCCCCTGGATGGAAACGCAGCCCAAGGCCCCAGATGGACACAGCACAATGGACTCGGCTGCTACTGGATAGATACAGCAGCGCCGAAAAAATCAACAGGAATAAAAGGGGCAACTTGTAACAGACCCTTACATTACCAGGAATGTGGTGAGCCAAGTTCATGCACTCCCCTTTGAGTAACCGAGCTGCTCCAAGTGGATTCAGCACAGTGCATGCAGCCCCAGAAAATGTACAGGTAATACAGGTACATTGACACAATTTTTTAACTTCAGCTGTGTGAAGCTGATGTGCAGAAGCTAGGAGTTAGGTAATGATCTGGTTTCATCATAGTCGAGCTTCCAAGTCATTTTCCTCTTCGTTCTCAGCACAGAGTTTATGGTATCCCTTATCTTCCTCTTTTCTGGATCACCAATCCTCACGCGGCGTTCACACCTAGCCATGATGTCATGTACCAGATTTTTGGGCAGCGGAAGTTTGCCCTTGGAACCATCAAAGTTCACACGATTGGCCCACGTCAAGTATTTGTCGTACCGTACATGGTGCTGGAACAGAGAATATGCATATTTCTGAATATGTCCATTTGAAGCTCTGTACAGATGGTCGTCCAGGGAAGTTGAGATGACAGCCAGGGCAATATTGTTCAGAGAGCCTCCGAATGTATTGCGAAGTGGCCTGTGAGCAGGTGTGCTGGTCATCATTGGTGTTCCTGGCAACAGCACACTTGAATCCAGGCCTCTGCGGTCGTCCAGCCCTCTGCGGTCCTCCAGGCCTCCTCTGCGGTCCTCCAGGCCTCCTCTGCGGTCCTCCAGGCCTCCTCTGCGGTCCTCCAGGTCTCTTCTGCGGTCCTCCAGGTCTCTTCTGCGGTCCTCCAGGCCTCCTCTGCGGTCGTCCAAGTCGCTGACTTCGTCCAGTCCGCTGCTGTGGTCCAGGCCTCTGCGGTCCTCCAGGCCTCCTCTGCGGTCCTCCAGGCCTCCTCTGCGGTCCTCCAGGCCTCCTCTGCGGTCCTCCAGGTCTCTTCTGCGGTCCTCCAGGTCTCTTCTGCGGTCCTCCAGGTCTCTTCTGCGGTCCTCCAGGCCTCCTCTGCGGTCGTCCAAGTCGCTGACTTCGTCCAGTCCGCTGCTGTGGTCCAGGCCTCTGCGGTCCTCCAGGCCTCCTCTGCGGTCCTCCAGGCCTCCTCTGCGGTCCTCCAGGCCTCCTCTGCGGTCCTCCAGGTCTCTTCTGCGGTCCTCCAGGCCTCCTCTGCGGTCCTCCAGGCCTCCTCTGCGGTCCTCCAGGCCTCCTCTGCGGTCCTCCAGGCCTCCTCTGCGGTCCTCCAGGTCTCTTCTGCGGTCCTCCAGGCCTCCTCTGCGGTCCTCCATGCCGCTGACTTCGTCCAGTCCGCTGCGGTCGTCCAGGCCTCCTCTGCGGTCCTCCATGCCGCTGACTTCGTCCAGTCCGCTGCGGTCGTCCAGGTCTCTTCTGCGGTCCTCCAGGCCTCCTCTGCGGTCGTCCAGCCCTCTGCGGTCCTCCAGGCCTCCTCTGCGGTCCTCCAGGCCTCCTCTGCGGTCCTCCAGGTCTCTTCTGCGGTCCTCCTGGTCTCTTCTGCGGTCCTCCAGGTCTCTTCTGCGGTCCTCCAGGCCTCCTCTGCGGTCGTCCAAGTCGCTGACTTCGTCCAGTCCGCTGCTGTGGTCCAGGCCTCTGCGGTCCTCCAGGCCTCCTCTGCGGTCCTCCAGGCCTCCTCTGCGGTCCTCCAGGCCTCCTCTGCGGTCCTCCAGGCCTCCTCTGCGGTCCTCCAGGCCTCCTCTGCGGTCCTCCATGCCGCTGACTTCGTCCAGTCCGCTGCGGTCGTCCAGGCCTCCTCTGCGGTCGTCCAGGCCTCCTCTGCGGTCCTCCAGGCCTCCTCTGCGGTCCTCCAGGCCTCCTCTGCGGTCCTCCAGGCCTCCTCTGCGGTCCTCCAGGCCTCCTCTGCGGTCGTCCATGCCGCTGACTTCGTCCAGTCCGCTGCGGTCCTCCAGGCCTCCTCTGCGGTCCTCCAGGCCTCCTCTGCGGTCCTCCAGGCCTCCTCTGCGGTCCTCCAGGCCTCCTCTGCGGTCCTCCAGGCCTCGGTCGTCCAGGCCGCTGACTTGAACCGCTTGGTGGTGTGTTGCAATGATGGTGCGGCAAACTCCAACTTGCCATTCTTCCCTCGTTTGTTCAATGACTTTCTTCATGGCTTCTACCATCTGTTCCTTTATGCCTTCTTTAAGGCCAGCCACATCGGTCTGCAGCTGATTGATCTGTCCACCAACTTCTGACTCCATATTGGTCACTCCATTTTATTTTATTTCAAAAAAATTGTTTATGGTATAAAGCAAGTCATTTAAACATTACAGTAGTGTACAGTACGTACCATGTGCATTTTGTAGGAAATACAAATCTGGGCGTTGTTCTCTCGAATGCATGATAGCGCACCGTTTCTAAAGTGACTATAATGCCACTTTCCTTGAGCCATGCATGGATCTCTTTGATGGTTTTATTTTCTTTTTTCATGTTGGCGATTATCTTGCTCATCGTTTTGTTGATAGTTACTGGCATGTTGTCCAACTATAATTCCTGTATGGAGAGAAAACATTTGTGAATACTGTAGTCTAAAATTTACACATCTGAAAATGCATAAGAGTTTTATGATAGAAGTTAATACTGTACATGTTTACTATCCAGTACCTGATGTTCAAATTTAAGTATTGTATACTGTACAGTACTGAAAATACAACTTCAGTGTTATGGACTGCAATTAGTTTCCTGTATGAAACAGATACAGTACAGTAAATAACCCTCCTTGGAAGTGCATGGGCCCTGTGAGACTTACAGTAGTGTACAGCATAAGGGTCGACTGACATGATGTACAAGCATTACATACAGTACATGTCAGTACTGTATGTAAATTCTTCAATTATTGCCTAACAACAATGCTGCTTACTGTATATTAAATACTGTAGGCCTAGAAATGTGCATCTCAATATAGTAGTTAAAAACACAGGGGCCTATGTGGATAAGCGAGTTCTATGCACACTAAAAATGGCCACCGACCGTGAACCCCCAGCACGTGGCAGCGCTCGGATATGTAGTGAGATACAATATGGCATACATTTCACAGTTCAGGGGGCAATGCTGAAGGAGCGTCACAATCCCCTAGCTCAATTACATTGGGATAAGCGAGGTCTATGCACATTACGGTATACCGAGCTGGATCGCTTAGCAACCTGACAAAATGGCCGCCGACCGTGAACTCCCAGCACGTGGCAGCGCTCGGATATGTAGTGAGATACAATATGGCATACATTTCACAGTTCAGGGGGCAATGCTGAAGGAGCGTCACAATCCCCTAGCCAAAATACACAGGGGAGGGATAAGCTACTGTAGGATTGCATACAGTATTACGGTACACCGGACTCAATCGCATAGCACACTGTCAAAACGACCACTACCCATGAACCCCCACCTCCTGAACCCCCACCTCGTGGCAGGCAGCAGTTGGGTATGGAATGAGAAATGGCATAAGCTGTGCAGGCTACGGGGCGATGCTGAAGGAGCGTCACAATCCCCTAGCTCAATTACATTGGGATAAGCGAGGTCTATGCACATTACGGTATACCGAGCTGGATCGCTTAGCAACCTGACAACATGGCCGCCGACCGTGAACTCCCAGCACGTGGCAGCGCTCGGATATGTAGTGAGATACAATATGGCATACATTTCACAGTTCAGGGGGCAATGCTGAAGGAGCGTCACAATCCCCTAGCCAAAATACACAGGGGAGGGATAAGCTACTGTAGGATTGCATACAGTATTACGGTACATTACGGTATACCGAGCTGGATCGCTTAGCAACCTGACAAAATGGCCTCCGACCGTGAACTCCCAGCACGTGGCAGCGCTCGGATATGGAGTGAGATACAATATGGCATACATTTCACAGTTCAGGGGGCAATGCTGAAGGAGCGTCACAATCCCCTAGCTCAATACAGTATCTCACGCTTACAGTATCTTACAGTATACGCTTACAGTATCTGTGTATTTTGGCTAGGGGATTGTGACGCTCCTTCAGCATCGCCCCGTAGCCTGCACAGCTTATGCCATTTCTCATTCCATACCCAACTGCTGCCTGCCACGAGGTGGGGGTGAATAAAAAAAATAATAAAGTGTGAAAAAAACTACAGTAACATGCATTAGTACTTAAGGAATCGAACCCTGGACTCTGAGTATAGGAAGCGAAACACTTCACCACTTCGCCGCAGACAAATGTATAAATCCGTTGGTTTTGATTATGCTGTAATGGCTACGGGATTAAGACGATAACATACTGTAGAAAATTCCTAATCTTGAGAGGCAATAGTGAACTTGTAACACACATCCATTTGCGACAGTGTACACTACTGGTTTTACAGTACTGTGTTTTGTCTGCGGGACTCGGACGCTCACATACAGTATTCATAAAGTATTGTAGATGGATCATATACTGTATGCTGTACTACTGTATTTGCGTCGGTGTCGTACTGTATATACTGTACAGTACTGTATTAAATAATGCAGCGTAATGAGTACAGTATTTGCTGTATGCAGCGTAATGAGACGCCTTAGTAAAGTAGTCCTTATTATGTATGTCAGTATTGTATTTTACGGGAGACCACACGCATGCGCAGTGGTGATTGTAAAAAGCGACATCTGGTGGCTGATCGCAGGTATTACACGTAAAGGTAACGCCAAACGTCAAATGTCTGTCTCCGTGCGATTAGATAGCCTCTCTGTGGCTATGCGCGCCACAGTACGCTGCGTATGGTCGAACGGGCCAACCGCCGCGGCCACTCAAGATAAAGGTGGCTACATCTGTACGGTCCAAATACATTTCAACACCCACTTTATCTAAGCTTCTGATTGATTTCATACTAAATCTACACCCACTGAGCTGACACTGCTTTTCTAATCTGCATTTCTGCAATTCTTCAACTCTGAATTTCCTACAGCATCCACTCCTACTTCCACTTTCCCTCAACCTATTTACCTACTAAACACTATGTCAAGGCTTTCTTATACTCCCCACATTACTCAGTGTCTACCTAATCATGTGTCTTTATCCTTCCCCCCTAGTCTCCTACACCTCCTCCTCCCTCCCCTCCTCTGTCTCTCCTACATCTCTCTGTATTCTTTCCCCTCCTTTCCTGTTACCCCACTTTCACTCACGTCTACCCCATGGTCCTGCTACCCCACAACTCAGCCCTGCTCCCTCTCTCCCTTCCCTGTCACCTCCCCACACCCCCATCCACATCACACTGACCTCCCTCCCTGCCCACCTCCTGCAGTTTCCCCTCCTAGCTTAGGCACCCGCACCATCACTACTCTCTCATCATCCCTGCCCTCAAAGTTAATCTCTCCTCATCGCTAGAGCAACCCTGATAATCTCATTCACATCTCTCCCACAAACTCATATTCCCTATCCTGTGCCCTGTGGAATGCTAGATCTGTTTGTAACAAACTGGTCCCCACTCATGACCTTTTCATTTCCAACTCCCTACACCTACTAGCCATTACTGAAACTTGGATTACGCCCTCTGACACTACTTCTCCTGCTGCTCTCTCTGCTGGGGCCCTCACATTCACACACACACCCCGACCTGGGGGTCACCATGGGGGAGGTGTTGGGGTCCTTTTACCTTCTAGTTACTCCTACCAACTCATACCACCAGAACCATCCCTTACATTCTCTACATTTGAGGTCCATACCATACGCCTTTTCCAACCAGTCCATCTTAGAGTAGCTGTCATTTACCGCCCCCCTGGCGTTGCTTCCAAATTCATCGACAACTTTGCTTCCTGGCTTCCTCACTTCCTCTCTTCTGACATTCCTTCCATTATCCTAGGCGATTTCAACATCCCTATTGACATCCCCACACAATACCCTGCCTCTAAACTCCTTAACCTCACCTCTTCACTTGGTCTCTCCCAGTGGACCACCTCACCCTCCCATGTGAATGGGAGCTCACTGGATCTGGTCTTCACTCACCGCTGTGATATTTCTGATTTTTCCAATTCCCCATTTCCCCTCTCTGACCACCACCTGGTCTCCTTTAACCTATCTCTCTCTACTTCCCCATCTCTACCTCCCAAGGCTACCATCACTAAGCGTAACATTGAGGCTATTGACACGACATTCCTTTCCTCCCTGTTTGACTCACTTCTCTCTCCTATTCTCTATCTCTCATGCCCTGAAAAATCCACTTCCATATACAATGCATCCCTTACTTCTGCTCTTGACTCTGTTGCTCCACCAACCACTATTCACCCTCGCAAATTAACACCTCAACCCTGGCACACCAAATGCACCAGATATCTGCAAAAATGCTCACGTACTGCTGAGCGACACTGGAGGAAATCACGCTCTAAGGCAGACTTCCTCCATTTCAAACTTATGCTCTCATCCTTCAGTGCTGCCCTTTCTCTTGCTAAACAGTCATACTTCAAGAACCTCATCTCCTCCCAGTCTTCCATCCCCCGGCGCCACTTTGCCACTCTCAGCTCACTCCTCTGCCCACCTCCACCTCGTCTCCCTTCCTCACTCTCTGCTCTTGACTTTGCCACTTACTTCACATCCAAAATTGACTCCATACGTTAGGATATCACATCACACCAGACCATCAGTAACCAGCTTTCCCTCATCCCTTACCACCTCTCCCCATCCCTTCCACCTACTCTGACCTCTTTCTCCCATGCAACTGGAGAGGAAGTCATGGCCCTCATTCGCTCCTGTCCCCTCACCACCTCCCCACTTGACCTTATCCCCTCCCGCCTCCTCCGCTACCTCTCTCCTTCTGCTTGTTCCCATCTTTCCCACCTTCTCAATCTGTCCCTCTCATCAGGCACTGTCCCCTCTGCCTTCAAGCATGCACTCATCTCTCCTATTCTTAAAAAAACCTACCCTTGATCCAAACACTCTCTCCAACTACTTACCCATCTCTCTCCTCCCTTTTGCCTCCAAACTCCTTGAGCGTATTGTCTACAACCGCCTTACTTCCTTTCTTTCCTCACACTCACTACTTGAACCATTCCAGTCTGGCTTCCGTCCTCTCCACTCCACTGAAACTGCCCTTACAAAAGTATGCAATGACCTCCATGCTGCTAAATCTAAGGGACACTACTCTCTACTTATTCTACTTGATCTCTCTGCTGCTTTTGACACTGTAGACCATCCTCTCCTACTGCAAATCCTTCACTCCATTGGTCTGCGCGACACTGCCCTCTCTTGGCTGTCTTCCTACCTCTCTGACTGTTCATTCTCTGTCTCTTCTCATGACTCCACCTCCCCCTCGCTTCCACTAACTGTAGGTTCTGTCCTTGGTCCTCTCCTCTTCTCTCTCTATACATCCTCACTAGGTTAGCTCATTAGTTCTTTTGGTTTCCAATATCATCTCTATGCTGATGACACCCAAATCTATCTTTCCTCTCCAGACCTCTCCCCTGCTCTCCTCACTTGTATCTCCAACTGTCTCTCTGCTACCTCTTCCTGGATGTCCCAGCGCTTTCTTAAACTTAACATGTCTAAGACCGAACTGATCATCTTTCCTCCCTCCCGCATAACCTCACCTCCTACAATCTCATTATCTATTGATGGCACTACTATCTCCTCTAGCCCCCAAGTGCGCTGTCTTGGAGTAATCCTTGACTCCTCCCTCTCCTTCAAACCACACATTCAGCACCTCTCACAAACCTGCCGTTTTCATCTAAAAAATATTTCTAGGATCAGACCCTTTCTGACCCAGGATGCTACTAAGACTCTTATCCACTCACTGGTCATCTCCAGACTGGATTACTGTAATCACCTCCTGACTGGCATTCCTGACAAACACCTCTCTCCACTCCAATCTATCCTCAATGCTGCTGCCCGGCTCATTTTCCTCACCAAACGCACTACGTCTACCTCTCCTCTCTTACTACACCTTCACTGGCTCCCCTTCCCTTTCAGAATCCATTTCAAGCTTCTCACACTCGCTTACAAAGCCCTCACCCACTCCTCTCCTATCTACATCTCTGATCTTATCTCTCTTTACATTCCCACACGTCCTCTTCGCTCTGCTAATGCACGCTGACTCTCCTGCCTACGGATTACCTCCTCCCACTCCTACCTCCAAGATTTTTTGCGTGCTGCACCACTTCTCTGGAATTCCCTACCTCTCCCCCTCAGACTCTCCACCTCTCTACAAAACTTCAAACGGGCTCTCAAGACCCACTTCTTCACCAAACCCAGCCAAATCTCATCCTAACCCTTTATTCTACACTCTCCATGTACCCCATCTATGTCACCCCTGTCTGTCTACCCCTCCTCTTTAGAATGTAAGCTCTCACGAGCAGGGCCCTCTTCCCTCATGTGCTTATCCTTTCTTACTTTAATAATCTTCAACTGCATCAACTCCAGCAGTCTTCTGCCACCTGATACTTATTCCAGTGTCATCTGCTGATGTAACTATGTTTATTTACCCTGTACTTGTTCTATACTGTCATCAACTGTAAGTTGCTGTTTTCCTGTTTGATTATTTATGTACTCTGTAATTGGGCGCTGCGGAACCCTTGTGGCGCCATATAAATAAAGGCTAATAATAATAATAAAATAGTCCAGAGAATTAACAGCCATCCGCTGTATAGATGGTATGAGTAGGAACTGACCAGCAGATGACACACTGGAAGCTGGAGATGCTGGTGGAATGCTGAATGAGGTGAGTACTTGTGAACTGCCAGGGATGCCGGGTGGAACCGGCCCAGGTGGTGGGGGTGCTATGGAACTCACGGATGAAGTGAGGTTTAGCTGATAGGAGCACCGATGGTGAACTATGAGATGATGTTGGAACACCAATGAAGCTAGCGATCGATGGCAGAACACTGATAGTGACTGGAGATCGATGGCGGAACACCGATGGTGAATGGCAGGGCAGAGTACCGCTGGAAGCTGGTGTCGAGTAACTGCTGGTCACAGGATGCAATGCTGGGACACTGCAGAGTCAGGCTGCACCGCAAGGTGGTAGCTGGTGTGGGTCTGACTCTCTAGTGGAGCTGAACACAGGAGCTGGAATCCCTGGAACAATAGCAGAACAACTACAAGCAGGAGAGACTTGTATCACTGGGTTTGACAACCAAAGCACTGACACCTAAGCAGCCTTAATGCAGGATATTTATACCAGCTGGGAGACGGGTATTGGCTGGGCAATTAAGCAGAGTCCAGAGTGCAGCTGCTGAATAATTAGACAGAGACCAGAGTGCAGCTGATAGGCTGAAAAGTAACATGTGATGTAAACAAACATGGCTGCGCCCATGTTTGAATTTGAAGGGAAAGACTTTTTGTAACTTGCATGTGAGTTTTAACCATGATGCTGCCAGAATCACAATGAAGAGACTTGAGGCAATGGGATGCAGCGTGCTGCACGCAGACAGCGCAGATGGAATCCAGGCTTGGAACGCTGGGACAGTCTCAGGAGGCATTTGGAAGGTAAATACAGATGAGAAATTACCTCGATCGTGACAGCACCCCCCCTTTAGGAGTGGCCCCAGGACACTTCTTAGGCTTGAGAGGACATCTGGCGTGGAAAGCCTGAACCAACTTGGGAGCATGGACATCCGGAAACTGAAGAAAAGAAATCTAGACAAAGTCAGAGGCAACTTAAACTGGATTCCTAGAAGTCCTCCCAATCTTTCTCTTCAGAAGCCAGACCTTTGTCATCCGAACAAGTGGACCATTGACCGTCACTGAAAATAGAATTATCTTCCTGGGAGAAGACATGGCTAGGAAGAATAGTTCCACCCATTATGTAGCTTGAGTCATCAACAAACTCACATTCGGAATCTGAGTCCAAGTCCAGAGTGAGCATGGGAACATTTACATTAGTGGAGAAAAGTGCTACGCCAGACTGCACTTCACAGAATTTCGAACTACATGATGAACCAGAATCAAAGGAAACATAACCAAGTCTTAAATCAACAGACCAATGTTCTTGAACTGGTTTTGCTGTATTCCTTTCCTTGGCAATTTGGAAGTCTTTGATACCTTGATCTTGCACAGGTAATGATGCTGCGGATGAGTTTGCAATGGACGAATTCGGACAGTCAGTCTTTGGGGCAAATTCCCGTTGAACGACTTTAATGAAAGCAGGAAGATCAGTTAGTATTGGATCGTTGGAGTCAATAAAAGGAGTAGCCCACTCCAAAGCTTTGCCCCTGAAAGCTTGAAGGAAATACTTGATTGCATTAGAGGGAGTGATGCCATCAGTTGATTTTGACTCAATATCCGAAAGGTACTGATGTGCTAGAGCACGAAATTGGATTTAATCTCCCTCAAAGAAAACAGATGGAGAAACTTCAGATGACCACTTGGCAGACTGATCAGTAGACAAAGACTTAGACTCTTGAATTAGATTGGTAGCTGGAGACCCCGGACTTGTTGATGAGCGAATAGACATGGAGACAGACGGAAGTCTATTCTTGTGACTGAAAGATGGAAGTCCTTTATTGGGACAGGCTGACATATGTTCTTTACCTGAACAAACGGAAGGATCTGGATTGAATCCTGATGAACTTGAACTGGCTAGAACCAGAGGAGACTGTACCGGACCTATGGACGAGACCAGATTGAGTCCAGACAAACTTGAACCGGCTGAGACCGGCGGAGACTTTGGACCTACGGATGGAACCGGATTGGGTCCAGAGATATTGGAATCGGCTGGAACCGAAGGAATCTTCAGACAGACGGATGGAACCGGATTGAGTCTGGAGACAGTTGGATCAGCTGGAACTGTAGGAGTCTTTGGACCTACGGATGGAACCGGATTGAGTCCAGAGATATTGGCATTGGCTGGAACCAAAGGAATCTTCAGAGAGACGGATGGAACCGGATTGAGTCCGAAGACAGTTGAATCAGCTTGAACTGAAGGAGTCAGAATCTGGTTAGAACCGGAATGAGTGGAATCCAAGTGTTCAGTTAGTCCTTCCCGGACCTGGGTCATGCTGGATGCCAGCATGGTAACACTCTCAGAAGGCAGCAAACAGGAATCTATATCTGTATCTGTGGCTCTAAGAACTCCACCTGAACTCCACACAGGAGCTGGAATCCCTGGAACAATAGCAGAACAACCACAAGCAGGAGAGACTTGTATCACTGAGTTTGACAACCAAAGCACTGACACCTAAGCAGCCTTAATGCAGGATATTTATACCAGCTGGGAAGCAGGTATTGGCTGGACAATTAAGCAGAGTCCAGAGTGCAGCTGCTGGATAATTAGGCAGAGATCAGAGTGCAGCTGATAGGCTGAAAAGTAGCATGTGATGTAAACAAACATGGCTGCGCCCATGTTTGAATTTGGAGGGAAAGACTGTTTGTACTTTGCATGTGAGTTTTAACCATGATGCTGCCAGAATCACAATGAAGAGACTTGAGGCAATGGGATGCAGCGTGCTGCACGCAGACAGCGCAGATGGAATCCAGGCTTGGAACGCTGGAACAGTCTCAGGAGGCATTTGGAAGGTAAATACAGATGAGAAATTACCCGGATCGTGACAGACTCCCTTCTCCTGATGTGCATTGCTGCGGATGAGCAGGGAAGGGAATTGAAGTAGACGGACGGTGCCATGAAATATAAGCAGCTTAGGACCTCAGCTGTGCCATACCTGTATGCACAATCTGCTGGCCACCCTGATCTTTGAACACTCATGGAATAAACAAAAGGGAGAAAGAAGAAGGCTCTTGTGTGGGCGCACTCATTAATGGTAGTTAAATAACTAGAATGAATAACACTAGGTTGATTAGTCAGCAGATAAAACAAAATTTATTTGGAAATATTAAGAATATAATTGCCCCTGGTTGAGGAGATGTGAATGATCCCAGATAAAAATGTTCTGGTCCTGCCTCAGGAAATGAGATGGAGAGGGGTAGAGACACTGCAAGTCATAAACCCTTTCTCACCCGGCCAGTACAGATGATCTGTATTAATGAGATCAATTAAGTCAATTGATTTTAGATTCTGTCATAATCCTAATGAAGGAATAACAGCTGTTATGGCAATAAGTAATAATAGAAACAAATCAAAGGATATACCAGGGTAAAGAAAGAAAAGGATAGGAACAAATGGTGATGCTGCTGTTGGAGTCACATACCACACATCATATGCAATGATTGATGTTCTACAACACTGAGTATTCAGTGTTGTAGAACATCAATCATTGCATATGATGTGTGGTATGTGACTCCAACAGCAGCATCACCATTTGTTCCTATCCTTTTCTTTCTTTACCCTGGTATATCCTTTGATTTGTTTCTATTATTACTTATTGCCATAACAGCTGTTATTCCTTCATTAGGATTATGACAGAATCTAAAATCAATTGACTTAATTGATCTCATTAATACAGATCATCTGTACTGGCCGGGTGAGAAAGGGTTTATGACTTGCAGTGTCTCTACCCCTCTCCATCTCATTTCCTGAGGCAGGACCAGAACATTTTTATCTGGGATCATTCACATCTCCTCAACCAGGGGCAATTATATTCTTAATATTTCCAAATAAATTTTGTTTTATCTGCTGACTAATCAACCTAGTGTTATTCATTCTAGTTATTTAACTACCATTAATGAGTGCGCCCACACAAGAGCCTTCTTCTTTCTCCCTTTTGTTTATGCATATGTCACTGGCTCTGGGCGCACCCCCAAACTGGACATTATATTAAAGATTTTACTTGAAAATTGTCCAAATTTGGTTTTTCTGTAATCAAAAACTATTTTCAGACCGGTGCCGGGTCGCCCCCTTTGTGTAACACTCATGGAATAACAGCACACCTATTTTAACAATGTTTTCATACATACCAGGTACTTTAACCCTTAAAAGTGCAGCACTTCACTGTGGGGGAGTCTCCTTAGGACACAATTATTCCATAAAAATGAAAGAAACTGTTTGAAGTTTTTTATGTATGATATATGAGAATTTATATTATTGTTATACAGCATTGTTGTTTTATCACACTATGGTTTTATGTTTTTTGTAAAAAAATAAATTTCAAAAGTGATAGGAATTTGCACCCACTTATATGTTATACACATAAGGGCATACGTTCATATTGCATTTTTGCATCAGTACAAGCACACATATTTGTTTTACACGACAGCTGATTACAGAAGGCACACTGGCACACAGCCATGTGAGAGACAATGCCTCCGTCATTTCAAATCTGGCGCCGTCTATGAACCAGTCGGAGCTCACGGGCTGGCTCATTCATCAGATTTGCAATACAATTCTAAATAGGCAAGGATAGGAAGAAACTAGCACGAGCGGCTAATAACTTAAGGGTCTATTTACTAAGCCTTAGATGGAGATAAAGTGCATGGAGATAAAGTACCAGCCAACCAGCTCCTAACTGTCATTTTCAAACCCAGCCTGTGACATGTCAGTTAGGAGCTGATTGGCTGGTACTTTATCTCAGTTCAAGGCTTAGTAAATAGACCCCTTGATTTTTAATAGATTGTAACATCTGTGGAATACTAGTTAACCTAATTTATTATTCTTATTATCCTTTATCTATATGGCGCCACAAGGGTTCTGCAGCGCCCAATTACAGAATACATAAACAAATAATCAAACAGGAAAACAGCAACTTACAGTTGATGACAATATAGAACAAGTACAGGGTAAATAAACATAGTTACATCAGCAGATGACACTGGAATAAGTATCAGGTGGCAGAAGACTGCTGGATGTGGTGCAGTTGAAGATTATTAAAGTAAGAAAGGATAAGCACATGAGGGAAGAGAGCCCTGCTCGTGAGAGCTTACATTCTAAAGGGGAGGGGTAGACAGACAGGGGTGACACAGATGGGGTACATAGAGAGCATAGAACAGAGGGTTAGGATGAGATTTGGCTGGGTTTGGTGAAGAAGTGGGTCTTGAGAGATCGTTTGAAGTTTTGTAGAGAGGTGGAGAGTCTGAGGGGGAGAGGTAGGGAATTCCAAAGAAGTGGTGCAGCACATGAAAAATCTTGGAGGTAGGAGTGGAAGGAAGTAATCCGTAGGCAGGAGAGTTGGCGAGCATTAGCAGAGCGAAGAGGACGGGTGGGAGTATAAAGGGAGATAAGGTCAGAGATGTAGATGGGAGAGGAGTGGGTGAGGGCTTTGTAAGCGAGTGTGAGAAGCTTGAAATGGATTCTGAAAGGGAAGGGGAGCCAGTGAAGGTGTAGTAAGAGAGGAGAGGTGGACGTAGTGCATTTGGTGAGGAAGATGAGCCGGGCAGCAGCATTGAGGATAGATTGGAGTGGAGAGAGGTATTTGTCAGGAATACCAGTCAGGAGCAGATTACAGTAGTCCAGTCTGGAGATGACCAGTGAGTGGATAAGAGTCTTAGTAGCATCCTGGGTCAGAAAGGGTCTGATCCCGGAAATATTTTTTAGATGAAAATGGCAGGTTTGTGAGAGGTGCTGAATGTGTGGTTTGAAGGAGAGGGAGGAGTCAAGGATTACTCCAAGACAGCGCACTTGGGGGCTAGAGGAGATAGTAGTGCCATCAATAGATAATGAGATTATAGGAGGTGAGGTTATGCGGGAGGGAAGATGATCAGCTCGGTCGGGGGTTGGAAGACTGGGAGGAGATGAGGTTCTTGAAGTATGAGTGTTTAGCAAGAGAAAGGGCAGCACTGAAGGATGAGAGCATAAGTTTGAAATGGAGGAAGTCTGCCTTAGAGCGTGATTTCCTCCAGTGTCGCTCAGCAGTACGTGAGCATTTTTGCAGATATCTGGTGCATTTGGTGTGCCAGGGTTGAGGTGTTAATTTGCGAGGGTGAATAGTGGTTGGTGGAGCAACAGAGTCAAGAACAGAAGTAAGGGATGCATTGTATATGGAAGTGGATTTTTCAGGGCATGAGAGAGAGAGAATAGGAGAGAGAAGTGAGTCAAACAGGGAGGAAAGGAATGTCGTGTCAATAGCCTCAATGTTACGCTTAGTGATGGTAGCCTTGGGAGGTAGAGATGGGGAAGTAGAGAGAGATAGGTTAAAGGAGACCAGGTGGTGGTCAGAGAGGGGAAATGGGGAATTGGAAAAATCAGAAATATCACAGCGGTGAGTGAAGACCAGATCCAGTGAGCTCCCATTCACATGGGAGGGTGAGGAGGTCCACTGGGAGAGACCAAGTGAAGAGGTGAGGTTAAGGAGTTTAGAGGCAGGGGATTGTGTGGGGATGTCAATAGGGATGTTGAAATCGCCTAGGATAATGGAATGAATGTCAGAAGAGAGGAAGTGAGGAAGCCAGGAAGCAAAGTTGTCGATGAATTTGGAAGCAACGCCAGGGGGGCGGTAAATGACAGCTACTCTAAGATGGACTGGTTGGAAGAGGCGTATGGTATGGACCTCAAATGTAGAGAATGTAAGGGATGGTTCTGGTGGTATGAGTTGGTAGGAGTAACTAGAAGGTAAAAGGACCCCAACACCACCCCCATGGTGACCCCCAGGTCGGGGTGTGTGTGTGAATGTGAGGCCCCCAGCAGAGAGCGCAGCAGGAGAAGTAGTGTCAGAGGGCGTAATCCAAGTTTCAGTAATGGCTAGTAGGTGTAGGTAGTTGGAAATGAAAAGGTCATGAGTGGGGACCAGTTTGTTACAAACAGATCTGGCATTCCACAGGGCACAGGATAGGGAATATGAGTTTGTGGGAGAGATGTGAATGAGATTATCAGGGTTGCTCTAGCGATGAGGAGAGATTAACTTTGAGGGCAGGGATGATGAGAGAGTAGTGCTGGTGCGGGTGCCTGAGCTGGGAGGGGAAACTGCAGGAGGTGGGCAGGGAGGGAGGTCAGTGTGATGTGGATGGGGGTATGGGGAGGTGACAGGGAATGGAGAAAGGGAGCAGGGCTGAGTTGTTGGGTAGCAGGACCATGGGGCAGAGATAAATGAAAGTGGGGTAACAGGAAAGGAGGGGGAAGGAAACAGAGGGATGGAGGGGAGACAGAGGAGGAGGTGTAGGAGACTAGGGTGGAAGGATAAAGATGCATTATTAGGTAGACACTGAGTGATGTGGGGAGTATAAGAAAGCCTTGACATAGTGTTAAGTAGGTAAATAGGTTGAGGGAAAGTGGAAGTAGGAGAGGAGACTGTAAGGGAATCAGAGCAGAAGAATTGCAGAAATGCAGGTGAGAAAAGCAGTGTAGGCTTAATGGGTGTAGATTTAGTATGAAATGAGTTAAAAGCGTAGATAAAGTGGGTGCAGAAATGTATTTGGGCTGTAAGAAATGAAAGGATTGTGAGATGGTTAAGAAGCAATGGTAATTCTGTTAGATATTTTAAGTGTTTGTAGATGAGAAGATGAACTAACAATTGTCCCAAAGAAGATCTTTGTGATCCTATTTATGGATGGAAACCAGATCTTACATATGTTCTTTTCTGCAAATGGGTTGCATAGTGTTCACAGAGTGAAAGTTGGAGGGTGATAAATTTGCATATGCAGTTGATATTGATAAGTAGTTCATCGGTTGTTGTTTGATGTTTTCTTTCAGTTTTTCATCCAGTTTAAGTCCAGGCTAAGACCAGGCTTTGATATTAAAATTATATATCTGCTCCCTTTGAGCCTCCTCCCTTAGAGTCCTACACCCTGGATCAATCAGCCAGGCTTAATCAGCCAAGTATACTCTAATATGAACTAACATTAACACGTGTAAGGTATAGGTTCACTGATTAAAACCCCACCCATTGCCCAACACCCATTGGTGGGCAATAAAGCTAAAACAAACAAATAATGATATGGGAGGAGGACATCCCAAATTCCCCAAATATCTAACAATTAAACATGCTAAATTCTGCACAAAACAATAACTCCAGATTACCTAAGCAAACAGACACTGTAGAATATAGTATCCTAGATCACTGTGCAACTGCTGAGAGTTGTAGTAATTATTTTGATTACCTAAGCAAACAGACACTGTAGAGTATAGTATCCTAGATCACTGTGCAACTGCTGAGAGTTGTAGTAATTATTTTGATTACCTAAGCAAACAGACACTGTAGAGTATAGTATCCTAGATCACTGTAACTGCTGAGAGTTGTAGTAATTATTTTGATTACCTAAGCAAACAGACACTGTAGAGTATAGTATCCTAGATCACTGTGCAACTGCTGAGAGTTGTAGTAATTATTTTGATTACCTAAGCAAACAGACACTGTAGAGTATAGTATCCTAGATCACTGTGCAACTGCTGAGAGTTGTAGTAATTATTTTGATTACCTAAGCAAACAGACACTGTAGAGTATAGTATCCCAGATCACTGTGCAACTGCTGAGAGTTGTAGTAATTATTTTGATTACCTAAGCAAACAGACACTGTAGAGTATAGTATCCAAGATCACTGTGCAACTGCTGAGAGTTGTAGTAATTATTTTGATTACCTAAGCAAACAGACACTGTAGAGTATAGTATCCTAGATCACTGTGCAACTGCTGAGAGTTGTAGTAATTATTTTGATTACCTAAGCAAACAGACACTGTAGAGTATAGTATCCTAGATCACTGTGCAACTGCTGAGAGTTGTAGTAATTATTTTGATTACCTAAGCAAACAGACATTGTAGAGTATAGTATCCTACATCACTGTGCAACTGCTGAGAGTTGTAGTAATTATTTTGATTACTAATGAAACAAATATAAAAAAAAAAATGGGATCCTTGTTACCCTTCCAATAACGTAACCTTTTATGGGAACTTTAAAATAAACTGATAAAAATGTAATTATAGAAATCTGATCTATCTGCATATGTAGCCCATCCGGTCTGTAATCATTCTTAGCTATTAGAATTGAGTACTAAATGTATTGGTTTGATTTCAATATATTAATCACTCCCTCTGTTTACTGACTTCCTCTGAAAATTAAATATTGTTTACAATATCCAATAAAAGTTTCCAATGGGCTGAAGGGTGTTCCTCGTGTCAGGCGCACCTTACATACAAATAAAGGAATAACTTATAATAACCTATGCTAAAAAAATAACTTTGACAAAGATAATTGGATAAAAATTAAGGCCACCATTTATTTATTTAAACTTATTTAATTAAGTGTTATAGAACCCCCTGGGTGCTGGTGAACCACAAGTCACAGAGTGACATATAAAATCAAATTATACAGTAGTTATTAAGGGAAAATACAATGGCAGGAGAGTGCAGGTAAGCTGATATTGAAAGTATACTTAAAAAGCAGGTAACTGGAAACTACAGGAATGCAGGTTACACAGAAGTCTTGCAATAAAAATGGCAGAAGGAAACAGAGTCCTGAAACAAACAGCAGGAGAATAATCTGGTGAATGGCAGAAGTCCCTTTGCTTGGTAGGCACAGGACCAACATGAACTCAAGTACAGAAACAATGATAACAAACAGCAGAATGGTAACCTAATGGATGACAGAAGTTCCTCTGCTTGGCAGGCACAGGACATAGAAGTAACAGGAACACAAAACCAGCACATACAACAAGTACGGTAACACAGCAGGAAACATTGATAACCCAGTAATGAATGCCAGGCAGACTTTAATATCTAGGCTTCAGGTGTGAACCATGCTGGTAATGAGTAACCAATTACCTGACACATGGCCACAGAACATTGCCAGAAGAACAACGCCTTTGATCAGACCCATAACTGCAGCTCACATAACAAAGGGACACATTGATACTATATTGACCAATGATAAAGAGTGCTTAAAGAATTATATAGATAATTAATAATCTAAAAAACAATATTATCACAATAACATTAAAAAGATTTCTGATATCAAACGATTTAGACTAGAGATGAGCGGGTTCGGTTTCTCTGAATCCGAACCCGCCAGAACTTCATGTTTTTTTTCACGAGTCCGAGCGACTCGGATCTTCCCGCCTTGCTCGGTTAACCCGAGCGCGCCCGAACGTCATCATGACGCTGTCGGATTCTCGCGAGGCTCGGATTCTATCGCGAGACTCGGATTCTATATAAGGAGCCGCGCGTCGCCGCCATTTTCACACGTGCATTGAGATTGATAGGGAGAGGACGTGGCTGGCGTCCTCTCCGTTTAGACACTTGATTTACTAATTTTGGGGAGCATTAGGAGTACTCAGTAGTGTACAGTGCAGAGTTTTGCTGATAGTGACCAGTGACCACCACTTTTATTTATAATCCGTTCTCTGCCTGAAAAAAGCGATACACAGCACACAGTGACTCAGTCACATACATACCATATCTGTGTGCACTGCTCAGGCTCAGGCCAGTGTGCTGCATCATCTATATATATTATATATCTGTCTGACTGCTCAGCTCACACAGCTTATAATTGTGGGGGAGACTGGGGAGCACTACTGCAGTGCCAGTTATAGGTTATAGCAGGAGCCAGGAGTACATAATATTATATTAAAATTAAACAGTGCACACTTTTGCTGCAGGAGTGCCACTGCCAGTGTGACTAGTGACCAGTGACCTGACCACCAGTATATAATATTAGTAGTATACTATCTCTTTATCAACCAGTCTATATTAGCAGCAGACACAGTACAGTGCGGTAGTTCACGGCTGTGGCTACCTCTGTGTCGGCACTCGGCAGCCCGTCCATAATTGTATATACCAGTGACCTAACCGTGGTTTTTTTTTCTTTCTTTATACATACATACTAGTTACGAGTATACTATCTCTTTATCAACCAGTCTATATATTAGCAGCAGACACAGTACAGTGCGGTAGTTCACGGCTGTGGCTACCTCTGTGTCGGCACTCGGCAGCCCGTCCATAATTGTATATACCAGTGACCTAACCGTGGTTTTTTTTTCTTTCTTTATACATACATACTAGTTACGAGTATACTATCTCTTTATCAACCAGTCTATATATTAGCAGCAGACACAGTACAGTGCGGTAGTTCACGGCTGTGGCTACCTCTGTGTCGGCACTCGGCAGCCCGTCCATAATTGTATATACCACCTAACCGTGGTTTTTTTTCTTTCTTTATACATACATACTAGTTACGAGTATACTATCTCTTTATCAACCAGTCTATATATTAGCAGCAGACACAGTACAGTGCGGTAGTTCACGGCTGTGGCTACCTCTGTGTCGGCACTCCGCAGCCCGTCCATAATTGTATATACCAGTGACCTAACCGTGGTTTTTTTTTCTTTCTTTATACATACATACTAGTTACGAGTATACTATCTCTTTATCAACCAGTCTATATATTAGCAGCAGACACAGTACAGTGCGGTAGTTCACGGCTGTGGCTACCTCTGTGTCGGCACTCGGCAGCCCGTCCATAATTGT
The DNA here is from genome assembly GCF_028390025.1 of Pseudophryne corroboree. NCBI lineage: Eukaryota > Metazoa > Chordata > Amphibia > Anura > Myobatrachidae > Pseudophryne > Pseudophryne corroboree. The sequence goes on from NC_086447.1 coordinate 346,397,102, forward strand.
ATATACCAGTGACCTAACCGTGGTTTTTTTTTTTCTTTCTTTATACATACATACTAGTTACGAGTATACTATCTCTTTATCAACCAGTCTATATATTAGCAGCAGACACAGTACAGTGCGGTAGTTCACGGCTGTGGCTACCTCTGTGTCGGCACTCGGCAGCCCGTCCATAATTGTATATACCACCTAACCGTGGTTTTTTTTTTCTTTCTTTATACATACATACTAGTTACGAGTATACTATCTCTTTATCAACCAGTCTATATATTAGCAGCAGACACAGTACAGTGCGGTAGTTCACGGCTGTGGCTACCTCTGTGTCGGCACTCGGCAGCCCGTCCATAATTGTATATACCACCTAACCGTGGTTTTTTTTTCTTTCTTTATACATACATACTAGTTACGAGTATACTATCTCTTTATCAACCAGTCTATATATTAGCAGCAGACACAGTACAGTGCGGTAGTTCACGGCTGTGGCTACCTCTGTGTCGGCACTCGGCAGCCCGTCCATAATTGTATACTAGTATCCAATCCATCCATCTCCATTGTTTACCTGAGGTGCCTTTTAGTTGTGCCTATTAAAATATTAACAAAGCCTTATATTTATCTTGTTAAAAACACGTTAAAGGTTAAAGAACACTGTACGCTGTTTGCTTAAGAAGTACCGTAATGGTACGCTATCTACGTAGCGATCGCTCAGCCGTAGGCGAGACGCTCAAGCGTCACGTTCGCTCACGGCCCAGTGATCACAGGACACGTTATTGGTTATGTCTAGGGTAATGATTCGCTATGGCGTAGCTTACGCTCGAGACCACGAGGAGGTCACCAGCGATGCAGACGCTCACAACACTATACCTTTATATTTAAACCTTTTAACAATGTAATGCGCTATATACCTTAATGTGAATACAGGGTGTAAGTGCAACCTTGTGTAACCTGACTAACTACAAAGCTGCTTGTGCGTCACCGACGCTCAAGTGAACACTTAACACTATAGAAAATACACAGATACTGGTTTAGGGTTCCAAAGCCTATTAACTGTATTATATCTAATATACTTGTAAAAAAAGGATAACAGTACATATGATACACTACAATATAACAGAGACTTCCTAACCACAGAACTAAACAATAAATACAAATAGACAATACTACGCTGACCTAGATACAATACAATACTATATTAGTCTAGGGGAGATATGAGAGAAAGGAGAAGGGAGAGAGAGAGAGAGAGAGAGAGAGAGAGAGATGAGAGAAATTGGCTCACAGAAAAAACAATGATTACGTTACATAAGAGACAACATGGTTGCAGATAAAACTACATATGTGAGAGACAATCGCTGCGCAGTTAGTCAATGCTGAATACAGCATGGGATGGAAGCTAGACTCCATTTTGAGAAACCTCCACTTGATTCCAAAGACCACACCACATGCCTGAAAGGGGGAGGGGAAGACATCCAGCAGCAGCCATTTTAGATTTGCAGGTCCAAACACATGGCACCACAATCACATAGCAGAAAACACAAGACTCCATTTTACTCCAAAATGTCCAAGCCTCAAAACAATGCATATGTTCTGATTTTACAATTCCAAACCATCTAAAACACCTTTCACAATGTAATCCAACTTCCTAGAACCATCTCATAATTTCACATTCCAAATCACCTTTCACAATGTAATCCAACTTCCTAGAACCATCTTATAATTTCACATTCCAAATCACCTTTCACAATGTAATCCAACTTCCTAGAACCATCTCATAATTTCACATCCCAAACAACTTCAGTATCTCACTAACCAGAGCATATTCATCACAAGACCAGATCACAATGTACTCACAAGTATCAGCCTGCCATTGCTACCAGCACATATTCAAAACTACTGCATGGTGGTATTTATGATTAACAAGATCCCAGCTACCATCACAGATTCCACAGGGCACCAACACTAACACCCAACAATCACACAACCAAGCTACAACATCCTATTTAAACCAGAAAGCAATCTGTCTATATTCCCTTATCTAGCCATGTGGATTCAATACTTAGCCTTTGGTGCCTGGTCAGTCCTGGGGATGTAGCCTCCATGCTGCTGGGTGCCAGGTAGCTGTGTGTGTCTGTGTGTGAGTGTAGCTACATTACATCTGTTCTCTGAGGCCACACCTGACCACTACCTTCCTGTTTGACCAGTATCTGGGGGAGGGGTCTCTCTAGCTTTTGTATTGAATCACTGTTCTCTTTGTATATGCTAATCAGGTTCAGACCTGAAAACTTAGTTGATCATCCATTGTTCCCAACAAAGCTGATCTTAACTTTTATACATATAATCATATCTATCCGCTGCAATGTCCCACGACAACACAATAGGTCTCAAACTAAACCACACCTTATTCTGCTTGCTTCAATACCAAACATGATGTGTTTATCTGGTTCGGTTCAAATGATACACATCCATGACATTAATTCATCAGCCAATTCTAAATCTCCATGACGTCTGGTGTTTGCTGTGCTCGCTGCGCATATTTGCAAGTATAGCGGCTTATATGTGTGCAGTTTATATGGTCTCTCTATGTAATATTTTTCTGACTTTGACAGTCCACCCTTTGGCAGTCACCAATAACTGCCACTTCCTAAAACATTTCAAAAAGAGAAAAATATATGTCAGGGGTTAATACATTTCCATGGTTGGGTAGGGGAGGAGAGAGGAGTAGGTGTGAAAAGGGTATGACCTGGTGAGATAGCAGAAGCATGTGTGTATGCGTCCATGTTTGGGGGGGTCATGTATCATCGTGCCGAACGTGTTGTAAATCAAGCTTCGAGGTATTGCGAAGTATACATTTGAATTCCTTCTTATCCCATATTAAGGGTCTGTGGATGGGCTGTCAAACTCTACCGAGCTCATTTCGGCTTTCAGTTGCAACAAAATGGGGATGCACATTTTAGTTGATGATACATGAATGAGGGAAGTATGTGGTTGCTGATATCTGTGCCTGTATTCCCTATCGACTATGTGTGTCATTACCTGAGGGTTGTAGAGATGAAGATAAAGAACACTTATGGAAAATGCAATGATATTCTATGTCAGGGAAATGTACGTTCGTCGATTGAGGTCTTGATTGGTGTCGGTTGATTGGAGTCTTCTTCTTTGTGCTTTTGCTCATAAATCGTGAGTAAAGCAAACAACGTCCATGGATTTACAAAAAAATGTTGGGCTAGCGTGATTTTAAAGTTCCTAGGGAAACTGGGGTACCCATGGCATTGTCCATCAAAATCTTGTATATCAGGTCGTCTGCTCTTCTTCTTTCCATCTTTCCGTTGTCGGCCCCTTGGCTCATCAAATCCTTCGTCTACGTGGGTCTTTGTACCTCGGAGGAAAACATAGAAATGGGTGAAAGACGGACCGTATACTCATTACATCATTACGTCATGGTTTCTAGCATTGGGTCATAAATCAAATCCAGGTTAATTACAGTTTCCTCACTCCTCAAGCTCATCACTCTTGTACTTTGTTTGCACCTCATTAAAGCCTGCCCGCATCTAAATATCAATCCAATCGATATAACGACACCCAAGATACATAGCAGAAACTTTCCAACATCCATTATGACTCCTTGAGCCCAGTCTCCCAAACCGGAGAACCAATTTCGCGGGTTCAACCATGACACCCAACCAGTCAGCTCATTACCTACAGCAACAAGGGTGAGATTGTGTTTTCGACGAAATTCCCATTTTAATTGCAGAATGTCGTCCATCTTTTGGTCTATGACCTCTACCGGATCCTCGGTGCTATTTGTGATATACGTGCAACACTTTATACCGTACTGTGTTGCCAAAGTAACACAATATCCGCCTGTTACTGCTGTAAGGTAATTAAGAACCATCCTATGCTGAACTAGTTCTGTTTTGTAAGCTTGAAGTTCTCTTCCAGTGTATCTAAACGTGTCATCATACATTTCAGTGATATTATCTAACAAATTGGCGAGTGCGGAAATGTATCTATAATTCATCACTCCTCGAGCGGTACGAGTGAAATCTAACGCTACCAGAACCTGAATCCCGGTGGATTCATGGATAAGATCAGAGGCCGGATGCTCTAACCTTTCTGACAGTTGTCTTTTAACTCGGTGTTCGTAGTGAGTGTGAGTATAAGGAGCTTGGGCACCACGGTGTATATCCTTCATTTTGTCATGTGTAACAGTCATTACTTCAGGCAATACTTTTCCAATATAACACAATCCTTCAGAGTTTGGGGCAAGCCACTTGTACGCCTTTCTCCCGCATATGAAATATGCATCATCGGGGAGAACATAAGGGACGGAGAAGGACATGACCATATTACAAACCTTCCAGGTGAAATCTCCTGACCCTAATTCTTCCATCTGCTTAATGCACGTATCGGTTTGTACGATATGTGCACAGTATCCTGGTGATACCTCTCCAACCTTTAGTAATCCTATTTCCTAAGGTATATCGATACCGGAAAGATTTTCCTCTACTGGCTATGTGGCGTACGAGCTCTGTATCTGTAGGCATTCTATCTGCTCTATGTGAAAAGGTCATGGTTTGGTTGCTCCATGACACTTCCCAATTTCCCGGTTTTCTAGGATTGGAGATGTTAAAACATAAGAGGGACCTATCCACATGGTATTGGTGGAGCTTCAAACTAGGAGGGCTGGAGATATTAAACCTCCTGTCCACCGGTCTCCCACCCTTTAGCTCAAGTACCTCCCCTACCGTTAAAGGAAATGGTACTAGCCCTGATTTGCTGTGACCCTGAGGTACTTGAGAGCATACCCAACAATCTGTTTGGTTCAACACGTTACCCACTAGAGAGTGATAGTCACTCAATGGATGCCGGTCCATATGGATATTAAGACTGGATTGGCATTTCTTTATGCATCCATCTTCAACCGTTGTCACAGAGCCTACAGATACAGTTTTTCTTTTTGAACTAACAATCCTTCAAAGAAAATGTTTACAGATAACATGGTTGTTAGATCGTGCCCGGTACTCGCCTTTGCTTGGTGATTGGGTTGCTATTGGAAATTTACACCTCCGTCTCAGTCATCAGGACCTTTCTGGATCCTTTCTCGACCTCACTGGTACTCTCACCGAAACAGACTGCTCTGGTCAACATCATGGTTAACGGAAAAATCCATATCACAGTCTCTTGGGGCAAGTCCATCTTACAGGAGGAGAAAAGAAGAAATTTGTAAATGGGGTATAAGAAAATCAGTTTGAGGGGGAGAGAACTCGTTACGATAATAAGTTCTCTCGTCTTGTCGTTCTTCTTGTTCTGCTGTCCTCTCAAAAGGTGCTGTCTCTTCAGTCTTCAAAAACGATCATTCTGGTGATGCAATATTCCTTCCTAACCGACGATCTTTCTGTAAGGAGCAAAAATCTGGCATTACCATAGGTCCAACTGAGGGGTGACATACCATCTTTAAACCATGGAAACATGAGTGGGAAGAGAGAGACAACAAAAAAAACAAAAGAGATAGAGAACAATTCATGTGCATATATACATTACATAACTCGACAATAACCACCAATAAGAAAAGAGAAACAAAGCATTTTTAAACATTGTCAACATTAAGAAAACATTGTTAGCATTAGAAAAACATTGTCAGACTTATTAGGCTGTCATATCTATGTGTCTAATGGTCTCCTTGAGCAGTCCCTCCCCACCAGCTCCTGCATTACTCCATTGTCTGTATCTGGCCAGAAATACATTGTGGCGGAGGTTATGCTGGGGTTTGGTAGACTTCTGCAAGGACCAAGTTGATATGCAATGTGTGAATTCTTACCAATACTCGTCATAGATGGGGATAGAGAGAGAGAGAGAGAAAAAAACATTTTTCACAAATACATTTACAACGTTTCACCTGGTCATCCCTGTGTCTTTAGTGAATGACCTCCCACTTTATTAATCGTTACCTCAGGCTTACCATCAGTCCTAATGATCACCTTTCTTGACTATATTTTATGGGTGTGGCCCAAAATTCTTCCTATATGATCCCTGATTATAATGGTGTGTCATATTCATGCTCATTTTCATGTCTAGGGGGTCTAACTTTATGTGGGTTATTACAGTTGTTGGCATAATGCCCTTCTCTTCTACAATGGTAACAAATCCTTGGCCTTCTCCATGTGCTAGGGGCCTGGGGTTCCGGTCGACTTGATGCATCCTCTAGTGCTTGGATGTTCAGTGTCATCAACCGCTTTCCCTGCACCTACCTGATTCCTTGGATACCATGATTATGTCGTTGTCTAGGGAGTTGATATACCTTCTGTGAATCTTTGATCATACAGTTAGATCTTTCCTAGGATCTGGGTAATCAGACATGATTGATCTCAATTCTGTCCGGGACCAGGGATGGCGCATTGCACTGTCCTTGACGGGAATGGTTCCCTGATCATCAGTCTTCCCATTGGGGACTGTGATCACCCTGACAGGACTAAACTCAATTACATCACCTTGTTTTGGTCTTACAATATGGGGTACATTTGTTTGTGCGTGATATAAAACATTGTACGTACCTGTGGACACGACCTCACCTGACCCTCCGTTAGGGGGTTTGATTATTGCCTTTACCAATTTGGTCGTGTCCACCTGGATGTCTTGTAGGATGGCTTCTGGAAGAGGTGCCGACATCGTTCTGGGCTCACTTTCTTGTTGGTAATCCTGAGGGAAGTTTAACATGGGGTGCGACTTGCACAGGTTAACATTTGTAATTTTTTTACACTTTCATTTTCATAAACATTATTACATTTAACACTTTCATTCTTAATACAGTTACTAAGTGCATTTTTATCGTACAACATTGTGCCATTTCCCTGCAACCATAATCCTCTTCAATGCCATGTCTCTCCTCTCAAGATGAAAGTTAGATATGTAAGTTACATTTCTTTGCATTTCACTTTCCTGTTGCCATAACTGCAAACAATCATCATGTTTAACTCGTTGTTTCCAGGATTTTATGAGACTGATCCTTTGCCTTAAATTATGCAACACCTCTGAGTCAAAACTACCTATCCCGGGAAATGGTGCCTTATCCCCCGCAGTCATTCGTGTCCATTCATCACAAAAGGTCTCAGTGTGGGGACCATATTTCCCCCACATTACTAACCGAGCAGACCCTCGGGGTCTGCAAGCCTCTGGAGTCTGAATCCTGACCTCCGACCGTCTCTGTGTTGTGCACTTGGCTGCCATTGTGGACCTTTTTAACACAGAAAAACTTCCTAAAATGCACCAAACACAGAACTTCGTTGGAAATCCTTAAAGCTCTTCCACTGAACTTCTTCTGCTCCGGGTATCCCCGTTCCGCCTTCTAGCAGACACGTGTAGCCGTTGCAGGCCCTATCTCTAGAGATTTTCCTGAGAAAATTCCCTTCCTTTTTCTTTACACAAATCACGCTTGCATGTGCTCCCTACAACACGTATGAGGGCAAGATTTACGCATGGATATACGACCTCATATCCCGTTGCGTTATTGGTCACACATACAACCGTGCGGTCCAATCGTACCACTTATAGACACTTGTTGCCCATAAATGGTAGGATCATTGGAGTCTCCCTACTGTGCTCCAAAACAGCCAGAGCGTAATACAACGAAAACTTTATCACACTCTGTTGCACGTTTTCACTCAGATCGTGCTTATCACATTCCACATAGATCACAAATTATCACATAGATCACAAAGTCCACAAAGCGGGATTATCACATAGATCACAAAGTCCACAAAGCGGGATTCAATACACTCATACCGTTTTCAACCCACTATCATTCTTATAGTTTTCTGATCAGAAAAATCATTTCCCGTAGTCTGATAGCTCTCCCCAGAGGTACTACAGTAAAACAAGGTATTTAAACTAAGTTTTGGAAAGCTGAAATCAATTTGTGTTATTGTCTTGTGGCTTCTGTATCGCCTTACTATAAGCGATATTTCACTATATAAACGCTTACCAAACACCACACAGTATCTTCTATGCTGTGTGCTTGGGTTTTTTTTTTTTCAGTTACTCCCTTACCTTTTTTTTTTTTTTTAAATAGCAGCAAATTTTCTCAGCACGTTATCAATGCAAATGGCAAACAGGAAGGTGAGATATGTGAAAGTACACAGATGAAAATGCAATTCTAAATTAATCTAATAACATACATTGATGTAAGCACAGACATATAGACATTACATATATGTACTAATCACTTATTACATATATGAGACCTTATTCAGTGCTTCCAATTTGCATACGAATGTGCTTTCAAACTATCTGCGAATGCAATCTCCTTCACTGCTGGGAGAGAAAAAAAACAAACCAGTCACACAAGTTCATTTGCATTTCAATGGCCCATCTCACAACTAGCAGAGAATCCTAGAATCTTGGAGGTGAGAGGGGAAAAAGAAAAAAAACACAACAAAAAACAAAACAACATTTTTCATTAAGCCCTATCTGAACTATTTATAATTGACTATGACACTGGTTAAATAAATGCATTGGTAACTCATAAATGGTGATTTTTTTTTTTTTTTTTTTTTTTTTTTTTGATTTTTTTTTTTACAATGGATGGCTGATTATTTCCTGAGTCAACTGAAAAGCAGCCGTTCAAAAAAAAATAACATTTGACCTTCCCAAAATGGCCGCTGCTCCCCCCCTTCCACCTCCATGAGGGTCACACAAAATGGTGGACAGACCATGCGGCCTCTCCTGCCATAAAGAAAATCACCATGCTAGTTCCCAAAGTAACTTTTAAATGTACTTTTAAACCTACTTAAACAGATAAACAATCTAATCTTAATCAAACACGATATGATCCATTTGAACCTGGTTTTGCGACAATAAAAATACATTTTAGCATCTTAAATATTATGAGAAACGCCTTGTCCCTTAAAATTTCCTATCAGCGTCTTACTGATACCACAATACATTAACGTGGGTGTTTTTTTTGTTTTTGTTTTTTTCAGCATTTTGCGAGATGTCCATCATTAGCCGGTCAATTACAGCCGCGTTTGTAATGTACAGTGCATCATTAAGATCGTGATATCCCGGACGAGCCCCCATCTAACAAAGCCTTATATTTATCTTGTTAAAAACACGTTAAAGGTTAAAGAACACTGTACGCTGTTTGCTTAAGAAGTACCGTAATGGTACGCTATCTACGTAGCGATCGCTCAGCCGTAGGCGAGACGCTCAAGCGTCACGTTCGCTCACGGCCCAGTGATCACAGGACACGTTATTGGTTATGTCTAGGGTAATGATTCGCTATGGCGTAGCTTACGCTCGAGACCACGAGGAGGTCACCAGCGATGCAGACGCTCACAACACTATACCTTTATATTTAAACCTTTTAACAATGTAATGCGCTATATACCTTAATGTGAATACAGGGTGTAAGTGCAACCTTGTGTAACCTGACTAACTACAAAGCTGCTTGTGCGTCACCGACGCTCAAGTGAACACTTAACACTATAGAAAATACACAGATACTGGTTTAGGGTTCCAAAGCCTATTAACTGTATTATATCTAATATACTTGTAAAAAAAGGATAACAGTACATATGATACACTACAATATAACAGAGACTTCCTAACCACAGAACTAAACAATAAATACAAATAGACAATACTACGCTGACCTAGATACAATACAATACTATATTAGTCTAGGGGAGATATGAGAGAAAGGAGAAGGGAGAGAGAGAGAGAGAGAGAGAGAGAGAGAGATGAGAGAAATTGGCTCACAGAAAAAACAATGATTACGTTACATAAGAGACAACATGGTTGCAGATAAAACTACATATGTGAGAGACAATCGCTGCGCAGTTAGTCAATGCTGAATACAGCATGGGATGGAAGCTAGACTCCATTTTGAGAAACCTCCACTTGATTCCAAAGACCACACCACATGCCTGAAAGGGGGAGGGGAAGACATCCAGCAGCAGCCATTTTAGATTTGCAGGTCCAAACACATGGCACCACAATCACATAGCAGAAAACACAAGACTCCATTTTACTCCAAAATGTCCAAGCCTCAAAACAATGCATATGTTCTGATTTTACAATTCCAAACCATCTAAAACACCTTTCACAATGTAATCCAACTTCCTAGAACCATCTCATAATTTCACATCCCAAACAACTTCAGTATCTCACTAACCAGAGCATATTCATCACAAGACCAGATCACAATGTACTCACAAGTATCAGCCTGCCATTGCTACCAGCACATATTCAAAACTACTGCATGGTGGTATTTATGATTAACAAGATCCCAGCTACCATCACAGATTCCACAGGGCACCAACACTAACACCCAACAATCACACAACCAAGCTACAACATCCTATTTAAACCAGAAAGCAATCTGTCTATATTCCCTTATCTAGCCATGTGGATTCAATACTTAGCCTTTGGTGCCTGGTCAGTCCTGGGGATGTAGCCTCCATGCTGCTGGGTGCCAGGTAGCTGTGTGTGTCTGTGTGTGAGTGTAGCTACATTACATCTGTTCTCTGAGGCCACACCTGACCACTACCTTCCTGTTTGACCAGTATCTGGGGGAGGGGTCTCTCTAGCTTTTGTATTGAATCACTGTTCTCTTTGTATATGCTAATCAGGTTCAGACCTGAAAACTTAGTTGATCATCCATTGTTCCCAACAAAGCTGATCTTAACTTTTATACATATAATCATATCTATCCGCTGCAATGTCCCACGACAACACAATAGGTCTCAAACTAAACCACACCTTATTCTGCTTGCTTCAATACCAAACATGATGTGTTTATCTGGTTCGGTTCAAATGATACACATCCATGACATTAATTCATCAGCCAATTCTAAATCTCCATGACGTCTGGTGTTTGCTGTGCTCGCTGCGCATATTTGCAAGTATAGCGGCTTATATGTGTGCAGTTTATATGGTCTCTCTATGTAATATTTTTCTGACTTTGACAGTATGGAGAACAAAAATGTTGAGGTTCCAAAATTAGGGAAAGATCAAGATCCACTTCCACCTCGTGCTGAAGCTGCTGCCACTAGTCATGGCCGAGACGATGAAATGCCAGCAACGTCGTCTGCCAAGGCCGATGCCCAATGGCATAGTACAGAGCATGTCAAAACCAAAACACCAAATATCAGAAAAAAAAAGGACTCCAAAACCTAAAATAAAATTGTCGGAGGAGAAGCGTAAACTTGCCAATATGCCATTTACCACACGGAGTGGCAAGGAACGGCTGAGGCCCTGGCCTATGTTCATGGCTAGTGGTTCAGCTTCACATGAGGATGGAAGCACTCAGCCTCTCGCTAGAAAACTGAAAAGACTCAAGCTGGCAAAAGCACCGCAAAGAACTGTGCGTTCTTCGAAATCCCAAATCCACAAGGAGAGTCCAATTGTGTCGGTTGCGATGCCTGACCTTCCCAACACTGGACGTGAAGAGCATGCGCCTTCCACCATTTGCACGCCCCCTGCAAGTGCTGGAAGGAGCACCCGCAGTCCAGTTCCTGATAGTCAGATTGAAGATGTCAGTGTTGAAGTACACCAGGATGAGGAGGATATGGGTGTTGCTGGCGCTGGGGAGGAAATTGACCAGGAGGATTCTGATGGTGAGGTGGTTTGTTTAAGTCAGGCACCCGGGGAGACACCTGTTGTCCGTGGGAGGAATATGGCCGTTGACATGCCAGGTGAAAATACCAAAAAAATCAGCTCTTCGGTGTGGAGGTATTTCACCAGAAATGCGGACAACAGGTGTCAAGCCGTGTGTTCCCTTTGTCAAGCTGTAATAAGTAGGGGTAAGGACGTTAACCACCTCGGAACATCCTCCCTTATACGTCACCTGCAGCGCATTCATAATAAGTCAGTGACAAGTTCAAAAACTTTGGGTGACAGCGGAAGCAGTCCACTGACCAGTAAATCCCTTCCTCTTGTAACCAAGCTCACGCAAACCACCCCACCAACTCCCTCAGTGTCAATTTCCTCCTTCCCCAGGAATGCCAATAGTCCTGCAGGCCATGTCACTGGCAAGTCTGACGAGTCCTCTCCTGCCTGGGATTCCTCCGATGCATCCTTGCGTGTAACGCCTACTGCTGCTGGCGCTGCTGTTGTTGCCGCTGGGAGTCGATGGTCATCCCAGAGGGGAAGTCGTAAGCCCACTTGTACTACTTCCAGTAAGCAATTGACTGTTCAACAGTCCTTTGCGAGGAAGATGAAATATCACAGCAGTCATCCTACTGCAAAGCGGATAACTGAGTCCTTGACAACTATGTTGGTGTTAGACGTGCGTCCGGTATCCGCCGTTAGTTCACAGGGAACTAGACAATTTATTGAGGCAGTGTGCCCCCGTTACCAAATACCATCTAGGTTCCACTTCTCTAGGCAGGCGATACCGAGAATGTACACGGACGTCAGAAAAAGACTCACCAGTCTCCTAAAAAATGCAGTTGTACCCAATGTCCACTTAACCACGGACATGTGGACAAGTGGAGCAGGGCAGGGTCAGGACTATATGACTGTGACAGCCCACTGGGTAGATGTATGGACTCCCGCCGCAAGAACAGCAGCGGCGGCACCAGTAGCAGCATCTCGCAAACGCCAACTCTTTCCTAGGCAGGCTACGCTTTGTATCACCGCTTTCCAGAATACGCACACAGCTGAAAACCTCTTACGGCAACTGAGGAAGATCATCGCGGAATGGCTTACCCCAATTGGACTCTCCTGTGGATTTGTGGCATCGGACAACGCCAGCAATATTGTGTGTGCATTAAATATGGGCAAATTCCAGCACGTCCCATGTTTTGCACATACCTTGAATTTGGTGGTGCAGAATTTTTTTAAAAACGACAGGGGCGTGCAAGAGATGCTGTCGGTGGCCAGAAAAATTGCGGGACACTTTCGGCGTACAGGCACCACGTACAGAAGACTGGAGCACCACCAAAAACTACTGAACCTGCCCTGCCATCATCTGAAGCAAGAAGTGGTAACGAGGTGGAATTCAACCCTCTATATGCTTCAGAGGTTGGAGGAGCAGCAAAAGGCCATTCAAGCCTATACAATTGAGCACGATATAGGAGATGGAATGCACCTGTCTCAAGTGCAGTGGAGAATGATTTCAACGTTGTGCAAGGTTCTGATGCCCTTTGAACTTGCCACACGTGAAGTCAGTTCAGACACTGCCAGCCTGAGTCAGGTCATTCCCCTCATCAGGCTTTTGCAGAAGAAGCTGGAGGCATTGAAGAAGGAGCTAAAAGGGAGCGATTCCGCTAGGCATGTGGGACTTGTGGATGCAGCCCTTAATTCGCTTAACAAGGATTCACGGGTGGTCAATCTGTTGAAATCAGAGCACTACATTTTGGCCACCGTGCTCGATCCTAGATTTAAAGCCTACCTTGGATCTCTCTTTCCGGCAGACACAGGTCTGCTGGGGTTGAAAGACCTGCTGGTGACAAAATTGTCAAGTCAAGCGGAACGCGACCTGTCAACATCTCCTCCTTCACATTCTCCCGCAACTGGGGGTGCGAGGAAAAGGCTCAGAATTCCGAGCCCACCCGCTGGCGGTGATGCAGGGCAGTCTGGAGCGACTGCTGATGCTGACATCTGGTCCGGACTGAAGGACCTGACAACGATTACGGACATGTCGTCTACTGTCACTGCATATGATTCTCTCAACATTGATAGAATGGTGGAGGATTATATGAGTGACCGCATCCAAGTAGGCACGTCACACAGTCCGTACTTATACTGGCAGGAAAAAGAGGCAATTTGGAGGCCCTTGCACAAACTGGCTTTATTCTACCTAAGTTGCCCTCCCACAAGTGTGTACTCCGAAAGAGTGTTTAGTGCCGCCGCTCACCTTGTCAGCAATCGGCGTACGAGGTTACATCCAGAAAATGTGGAGAAGATGATGTTCATTAAAATGAATTATAATCAATTCCTCCGCGGAGACATTGACCAGCAGCAATTGCCTCCACAAAGTACACAGGGAGCTGAGATGGTGGATTCCAGTGGGGACGAATTGATAATCTGTGAGGAGGGGGATGTACACGGTGATATATCGGAGGGTGAAGATGAGGTGGACATCTTGCCTCTGTAGAGCCAGTTTGTGCAAGGAGAGATTAATTGCTTCTTTTTTGGGGGGGGTCCAAACCAACCCGTCATATCAGTCACAGTCGTGTGGCAGACCCTGTCACTGAAATGATGGGTTGGTTAAAGTGTGCATGTCATGTTTTGTTTATACAACATAAGGGTGGGTGGGAGGGCCCAAGGATAATTCCATCTTGCACCTCTTTTTTCTTTTCTTTTTCTTTGCATCATGTGCTGATTGGGGAGGGTTTTTTGGAAGGGACATCCTGCGTGACACTGCAGTGCCACTCCTAGATGGGCCCGGTGTTTGTGTCGGCCACTAGGGTCGCTAATCTTACTCACACAGCTACCTCATTGCGCCTCTTTTTTTCTTTGCGTCATGTGCTGTTTGGGGAGGGTTTTTTGGAAGGGACATCCTGCGTGACACTGCAGTGCCACTCCTAGATGTGCCCGGTGTTTGTGTCGGCCACTAGGGTCGCTAATCTTACTCACACAGCTACCTCATTGCGCCTCTTTTTTTCTTTGCGTCATGTGCTGTTTGGGGAGGGTTTTTTGGAAGGGACATCCTGCGTGACACTGCAGTGCCACTCCTAGATGGGCCCGGTGTTTGTGTCGGCCACTAGGGTCGCTAATCTTACTCACACAGTCAGCTACCTCATTGCGCCTCTTTTTTTCTTTGCGTCATGTGCTGTTTGGGGAGGGTTTTTTGGAAGGGCCATCCTGCGTGACACTGCAGTGCCACTCCTAGATGGGCCCGCTGTTTGTGTCGGCCACTAGGGTCGCTAATCTTACTCACACAGCTACCTCATTGCACCTCTTTTTTTCTTTGCGTCATGTGCTGTTTGGGGAGGGTTTTTTGGAAGGGACATCCTGCGTGACACTGCAGTGCCACTCCTAGATGTGCCCGGTGTTTGTGTCGGCCACTAGGGTCGCTAATCTTACTCACACAGCTACCTCATTGCGCCTCTTTTTTTCTTTGCGTCATGTGCTGTTTGGGGAGGGTTTTTTGGAAGGGCCATCCTGCGTGACACTGCAGTGCCACTCCTAGATGGGCCCGGTGTTTGTGTCGGCCACTAGGGTCGCTAATCTTACTCACACAGCTACCTCATTGCGCCTCTTTTTTTCTTTGCGTCATGTGCTGTTTGGGGAGGGTTTTTTGGAAGGGACATCCTGCGTGACACTGCAGTGCCACTCCTAGATGGGCCCGGTGTTTGTGTCGGCCACTAGGGTCGCTTATCTTACTCACACAGCGACCTCGGTGCAAATTTTAGGACTAAAAATAATATTGTGAGGTGTGAGGTATTCAGAATAGACTGAAAATGAGTGTAAATTATGGTTTTTGAGGTTAATAATACTTTGGGATCAAAATGACCCCCAGATTCTATGATTTAAGCTGTTTTTTAGTGTTTTTGGAAAAAAACACCCGAATCCAAAACACACCCGAATCCGACAAAAATAATTCGGTGAGGTTTTGCCAAAACGCGTTCGAACCCAAAACACGGCCGCGGAACCGAACCCAAAACCAAAACACAAAACCCGAAAAATTTCAGGCGCTCATCTCTAATTTAGACTGATGTAGTTGCTTGCAAGTAAAGTTCATATGCATGCACAGTACTATTTCCAGGCTGGTTAAAGAGCTCTCTGGTAAATATTAGTACAGTTAAAATAGATTAAGTTCATATTTATCATTAGCGTTAGGCCAAGTACGCTATGCTCAGACTATCGATATTTAATTGTAAGTATCACCCATGATGGTTAGATGAGGTTATCATCTGTAGAGCTTTCTCGGGAGTCATCTGCCCAGCCTTTTGCCACACGGAAGTATCAGTGTTTAAGACCTCTCACACACCTGCGGCGTTAGTTGGAAGCTGAGCAGCGCTGTATCTGTCTGGTGGTCCCGGTAAGGTCTTCACTGGGAAAGCACTTGTTATGACCTTGGTGCAGTCTGGTCACCGGAGCTGGCGGTCATGGTGAAACTTCCGCTGAGGCATCCACGTCCTCAATATGTCTGGTCACCGGAGCGAGTGTGCACACATACCACATTAGTTAACATGTTTCTCTGCTCTGAAAGCTTAGCGGTTTCATCAGGAGGTGTATACATGTTAGGTAGTGATGAGCGGGTTCGGTTTCTCAGAAACCGAACCCCCCCGAACTTCACCCTTTTTACACGGGTCCGAGGCATACTCAGATTCTCCCGTATGGCTCGGTTAACCCGAGCGCGCCCGAACGTCATCATCCCGCTGTCGGATTCTTGCGAGATTCGGATTCTATATAAGCAGCTGCGCGTCGCCGCCATTTTCACTCGTGCATTGGAAATGTTAGGGAGAGGACGTGGCTGGCGTCCTCTCCGTGTATTGTTGATGCAAATATTTGTGTTTGCTTTACTTATTGCTTAATTGTGGGGACTGGGGAGCAGCTGTATATTAATATAGGAGGAGTACAGTGCAGAGTTTTGCTGATCAGTGACCACCAGTTTTATCCGTTCTCTGCATGAAAAAAACGCTCCTTATCTGTGCTCAGTGTGCTGCATATATCTGTGCTCACACTGCTTAATTGTGGGGACTGGGGAGCAGCTGTATTATATAGCAGGAGTACAGTGCAGAGTTTTGCTGACAGTGACCACCAGTATACGTTGTCTGCCTGAAAAACACTCTATATCTGTGCTCAGTGTGCTGCTTTATTGTGGGGACTGGGGACCACCAGTATAATATTATATAGGAGGATTACAGTGCAGAGTTTTGCTGACCAATGACCACCAGTATACGTTGTCTGCCTGAAAAACACTCCATATCTGTGCTGCATTGTATACAGTATATAGTAGGAGTACAGTGCATAATTTTGCTGACCACCAGTATATAATATATAGGAGTACGGTACAGAAGGCCACTGCTGTACCTACCTCTGTGTCGTCAAGTATACTATCCATCCATACCTGTGGTGCATTTCAGTTTTGCCCAGTTTGCTGACCACCAGTATATAATATATAGCATTACGGTACAGTAGGCCACTGCTGTACCTACCTCTATGTCGTCAAGTATACTATCCATCTACATTCTATACCTGTGGTGCATTTTAGTTTTGCAGTTTGCTGACACAGTGACCACCAGTATATATAGCAGTACGGTACGGAAGGCCACTGCTGTACCTACCTCTGTGTCGTCAAGTATACTATCCATCTAGATTCTATACCTGTGGTGCATTTCAGTTGTGCAGTTTGCTGACATAGTGACCACCAGTATATATAGCAGTACGGTACGGAAGGCCACTGCTGTACCTACCTCTGTGTCGTCAAGTATACTATCCATCTAGATTCTATACCTGTGGTGCATTTCAGTTGTGCGGTTTGCTGACACAGTGACCACCAGAATATATAGCAGTACGGTACGGAAGGCCACTGCTGTACCTACCTCTGTGTCGTCAAGTATACTATCCATCTACATTCTATACCTGTGGTGCATTTTAGTTTTGCAGTTTGCTGACACAGTGACCACCAGTATATATAGCAGTACGGTACGGAAGGCCACTGCTGTACCTACCTCTGTGTCGTCAAGTATACTATCCATCTACATTCTATACCTGTGGTGCATTTTAGTTTTGCAGTTTGCTGACACAGTGACCACCAGCATATATAGCAGTACGGTACAGAAGGCCACTGCTGTACCTACCTCTGTGTCGTCAAATATACTATCCATCTACATTCTATACCTGTGGTGCATTTTTAGTTTTGCAGTTTGCTGACACAGTGACCACCAGCATATATAGCAGTACGGTACGGAAGGCCACTGCTGTACCTACCTCTGTGTCGTCAAGTATACTATCCATCTACATTCTATACCTGTGGTGCATTTTAGTTTTGCAGTTTGCTGACACAGTGACCACCAGTATATATAGCAGTACGGTACGGAAGGCCACTGCTGTACCTACCTCTGTGTCGTCAAGTATACAATCCATCTAGATTCTATACCTGTTGTGCATTTCAGTTGTGCAGTTTGCTGTCACAGTGACCACCAGCATATATAGCAGTACGGTACGGAAGGCCACTGCTGTACCTACCTCTGTGTCGTCAAGTATACTATCCATCTACATTCTATACCTGTGGTGCATTTTAGTTTTGCAGTTTGCTGACACAGTGACCACCAGTATATATAGCAGTACGGTACGGAAGGCCACTGCTGTACCTACCTCTGTGTCGTCAAGTATACAATCCATCTAGATTCTATACCTGTTGTGCATTTCAGTTGTGCAGTTTGCTGACACAGTGACCACCAGCATATATAGCAGTACGGTACGGAAGGCCACTGCTGTACCTACCTCTGTGTCGTCAAGTATACTATCCATCTTCATTCTATACCTGTGGTGCATTTTAGTTTTGCAGTTTGCTGACACAGTGACCACCAGTATATATAGCAGTACGGTACGGAAGGCCACTGCTGTACCTACCTCTGTGTCGTCAAGTATACTATCCATCTAGATTCTATACCTGTGGTGCATTTCAGTTGTGCAGTTTGCTGACACAGTGACCACCAGTATATATAGCAGTACGGTATAGAAGGCCACTGCTGTACCTACCTCTGTGTCGTCAAGTATACTATCCATCTACATTCTATACCTGTGGTGCATTTCAGTTGTGCGCAGTATATATAGTAGTAGGCCATTGCTATTGATACTGGCATATAATTCCACACATTAAAAAATGGAGAACAAAAAATGTGGAGGGTAAAATAGGGAAAGATCAAGATCCACTTCCACCTCGTGCTGAAGCTGCTGCCACTAGTCATGGCCGAGACGATGAAATGCCATCAACGTCGTCTGCCAAGGCCGATGCCCAATGTCATAGTAGAGAGCATGTAAAATCCAAAAAACCAAAGTTCAGTAAAATGACCCAAAAATCAAAATTAAAAGCGTCTGAGGAGAAGCGTAAACTTGCCAATATGCCATTTACGACACGGAGTGGCAAGGAACGGCTGAGGCCCTGGCCTATGTTCATGGCTAGTGGTTCAGATTCACATGAGGATGGAAGCACTCATCCTCTCGCTAGAAAATGAAAAGACTTAAGCAGGCAAAAGCACAGCAATGAACTGTGCGTTCTTCTAAATCACAAATCCCCAAGGAGAGTCCAATTCTGTCGGTTGCGATGCCTGACCTTCCCAACACTGGACGGGAAGAGCTTGCGCCTTCCACCATTTGCACGCCCCCTGCAAGTGCTGGAAGGAGCACCCGCAGTCCAGTTCCTGATAGTCAAATTGAAGATGTCACTGTTGAAGTACACCAGGATGAGGATATGGGTGTTGCTGGCGCTGGGGAGGAAATTGACAAGGAGGATTCTGATGGTGAGGTGGTTTGTTTAAGTCAGGCACCCGGGGAGACACCTGTTGTCCGTGGGACGAATATGGCCATTGACATGCCTGGTCAAAATACAAAAAAAATCAGCTCTTCGGTGTGGAATTATTTCAACACAAATGCGGACAACAGGTGTCAAGCCGTGTGTTGCCTTTGTCAAGCTGTAATAAGTAGGGGTAAGGACATTAACCACCTAGGAACATCCTCCCTTATACGTCACCTGGACCGCATTCATCAGAAGTCAGTGACAAGTACAAAAACTTTGGGTGACAGCGGAAGGAGTCCACTGACAACTAAATCCCTTCCTCTTGTAACCAAGCTCCTGCAAACCACACCACCAACTCCCTCAGTGTCAATTTCCTCCTTACCCAGGAAAGCCAATAGTCCTGCAGGCCATGTCACTGGCAAGTCTGACGAGTCCTCTCCTGCCTGGGATTCCTCTGATGCATCCTTGAGTGTAACGCCTACTGCTGCTGGCGCTGCTGTTGTTGCTGCTGGGAGTCGATCGTCATCCCAGAGGGGAAGTCGGAAGAACACTTGTACTACTTCCAGTAAGCAATTGACTGTCCAACAGTCCTTTGCGAGGAAGATGAAATATCACAGCAGTCATCCTGCTGCAAAGCGGATAACTCAGGCCTTGGCAGCCTGGGCGGTGAGAAACGTGGTTCCGGTATCCACCGTTAATTCAGAGGCAACTAGAGACCTGATTGAGGTACTGTGTCCCCGGTACCAAATACCATCTAGGTTCCATTTCTCTAGGCAGGCGATACCAAAAATGTACACAGACCTCAGAAAAAGAGTCACCAGTGTCCTAAATAATGCAGTTGTACCCAATGTCCACTTAACCACGGACATGTGGACAAGTGGAGCAGGGCAGACTCAGGACTATATGACTGTGACAGCCCACTGGGTAGATGTATTGCCTCCCGCAGCAAGAACAGCAGCGGCGGCACCAGTAGCAGCATCTCGCAAATGCCAACTCGTTCCTAGGCAGGCTACGCTTTGTATCACCGCTTTCCAGAAGAGGCACACAGCTGACAACCTCTTACGGAAACTGAGAAACATCATCGCAGAATGGCTTACCCCAATTGGACTCTCCTGGGGATTTGTGACATCCGACAACGCCACCAATATTGTGCGTGCATTACATCTGGGCAAATTCCAGCACGTCCCATGTTTTGCACATACATTGAATTTGGTGGTGCAGAATTATTTAAAAAACGGCAGGGGCATGCAAGAGATGCTGTCGGTGGCCCGAAGAATTGCGGGCCACTTTTGGCATTCAGCCACCGCGTGCCGAAGACTGGTGCTGCGGAGCACCACCAAACATTCCTGAACCTGCCCTGCCATCATCTGAAGCAAGAGGTGGTAACGAGGTGGAATTCAACTCTCTATATGCTTCAGAGGATGGAGGAGCAGCAAAAGGCCTTTCAAGCCTATACATCTGCCCACGATATAGGCAAAGGAGGGGGAATGCACCTGACTCAAGCGCAGTGGAGAATGATTTCAACGTTGTGCAAGGTTCTGCAACCCTTTGAACTTGCCACACGTGAAGTCAGTTCAGACACTGCCAGCCTGAGTCAGGTCATTCCACTCATCAGGCTTTTGCAGAAGAAGCTGGAGACATTGAAGGAGGAGCTAAAACAGAGCGATTCCGCTAGGTATGTGGGACTTGTGGATGGAGCCCTTAATTCGCTTAACCAGGATTCACGGGTGGTCAATCTGTTGAAATCAGAGCACTACATTTTGGCCACCGTGCTCGATCCTAGATTTAAAACCTACGTTGTATCTCTCTTTCCGGCAGACACAAGTCTGCAGAGGTTCAAAGACCTGCTGGTGAGAAAATTGTCAAGTCAAGCGGAACGTGACCCGTCAACATCTCCTCCTTCACATTCTCCCGCAACTGGGGGTGCGAGGAAAAGGCTAAGAATTCCGAGCCCACCCGCTGGCGGTGATGCAGGGCAGTCTGGAGCGAGTGCTGACATCTGGTCCGGACTGAAGGACCTGCCAACGATTACTGACATGTCGTCTACTGTCACTGCATATGATTCTCTCACCATTGAAAGAATGGTGGAGGATTATATGAGTGACCGCATCCAAGTAGGCACGTCAGACAGTCCATACGTATACTGGCAGGAAAAAGAGGCAATTTGGAGGCCCTTGCACAAACTGGCTCTATTCTACCTAAGTTGCCCTCCCTCCAGTGTGTACTCCGAAAGAGTGTTTAGTGCAGCCGCTCACCTTGTCAGCAATCGGCGTACGAGGTTACTTCCAGAAAATGTGGAGAAGATGATGTTCATCAAAATGAATTATAATCAATTCCACCGTGGAGACATTCACCAGCAGCAATTGCCTCCAAAAATTACATAGAGACCTGAGATGGTGGATTCCAGTGGGGACGAATTAATAATCTGTGAGGAGGGGGATGTACACAGTGAAAGGGGTGAGGAATCGGAGGATGATGATGAGGTGGACATCTTGCCTCTGTAGAGCCAGTTTGTGCAAGAAGAGATTGATTGCTTCTTTTTTTGGTGGGGCCCAAACCAACCAGTCATTTCAGTCACAGTCGTGTGGCAGACCCTGTCGCTGAAATGATGGGTTCGTTAAAGTGTGCATGTCCTGTTTATACAGCATAAGGGTGGGTGGGAGGGCCCAAGGACAATTCCATCTTGCACCTCTTTTTTCTTTCATTTTTCTTTGCATCATGTGCTGTTTGGGGACTATTTTTTTGAAGTGCCATCCTGTCTGACACTGCAATGCCACTCCTAGATGGGCCAGGTGTTTGTGTCGGCCACTTGGGTCGCTTAGCTTAGTCACACAGCTACCTCATTGCGCCTCTTTTTTTCTTTGCATCATGTGCTGTTTGGGGACAATTTTTTTAATCTGCCATCATGTCTGACACTGCAGTGCCACTCCTAGATGGGCCAGGTGTTTGTGTCGGCCAATTGGGTCGCTTAGCTTAGTCACACAGCTACCTCATTGCGCCTCTTTTTTTCTTTGCATCATGTGCTGTTTGGGGACAATTTTTTTGAAGTGCCATCCTGCCTGACACTGCAGTGCCACTCCTAGATGGGCCAGGTGTTTGTGTCGGCCACTTGTGTCGCTTAGCTTAGCCATCCAGCGACCTCGGTGCAAATTTTAGGACTATAAATAATATTGTGAGGTGTGAGGTGTTCAGAATAGACTGAAAATGAGTGTAAATTATGGTTATTGAGGTTAATAATACTATGGGATCAAAATTACCCCCAAATTCTATGATTTAAGCTGTATTTGAGGGTTTTTTGTAAAATAAAAAAACGAATCCAAAACACACCCGAATCCGACAAAAAAATTTCAGGGAGGTTTTGCCAAAACGCGTCCGAATCCAAAACACGGCCGCGGAACCGAATCCACAACCAAAACACAAAACCCGAAAAATGTCCGGTGCACATCACTAATATTAGGTATGTATTTATACTGGTTTCAGAACTTTTCAGTGAAAAGTTCACATATTATGGATAACACCTGTGCATACTTGTTTCATCAGTCAGATAGCATATATCATTTCATATCATTTTTATAGTCAAAACTCTGGAGAATACTGGAGTATGACAGGAGAGGCTCTGCCTCACCCGACCGCAGGTCACTGGGGGTTCCCATACCAGAATCTTGCCCAGGTTTAAATCTGAATCTGGATCCAACAGGTGATTTCAGTCATGTAAAGTAAACAGAGACTCTCATTTTAGTGTTTTGTCTAATATGGCTGTTAAGATGACATAAGTTCTTTGCATGATTGAGCTTGTTCTAAATTTTATGATTCTTTTTAGCTGGGCAAGTACACAATTTCACAATTTCTTAAATAGTTTACGTAAAAGGGAGCTTTGTGTGGTGCTAGAATGTCAATATGCAGCAAAATAAATCTTGAATGTACAGTAACTGGGATTTGTCTAGACTAACCTCTCTTTTACATGCACCTGTGATGGGCCTATAAATTGAATTGAGCAACTACCATTCTGTGTTTCATTGTTCTTAGAGACATGTGGAGTAAGTGTACAAAAAGAGACATCCATGCAAAGGGGAGAATGAAAGTGACTGTCAGGCACAGAGACGCCCCCCGCCATCACCTCAGATCTGCCACTTACATACAAAAGAAACAACATTGGGAACATTGGGCGCGCATCATGCACACCACCAGACCTCTGAGCAACTCTATGCTAGCTCATGCAGAGCGGCTCTCCTAAGACACTGAGGCCTATCTAGCTGCAAACAAATTTGCAGTAGCTGATTAGGCTATGCCCAAAAAACAATCCTGACACACCTGCATCTTTGTAGCCACCCTGTTACCTCCCTCAAACTGTCACTAGCTAAAAATCCATAGAGCCTGATGTATTAAAAAACATTGCAGCCCCTCGCCACCTACCGCAGTGAAGCTAATCGTATATGTGCTAGCATATACGATTAACATCGCAATGCGGTGACAGAGACCCCCTGAGATACCTGTGAGAAGGATTGCGGGGGTCTCTGTTGGGTCAGTCACCTCCCAGCCCCGGGACATGTAGTTTACTGGGAGTACCACCAGCTGCACCAGGAGCCTGCCAGGATAGAGGTGAGGAAGGTCGGCGGGTGCGGTGTTTGGCGGCGGGTGCAGCGCTCGGCGGCTACAGGTGCGAAAGAAGCCTATAGGCCTCAAAAGATGGCGATACCCTTGGGAGCGAAATCCCAGCATCTGGGTCTTAGTACATATGAAAATGCAGTACAAACCCTGAAAACGTTAAAATTTAGTACATCTCGCCCTCAATGTACCCGCTGTCGCTAATAATTTATTGCGCTGTGCAGTGTGACTGTGACGTAGGCGCAATGGCAAAAAAAATGCTGCATTGCGTCCAACAGCAACATTTTGGCCATCTCTGAATCAGGCCCTATATGGGTCAGGTATTTTGCGCACATTCGTTCTAGGCACTCCCTGGAGAGCAAATGAACCCATACAGATTTGTTTTCTTCTGCCGTTTGCATGTTTGTGCTTGGATATGCAGAACAAGGTCACAGGGACAGAACTGTCCCTGCTGTGGCGAGAGCAAGCTCTAGGCTGCATGTGTGATCTCGCGTGAGTAGAGAGATCCCGCACAGGCTCACTGGAGCCGCCGGGCAGGGAAACACAGCTTTCACTTCCCCGCTTTGGCAGACAATATGCCGGCAGACTTCGGTAATGAGGCGAAGTAGGCAGTGTTATAGGACACGATCCATATTGCTATAATACATTTACCCCATTGTTTGCAGGTGATTAGCAGCAGATGCAAATAGTGGATGATGGTGATGACAGTCCCCAGCAACACTTGTCATTAGGTGTTTTAAATGCTCCCTGAAGCTGATTATGTGAGGTCTTTGCAACTTGGACATATATTATGCTTTTGTGGGGTTTAGTATGAAATACTTACAATCAAAATCTAGAGATGAGCGCCGGAAATTTTTCGGGTTTTGTGTTTTGGTTTTGGGTTCGGTTCCGCGGCCGTGTTTTGGGTTCGACCGCGTTTTGGCAAAACCTCACCGAATTTTTTTTGTCGGATTCGGGTGTGTTTTGGATTCGGGTGTTTTTTTCAAAAAACCCTAAAAAACAGCTTAAATCATAGAATTTGGGGGTCATTTTGATCCCAAAGTATTATTAACCTCAAAAACCATAATTTCCACTCATTTTCAGTCTATTCTGAATACCTCACACCTCACAATATTATTTTTAGTCCTAAAATTTGCACCGAGGTCGCTGTGTGAGTAAGATAAGCGACCCTAGTGGCCGACACAAACACCGGGCCCATCTAGGAGTGGCACTGCAGTGTCACGCAGGATGTCCCTTCCAAAAAACCCTCCCCAAACAGCACATGACGCAAAGAAAAAAAGAGGCGCAATGAGGTAGCTGACTGTGTGAGTAAGATAAGCGACCCTAGTGGCCGACACAAACACCGGGCCCATCTAGGAGTGGCACTGCAGTGTCACGCAGGATGGCCCTTCCAAAAAACCCTCCCCAAACAGCACATGACGCAAAGAAAAAAAGAGGCGCAATGAGGTAGCTGACTGTGTGAGTAAGATAAGCGACCCTAGTGGCCGACACAAACACCGGGCCCATCTAGGAGTGGCACTGCAGTGTCACGCAGGATGGCCCTTCCAAAAAACCCTCCCCAAACAGCACATGACGCAAAGAAAAATAAAAGAAAAAAGAGGTGCAAGATGGAATTGTCCTTGGGCCCTCCCACCCACCCTTATGTTGTATAAACAAAACAGGACATGCACACTTTAACCAACCCATCATTTCAGTGACAGGGTCTGCCACACGACTGTGACTGATATGACGGGTTGGTTTGGACCCCCCCCAAAAAAGAAGCAATTAATCTCTCCTTGCACAAACTGGCTCTACAGAGGCAAGATGTCCACCTCATCATCATCCTCCGATATATCACCGTGTACATCCCCCTCCTCACAGATTATCAATTCGTCCCCACTGGAATCCACCATCTCAGCTCCCTGTGTACTTTGTGGAGGCAATTGCTGCTGGTCAATGTCTCCGCGGAGGAATTGATTATAATTCATTTTAATGAACATCATCTTCTCCACATTTTCTGGATGTAACCTCGTACGCCGATTGCTGACAAGGTGAGCGGCGGCACTAAACACTCTTTCGGAGTACACACTTGTGGGAGGGCAACTTAGGTAGAATAAAGCCAGTTTGTGCAAGGGCCTCCAAATTGCCTCTTTTTCCTGCCAGTATAAGTACGGACTGTGTGACGTGCCTACTTGGATGCGGTCACTCATATAATCCTCCACCATTCTTTCAATGTTGAGAGAATCATATGCAGTGACAGTAGACGACATGTCCGTAATCGTTGTCAGGTCCTTCAGTCCGGACCAGATGTCAGCATCAGCAGTCGCTCCAGACTGCCCTGCATCACCGCCAGCGGGTGGGCTCGGAATTCTGAGCCTTTTCCTCGCACCCCCAGTTGCGGGAGAATGTGAAGGAGGAGATGTTGACAGGTCGCGTTCCGCTTGACTTGACAATTTTCTCACCAGCAGGTCTTTCAACCCCAGCAGACTTGTGTCTGCCGGAAAGAGAGATCCAAGGTAGGTTTTAAATCTAGGATCGAGCACGGTGGCCAAAATGTAGTGCTCTGATTTCAACAGATTGACCACCCGTGAATCCTTGTTAAGCGAATTAAGGGCTCCATCCACAAGTCCCACATGCCTAGCGGAATCGCTCCGTGTTAGCTCCTCCTTCAATGTCTCCAGCTTCTTCTGCAAAAGCCTGATGAGGGGAATGGCCTGACTCAGGCTGGCAGTGTCTGAACTGACTTCACGTGTGGCAAGTTCAAAGGGCATCAGAACCTTGCACAACGTTGAAATCATTCTCCACTGCACTTGAGACAGGTGCATTCCACCTCCTATATCGTGCTCAATTGTATAGGCTTGAATGGCCTTTTGCTGCTCCTCCAACCTCTGAAGCATATAGAGGGTTGAATTCCACCTCGTTACCACTTCTTGCTTCAGATGATGGCAGGGCAGGTTCAGTAGTTTTTGGTGGTGCTCCAGTCTTCTGTACGTGGTGCCTGTACGCCGAAAGTGTCCCGCAATTCTTCTGGCCACCGACAGCATCTCTTGCACGCCCCTCTCGTTTTTTAAAAAATTCTGCACCACCAAATTCAAGGTATGTGCAAAACATGGGACGTGCTGGAATTTGCCCATATTTAATGCACACACAATATTGCTGGCGTTGTCCGATGCCACAAATCCACAGGAGAGTCCAATTGGGGTAAGCCATTCTGCGATGATCTTCCTCAGTTGCCGTAAGAGGTTTTTAGCTGTGTGCGTATTCTGGAAAGCGGTGATACAAAGCGTAGCCTGCCTAGGAAAGAGTTGGCGTTTGCGAGATGCTGCTACTGGTGCCGCCGCTGCTGTTCTTGCGGCGGGAGTCCATACATCTACCCAGTGGGCTGTCACAGTCATATAGTCCTGACCCTGCCCTGCTCCACTTGTCCACATGTCCGTGGTTAAGTGGACATTGGGTACAACTGCATTTTTTAGGACACTGGTGAGTCTTTTTCTGACGTCCGTGTACATTCTCGGTATCGCCTGCCTAGAGAAGTGGAACCTAGATGGTATTTGGTAACGGGGGCACACTGCCTCAATAAATTGTCTAGTTCCCTGTGAACTAACGGCGGATACCGGACGCACGTCTAACACCAACATAGTTGTCAAGGCCTCAGTTATCCGCTTTGCAGCAGGATGACTGCTGTGATATTTCATCTTCCTCGCAAAGGACTGTTGTACAGTCAATTGCTTACTGGAAGTAGTACAAGTGGGCTTACGACTTCCCCTCTGGGATGACCATCGACTCCCAGCAGCAACAACAGCAGCGCCAGCAGCAGTAGGCGTTACACGCAAGGATGCATCGGAGGAATCCCAGGCAGGAGAGGACTCGTCAGAATTGCCAGTGACATGGCCTGCAGGACTATTGGCATTCCTGGGGAAGGAGGAAATTCACACTGAGGGAGTTGGTGGGGTGGTTTGCGTGAGCTTGGTTACAAGAGGTAGGGATTTACTGGTCAGTGGACTGCTTCCGCTGTCGCCCAAAGTTTTTGAACTTGTCACTGACTTATTATGAATGCGCTGCAGGTGACGTATAAGGGAGGATGTTCCGAGGTGGTTAACGTCCTTACCCCTACTTATTACAGCTTGACAAAGGGAACACACGGCTTGACAAATGTTGTCCGCATTTCTGGTGAAATACTTCCACACCGAAGAGCTGATTTTTTTTGGTATTTTCACGAGGCATGTCAACGGCCATATTCCTCCCACGGACAACAGGTGTCTCCCCGGGTGCCTGACTTAAACAAACCACCTCACCATCAGAATCCTCCTGGTCAATTTCCTCCCCAGCGCCAGCAACACCCATATCCTCCTCATCCTGGTGTACTTCAACACTGACATCTTCAATCTGACTATCAGGAACTGGACTGCGGGTGCTCCTTCCAGCACTTGCAGGGGGCGTGCAAATGGTGGAAGGCGCATGCTCTTCACGTCCAGTGTTGGGAAGGTCAGGCATCGCAACCGACACAATTGGACTCTCCTTGTGGATTTGGGATTTCGAAGAACGCACAGTTCTTTGCGGTGCTACTGCTTTTGCCAGCTTGAGTCTTTTCATTTTTCTAGCGAGAGGCTGAGTGCCTCCATCCTCATGTGAAGCTGAACCACTAGCCATGAACATAGGCCAGGGCCTTAGCCGTTCCTTGCCACTCCGTGTGGTAAATGGCATATTGGCAAGTTTACGCTTCTCCTCCGACAATTTTATTTTAGGTTTTGGAGTCCTTTTTTTACTGATATTTGGTGTTTTGGATTTGACATGCTCTGTACTATGCCATTGGGCATCGGCCTTGGCAGACGACGTTGCTGGCATTTCATCGTCTCGGCCATGACTAGTGGCAGCAGCTTCAGCACGAGGTGGTAGTGGATCTTGATCTTTCCCTAATTTTGGAACCTCAACATTTTTGTTCTCCATATTTTAATAGGCACAACTAAAAGGCACCTCAGGTAAACAATGTAGATGGATGGATACTAGTATACAATTATGGATGGACTGCCGAGTGCCGACACAGAGGTAGCTACAGCCGTGGACTACCGTACTGTACTGTGTCTGCTGCTAATATAGACTGGATGATAATGAGATGTAGTATGTATAAAGAAGAAAGAAAAAAAAAACCACGGGTAGGTGGTATACAATTATGGATGGACTGCCGAGTGCCGACACAGAGGTAGCTACAGCCGTGGACTACCGTACTGTACTGTGTCTGCTGCTAATATAGACTGGATGATAATGAGATGTAGTATGTATAAAGAAGAAAGAAAAAAAAACCACGGGTAGGTGGTATACAATTATGGACGGACTGCCGAGTGCCGACACATAGGTAGCTACAGCCGTGGACTACCGTACTGTGTCTGCTGCTAATATAGACTGGTTGATAATGAGATGTAGTATGTATAAAGAAGAAAGAAAAAAAAAACCACGGGTAGGTGGTATACAATTATGGACGGACTGCCGAGTGCCGACACAGAGGTAGCTACAGCCGTGGACTACCGTACTGTACTGTGTCTGCTGCTAATATAGACTGGATGATAATGAGATGTAGTATGTATAAAGAAGAAAGGAAAAAAAACCACGGGTAGGTGGTATACAATTATGGACGGACTGCCGAGTGCCGACACAGAGGTAGCTACAGCCGTGGACTACCGTACTGTACTGTGTCTGCTTCTAATATAGACTGGATGATAATGAGATGTAGTATGTATAAAGAAGACAGAAAAAAAAAACCACGGGTAGGTGGTATACAATTATGGACGGACTGCCGAGTGCCGACACAGAGGTAGCTACAGCCGTGGACTACCGTACTGTACTGTGTCTGCTGCTAATATAGACTGGATGATAATGAGATGTAGTATGTATAAAGAAGAAAGAAAAAAAAACCACGGGTAGGTGGTATACAATTATGGACGGACTGCCGAGTGCCGACACAGAGGTAGCTACAGCCGTGGACTACCGTACTGTGTCTGCTGCGACTGGATGATAAATAATGATATAAAAAATATATATATATCACTACTGCAGCCGGACAGGTATATATTATATAATGACGGACCTGCTGGACACTGTCTGTCAGCAGAATGAGTTTTTTATTTTATAGAATAAAAAAACACCACACAAGTCACACGACGTGTGTTTAACTTTTACAGGCAGACAGTCAATCACAATACAATATAGTATACTATACTGGTGGTCAGGTCACTGGTCAGTCACACTGGCACTGGCAGTGGCACTTCTGCAGAAAAAAAGTGTGCACTGTTTAATTTTAATATGTACTCCTGGCTCCTGCTATAACCTAACTGCTCCCCAGTCTCCCCCACAATTAAGCTGTGTGAGCACAGTCAGATATTATACATAGATGATGCAGCACACTGGGCTGAGCACAGATATGGTATGTGACTGAGTCACTGTGTATCGTTTTTTCAGGCAGAGAACGGATTATATTAAATAATATAAAACTGCACTGGTGGTCACTGGTCAGTCACTAGTATAACTAACTAATACTATCAGCAAAATTCTGCACTCTCTGTCTGAGTACTCCTCCTAAGCTCCAGTAAATGAAGTGTCACTGTCTCACTCTGTCACTATAACTAACTAATACTATCAGCAAAATTCTGCACTCTCTGTCTGAGTACTCCTCCTAAGCTCCAGTAAATGAAGTGTCACTGTCTCACTCTCACTCTCCTATCTATTTCTTCTCTAAACGGAGAGGACGCCAGCCACGTCCTCTCACTATCAATCTCAATGCACGTGTAAAATGGCGGCGACGCGCGGCTCCTTATATAGAATCCGAGTCTCGCGATAGAATCCGAGCCTCGCGAGAATCCGACAGCGTCATGATGACGTTCGGGCGCGCTCGGGTTAACCGAGCAAGGCGGGAAGATCCGAGTCGCTCGGACCCGTGTAAAAAAACATGAAGTTCGGGCGGGTTCGGATTCCGAGGAACCGAACCCGCTCATCTCTATCAAAATCCCGACGGTCAAAATACTGACAACATTTGACCGACGGTCAAAATACCGACAATTTTAAAATACAGACAAGGCCAAAATATCAACATTTAAAATACCGACCAGGTCAAAAATTCGACACAGGTTTTTCATTTTTTGTTGTTGTTGTATATGTCGACATAGGTAGATGTGGACACCGTATAAGTGTACCGCGTCCCCTCGCATGGCATGGTGCCTCGCTGCGTTCTGGGCACACTATTATATTCCCCCTCCAGGTCCACTGGGATGGTAAAGTATGAACAAGTCGGTTTTAATGAAAAAATCATGAAAAACGCATGTCGACTTGTTGACCTGTCCACATTTTAAATGTTGGAATTTTGACCTTGTCGGTATTTTAAATGTTGGTGTTTTGACCATGTCGGTGTTTTGACCGGTTGTCAATGGTTGTTGGTATTTTGACCGTCGGGATTTTGATTGTAGGTAATTTGACTGCATCTGTGTGTGTGTGTGTGTGTGTGTGTGTGTGTGTGTGTGTGTGTGTGTGTGTGTGTGTGTGTGTGTGATAAATCAAACCTTTTTTACTTTTATTTTTTATGCACATGAGATAGAGTTGTTTCTTCTTCTGTATTATAAATGTATAAAAGAAAGTGGGACATACAGTAAGTGTTTGTGACACTGGGAGATTTATGAAACCTTAGAGAGCTATGGAGAAGTTGCCCATAATTACTTCTGTCATTTCATAGACTTTCCCAGATAAATTACAGTCAGAAGCTGGTTGGTGGCAACTTTTCACTTTATCTCTCTCCAAGACTTGATAGATCGCTCCTACAGTCTGATGTAAACAAGACACATGTGATACTGTCAAGCTGTCAAACGTCTTAAGGTGTGTACCAGCACGGATGGTGTAATGGTTAGCATTACTGCCTCACAGCACTGAGGTCATGGGTTTGATTCCCATCATGACCCTATCTGTGTGGAGTTTGTATATTCTCCCCATACTGGCGTGGGTTTCCTCCCACAATCCAAAAATATACTGGTAGGTTAATACAATAAAAGTATAAATTTGGTGCTTCAAAACGGAGAGCTGCAAAAACCTCTATGCCCATCTGTAGGGCAAAACAATAGTACTGGAAGGTACAAAGGTGTGGTTTTCACTAGAGATGAACGGGTTCGGTTCCTCGGAATCCGAACCCGCCCGAACTTCAGCTTTTTTTACACGGATCCGAGCGACTCGGATCTTCCCGCCTTGCTCGGTTAACCCGAGCGCGCCCGAACGTCATCATGACGCTGTCGGATTCTCGCGAGACTCGGATTCTATATAAGGAGCCGCGCGTCGCCGCCATTTTACACATGCATTGAGATTCATAGGGAGAAGACGTGGCTGGCTTCCTCTCCGTTTTTAGAGAAGAAATAGATAGGAGAGTGAGAGTGAGACAGTGACACTTCATTTACTGGATCTTAGGAGGAGTACTCAGACAGAGAGTGCAGAATTTTGCTGATAGTATTAGTTAGTTATACTAGTGACAGAGTGAGACAGTGACACTTCATTTACTGGAGCTTAGGAGGAGTACTCAGACAGAGAGTGCAGAATTTTGCTGATAGTATTAGTTAGTTATACTAGTGACTGACCAGTGACCACCAGTGCAGTTTTATATTATTTAATATAATCCGTTCTCTGCCTGAAAAAACGATACACAGTGACTCAGTCACATACCATATCTGTGCTCAGCCCAGTGTGCTGCTGCATCATCTATGTATAATATCTGACTGTGCTCACACAGCTTAATTGTGGGGGAGACTGGGGAGCAGTTAGGTTATAGCAGGAGCCAGGAGTACATATTAAAATTAAACAGTGCACACTTTTTTTCTGCAGGAGTGCCACTGCCAGTGTGACTGACCAGTGACCTGACCACCAGTATATAGTATACTATATTGTATTGTGAATGTCTGCCTGTAAAAGTTAAACACACGTCGTGTGACTTGTGTGGTGTTTTTTTATTCTATAAAATAAAAAACTCATTCTGCTGACAGACAGTGTCCAGCAGGTCCGTCATTATATAATATATACCTGTCCGGCTGCAGTAGTGATATATATATATTTTTTATATCATTATTTATCATCCAGTCGCAGCAGACACAGTACGGTAGTTCACGGCTGTAGCTACCTCTGTGTCGGCACTCGGCAGTCCATCCATAATTGTATACCACCTACCCGTGTTTTTTTTTTTCTTTCTTCTTTATACATACTACATCTCATTATCATCCAGTCTATATTAGCAGCAGACACAGTACAGTACGGTAGTCCACGGCTGTAGCTACCTCTGTGTCGGCACTCGGCAGTCCGTCCATAATTGTATACCACCTACCCGTGTTTTTTTTTTCTTCTTTATACATACTACATCTCATTATCAACCAGTCTATATTAGCAGCAGACACAGTACGGTAGTCCAGGGCTGTAGCTACCTCTGTGTCGGCACTCGGCAGTCCATCCATAATTGTATACCACCTACCCGTGTTTTTTTTTTCTTTCTTCTTTATACATACTACATCTCATTATCATCCAGTCTATATTAGCAGCAGACACAGTACAGTACGGTAGTCCACGGCTGTAGCTACCTCTGTGTCGGCACTCGGCAGTCCATCCATAATTGTATACCACCTACCCGTGGTTTTTTTTTTCTTTCTTCTTTATACATACTACATCTCATTATCATCCAGTCTATATTAGCAGCAGACACAGTACAGTACGGTAGTCCACGGCTGTAGCTACCTCTGTGTCGGCACTCGGCAGTCCGTCCATAATTGTATACCACCTACCCGTGGTTTTTTTTTTCTTTCTTCTTTATACATACAACATCTCATTATCATCCAGTCTATATTAGCAGCAGACACAGTACGGTAGTCCACGGCTGTAGCTACCTCTGTGTCGGCACTTGGCAGTCCATCCATAATTGTATACCACCTACCCGTGGTTTTTTTTTCTTTCTTCTTTATACATACTACATCTCATTATCATCCAGTCTATATTAGCAGCAGACACAGTACAGTACGGTAGTCCACGGCTGTAGCTACCTCTGTGTCGGCACTCGGCAGTCCATCCATAATTGTATACCACCTACCCGTGGTTTTTTTTTCTTTCTTCTTTATACATACTACATCTCATTATCATCCAGTCTATATTAGCAGCAGACACAGTACAGTACGGTAGTCCACGGCTGTAGCTACCTCTGTGTCGGCACTCGGCAGTCCATCCATAATTGTATACCACCTACCCGTGGTTTTTTTTTCTTTCTTCTTTATACATACTACATCTCATTATCATCCAGTCTATATTAGCAGCAGACACAGTACAGTACGGTAGTCCACGGCTGTAGCTACCTCTGTGTCGGCACTCGGCAGTCCGTCCATAATTGTATACCACCTACCCGTGGTTTTTTTTTTTTCTTCTTTATACATACTACATCTCATTATCATCCAGTCTATATTAGCAGCAGACACAGTACGGTAGTCCACGGCTGTAGCTACCTCTGTGTCGGCACTCGGCAGTCCATCCATAATTGTATACCACCTACCCGTGGTTTTTTTTTCTTTCTTCTTTATACATACTACATCTCATTATCATCCAGTCTATATTAGCAGCAGACACAGTACAGTACGGTAGTCCACGGCTGTAGCTACCTCTGTGTCGGCACTCGGCAGTCCATCCATAATTGTATACCACCTACCCGTGGTTTTTTTTTCTTTCTTCTTTATACATACTACATCTCATTATCATCCAGTCTATATTAGCAGCAGACACAGTACAGTACGGTAGTCCACGGCTGTAGCTACCTCTGTGTCGGCACTCGGCAGTCCATCCATAATTGTATACCACCTACCCGTGGTTTTTTTTTCTTTCTTCTTTATACATACTACATCTCATTATCATCCAGTCTATATTAGCAGCAGACACAGTACAGTACGGTAGTCCACGGCTGTAGCTACCTCTGTGTCGGCATTCGGCAGTCCGTCCATAATTGTATACCACCTACCCGTGGTTTTTTTTTTCTTTCTTCTTTATACATACTACATCTCATTATCATCCAGTCTATATTAGCAGCAGACACAGTACGGTAGTCCACGGCTGTAGCTACCTCTGTGTCGGCACTCGGCAGTCCATCCATAATTGTATACCACCTACCCGTGGTTTTTTTTTCTTTCTTCTTTATACATACTACATCTCATTATCATCCAGTCTATATTAGCAGCAGACACAGTACAGTACGGTAGTCCACGGCTGTAGCTACCTCTGTGTCGGCACTCGGCAGTCCATCCATAATTGTATACCACCTACCCGTGGTTTTTTTTTCTTTCTTCTTTATACATACTACATCTCATTATCATCCAGTCTATATTAGCAGCAGACACAGTACAGTACGGTAGTCCACGGCTGTAGCTACCTCTGTGCCGGCACTCGGCAGTCCATCCATAATTGTATACCACCTACCTGTGTTTTTTTTTTCTTTCTTCTTTATACATACTACATCTCATTATCATCCAGTCTATATTAGCAGCAGACACAGTACAGTACGGTAGTCCACGGCTGTAGCTACCTCTGTGTCGGCACTCGGCAGTCCGTCCATAATTGTATACCACCTACCCGTGGTTTTTTTTCTTTCTTTATTCTTTATACATACTACATCTCATTATCATCCAGTCTATATTAGCAGCAGACACAGTACGGTAGTCCACGGCTGTAGCTACCTCTGTGTCGGCACTCGGCAGTCCATCCATAATTGTATACCACCTACCCGTGGTTTTTTTTTCTTTCTTCTTTATACATACTACATCTCATTATCATCCAGTCTATATTAGCAGCAGACACAGTACAGTACGGTATTCCACGGCTGTAGCTACCTCTGTGTCGGCACTCGGCAGTCCATCCATAATTGTATACCACCTACCCGTGGTTTTTTTTTCTTTCTTCTTTATACATACTACATCTCATTATCATCCAGTCTATATTAGCAGCAGACACAGTACAGTACGGTAGTCCACGGCTGTAGCTACCTCTGTGTCGGCACTCGGCAGTCCGTCCATAATTGTATACCACCTACCCGTGGTTTTTTTTTTCTTTCTTCTTTATACATACTACATCTCATTATCATCCAGTCTATATTAGCAGCAGACACAGTACAGTACGGTAGTCCACGGCTGTAGCTACCTCTGTGTCGGCACTCGGCAGTCCGTCCATAATTGTATACCACCTACCCGTGGTTTTTTTTTCTTTCTTCTTTATACATACATACTACATCTCATTATCATCCAGTCTATATTAGCAGCAGACACAGTACAGTACAATAGTCCACGGCTGTAGCTACCTCTGTGTCGGCACTCGGCAGTCCATCCATAATTGTATACTAGTATCCATCCATCTCCATTGTTTACCTGAGGTGCCTTTTAGTTGTGCCTATTAAAATATGGAGAACAAAAATGTTGAGGTTCCAAAATTAGGGAAAGATCAAGATCCACTTCCACCTCGTGCTGAAGCTGCTGCCACTAGTCATGGCCGAGACGATGAAATGCCAGCAACGTCGTCTGCCAAGGCCGATGCCCAATGTCATAGTACAGAGCATGTCAAATCCAAAACACCAAATATCAGTAAAAAAAGGACTCCAAAACCTAAAATAAAATTGTCGGAGGAGAAGCGTAAACTTGCCAATATGCCATTTACCACACGGAGTGGCAAGGAACGGCTGAGGCCCTGGCCTATGTTCATGGCTAGTGGTTCAGCTTCACATGAGGATGGAAGCACTCAGCCTCTCGCTAGAAAACTGAAAAGACTCAAGCTGGCAAAAGCACCGCAAAGAACTGTGCGTTCTTCGAAATCCCAAATCCACAAGGAGAGTCCAATTGTGTCGGTTGCGATGCCTGACCTTCCCAACACTGGACGTGAAGAGCATGCGCCTTCCACCATTTGCACGCCCCCTGCAAGTGCTGGAAGGAGCACCCGCAGTCCAGTTCCTGATAGTCAGATTGAAGATGTCAGTGTTGAAGTACACCAGGATGAGGAGGATATGGGTGTTGCTGGCGCTGGGGAGGAAATTGACCAGGAGGATTCTGATGGTGAGGTGGTTTGTTTAAGTCAGGCACCCGGGGAGACACCTGTTGTCCGTGGGAGGAATATGGCCGTTGACATGCCTGGTGAAAATACCAAAAAAATCAGCTCTTCGGTGTGGAAGTATTTCACCAGAAATGCGGACAACATTTGTCAAGCCGTGTGTTCCCTTTGTCAAGCTGTAATAAGTAGGGGTAAGGACGTTAACCACCTCGGAACATCCTCCCTTATACGTCACCTGCAGCGCATTCATAATAAGTCAGTGACAAGTTCAAAAACTTTGGGCGACAGCGGAAGCAGTCCACTGACCAGTAAATCCCTTCCTCTTGTAACCAAGCTCACGCAAACCACCCCACCAACTCCCTCAGTGTCAATTTCCTCCTTCCCCAGGAATGCCAATAGTCCTGCAGGCCATGTCACTGGCAATTCTGACGAGTCCTCTCCTGCCTGGGATTCCTCCAATGCATCCTTGCGTGTAACGCCTACTGCTGCTGGCGCTGCTGTTGTTGCTGCTGGGAGTCGATGGTCATCCCAGAGGGGAAGTCGTAAGCCCACTTGTACTACTTCCAGTAAGCAATTGACTGTCCAACAGTCCTTTGCGAGGAAGATGAAATATCACAGCAGTCATCCTGCTGCAAAGCGGATAACTGAGGCCTTGACAACTATGTTGGTGTTAGACGTGCGTCCGGTATCCGCCATTAGTTCACAGGGAACTAGACAATTTATTGAGGCAGTGTGCCCCCGTTACCAAATACCATCTAGGTTCCACTTCTGTAGGCAGGCGATACCGAGAATGTACACGGACGTCAGAAAAAGACTCACCAGTGTCCTAAAAAATGCAGTTGTACCCAATGTCCACTTAACCACGGACATGTGGACAAGTGGAGCAGGGCAGGGTCAGGACTATATGACTGTGACAGCCCACTGGGTAGATGTATGGACTCCCGCCGCAAGAACAGCAGCGGCGGCACCAGTAGCAGCATCTCGCAAACGCCAACTCTTTCCTAGGCAGGCTACGCTTTGTATCACCGCTTTCCAGAATACGCACACAGCTAAAAACCTCTTACGGCAACTGAGGAAGATCATCGCAGAATGGCTTACCCCAATTGGACTCTCCTGTGGATTTGTGGCATCGGACAACGCCAGCAATATTGTGTGTGCATTAAATATGGGCAAATTCCAGCACGTCCCATGTTTTGCACATACCTTGAATTTGGTGGTGCAGAATTTTTTAAAAAACGAGAGGGGCGTGCAAGAGATGCTGTCGGTGGCCAGAAGAATTGCGGGACACTTTCGGCGTACAGGCACCACGTACAGAAGACTGGAGCACCACCAAAAACTACTGAACCTGCCCTGCCATCATCTGAAGCAAGAAGTGGTAACGAGGTGGAATTCAACCCTCTATATGCTTCAGAGGTTGGAGGAGCAGCAAAAGGCCATTCAAGCCTATACAATTGAGCACGATATAGGAGGTGGAATGCACCTGTCTCAAGTGCAGTGGAGAATGATTTCAACGTTGTGCAAGGTTCTGATGCCCTTTGAACTTGCCACACGTGAAGTCAGTTCAGACACTGCCAGCCTGAGTCAGGTCATTCCCCTCATCAGGCTTTTGCAGAAGAAGCTGGAGGCATTGAAGAAGGAGCTAAAAGGGAGCGATTCCGCTAGGCATGTGGGACTTGTGGATGCAGCCCTTAATTCGCTTAACAAGGATTCACGGGTGGTCAATCTGTTGAAATCAGAGCACTACATTTTGGCCACCGTGCTCGATCCTAGATTTAAAACCTACCTTGGATCTCTCTTTCCGGCAGACACAAGTCTGCTGGGGTGCAAAGACCTGCTGGTGACAAAATTGTCAAGTCAAGCGGAACGCGACCTGTCAACATCTCCTCCTTCACATTCTCCCGCAACTGGGGGTGCGAGGAAAAGGCTCAGAATTCCGAGCCCACCCGCTGGTGGTGATGCAGGGCAGTCTGGAGCGACTGCTGATGCTGACATCTGGTCCGGACTGAAGGACCTGACAACGATTACGGACATGTCGTCTACTGTCACTGCATATGATTCTCTCAACATTGAAAGAATGGTGGAGGATTATATGAGTGACCGCATCCAAGTAGGCACGTCACACAGTCCGTACTTATACTGGCAGGAAAAAGAGGCAATTTGGAGGCCCTTGCACAAACTGGCTTTATTCTACCTAAATTGCCCTCCCACAAGTGTGTACTCCGAAAGAGTGTTTAGTGCCGCCGCTCACCTTGTCAGCAATCGGCGTACGAGGTTACATCCAGAAAATGTGGAGAAGATGATGTTCATTAAAATGAATTATAATCAATTCCTCCGCGGAGACATTGACCAGCAGCAATTGCCTCCACAAAGTACACAGGGAGCTGAGATGGTGGATTCCAGTGGGGACGAATTGATAATCTGTGAGGAGGGGGATGTACACGGTGATATATCGGAGGATGATGATGAGGTGGACATCTTGCCTCTGTAGAGCCAGTTTGTGCAAGGAGAGATTAATTGCTTCTTTTTTGGGGGGGGTCCAAACCAACCCGTCATATCAGTCACAGTCGTGTGGCAGACCCTGTCACTGAAATGATGGGTTGGTTAAAGTGTGCATGTCCTGTTTATACAACATAAGGGTGGGTGGGAGGGCCCAAGGACAATTCCATCTTGCACCTCTTTTTTCTTTTATTTTTCTTTGCGTCATGTGCTGTTTGGGGAGGGTTTTTTGGAAGGGCCATCCTGCGTGACACTGCAGTGCCACTCCTAGATGGGCCCGGTGTTTGTGTCGGCCACTAGGGTCGCTTATCTTACTCACACAGTC
Organism: Pseudophryne corroboree; assembly: GCF_028390025.1. Classification (NCBI taxonomy): domain Eukaryota; kingdom Metazoa; phylum Chordata; class Amphibia; order Anura; family Myobatrachidae; genus Pseudophryne; species Pseudophryne corroboree. The sequence continues at coordinate 346,436,983 of NC_086447.1, forward strand.
AGCTACCTTATTGCGCCTCTTTTTTTCTTTGCGTCATGTGCTGTTTGGGGAGGGTTTTTTGGAAGGGCCATCCTGCGTGACACTGCAGTGCCACTCCTAGATGGGCCCGGTGTTTGTGTCGGCCACTAGGGTCGCTTATCTTACTCACACAGTCAGCTACCTCATTGCGCCTCTTTTTTTCTTTGCGTCATGTGCTGTTTGGGGAGGGTTTTTTGGAAGGGCCATCCTGCGTGACACTGCAGTGCCACTCCTAGATGGGCCCGGTGTTTGTGTCGGCCACTAGGGTCGCTTATCTTACTCACACAGTCAGCTACCTTATTGCGCCTCTTTTTTTCTTTGCGTCATGTGCTGTTTAGGGAGGGTTTTTTGGAAGGGACATCCTGCGTGACACTGCAGTGCCACTCCTAGATGGGCCCGGTGTTTGTGTCGGCCACTAGGGTCGCTTATCTTACTCACACAGCTACCTCATTGCGCCTCTTTTTTTCTTTGCGTCATGTGCTGTTTGGGGAGGGTTTTTTGGAAGGGACATCCTGCGTGACACTGCAGTGCCACTCCTAGATGGGCCCGGTGTTTGTGTCGGCCACTAGGGTCGCTTATCTTACTCACACAGCGACCTCGGTGCAAATTTTAGGACTAAAAATAATATTGTGAGGTGTGAGGTATTCAGAATAGACTGAAAATGAGTGGAAATTATGGTTTTTGAGGTTAATAATACTTTGGGATCAAAATGACCCCCAAATTCTATGATTTAAGCTGTTTTTTAGGGTTTTTTGAAAAAAACACCCGAATCCAAAACACACCCGAATCCGACAAAAAAATTCGGTGAGGTTTTGCCAAAACGCGGTCGAACCCAAAACACGGCCGCGGAACCGAACCCAAAACCAAAACACAAAACCCGAAAAATTTCCGGCGCTCATCTCTAGTTTTCACTCAATCTCCTGTTGAGATATGATACAGTCATAGTTCTATGTCCTTGTGTCCCCTTATAAGAAGATAGGTTCACAGTTTATGATTATAATAAAGAACAGCATCTGCCTGGATAGCGACCCAGTATTGGACTCTGTCGGTGGATTCTTGTTCCAGGGAGGCACCACAGACATTAAACAAACAAGACTTGGTGTGCATTATACACCTTAATTTGAGGTACGCTGCCAGCCATAAATTTTAATACCCTTGTTCTTACATTAAAATTGAGTTACACTATTGTGGTTCCTCCTGTTTTTTATTTACATATACTGGAGATGAAGAATTAACATATTTTTTAACCAAAAGTGAAGAGAGAATTGGAGAACCTATAACTCAAACGGACCTGAGAGAATAAGGGAATCACGTATTTTGGGCATCTTTATTGGAATCATACACTGTGAACCTATCTTCTTAATACCCATCTGTGGCCGGAGAGACCCCCAGCCCACGTGGACAATGGCCGCTGCGGCACTGAAGGGGTTAACCCTCGTGCCCGGCGCCATATTAAGGGACAATGGGCGCTTGGCGTCACTGTTAAACGTACTTACAGCGCTGGGCGCGGACTGTTTAAAAGTTTGTTTAATGATGTGTTTTAACATGTCATATGTAGTGCTCTGTGCACAATTGTAGGATTGCATGTTTAACTGTATTTATTTTATATTCAAGATATGGTCACCTGTATTTTAAAGGGGAAAATGCACTTACTCTTATCAATGTCTGAATAATCATCTCCTGTCAGTAGGAAGTGGCATGCTATTGGCCCTGTCCTAGCAGAGAGGTGTGAATGACAAAACCTTTTGATGTGTAAGTACCTTAGAGAGAGATGTTACTCACAGGGATCTCCTTATCCCATATGTAAAGTAGTTCTGGGCTTGGAACCTGTTTCATGTAATGATTTAATTGATATACGAACCCTGAATGGCAGATGCAGGAAGGAAGACTGTTTGTTTGTGTTGTATAGCCTTTCCTGTTGTAACTCCAAACACTGGGTTTGCCTGAAGATGTGAATGACCAGAAACATTTGTATTTTGAAGCTATGTGATAAATTTATCAATAGTGAATGTTAATCTGATACCAAACGTTGTCTGGGTGACAGGAAGGAGGATATTGTTTTATTGCACTTATCTCCTTTTGAAATGTAATTTATTTATTGGTATTTTGTAAAATATCCTGATTGGATAGAAAGGGCTCAGGGAGGACATGACCCCCTGTTGTCCTGTGTGGAAAATTGGCATAAAAAGGAGACCTGCGTGCCTCCAGAGTTTTTTTTTGTATTGTACCATCTTCATTCTGCTGGAACATCTTGCTGTATGCTGTTGCCCCTAGCAATAAGGATGAGTCTTTTTTAAGGCTATTATTGAGCAAATAAACATCTGCCTCAAGAAGATTGCTTCATCTTGTGACCTACAGGGTTATGCCAAAAATAGCCCCGTCCTCCGGCTGTCCAGGGAAGCACCTAACGTCTCCAAGTTCCGCCTTCCGCCAGCTACCGGTAGAGGCCTAGCCAGTGGCTAGTGGGGATTCGTTAACACCACACAGGTGTGGTAAGGCAGTGTGTAGGCACATACAAAGCAGAACCGTGGTTCCAAATGCCACGGCAGGTTAGGAGTTTGGTGGTGGCAGCATAAACCCGCCCACAGCGCAGTGGGTGAAGTCAGTAACAGGCGGTTACTGACGGTAAGCGGGAATCCCCTATGTGTTCAGGTCCTGTGTGACCTAACCTTCCATTCTGTGCACAGGAGACGGGACGCGAAAGCGGTGAGTGCTTTCGTACGGGACCGTCCTGTCACACCATCCCACCATAATAAGGGGGAAACAAGGACATAGAACTGTGACTGTATCATATCCCAACAAAATTAACCCTAGTGAATGTGTCTGTACATGTAGCAGCGAATCTAGATTATAAGCTCCTCTGGAGCAGGGACTGATGTGAATGGGCAAAGATACTCTGTAAATTGCTGAGGAATACGTGTGCGCTATATAAACTGGTAATAAATAATAAATAAATAGACACCTAAAGATATATCTGCAAATCAATCGATCTGCAGATGGTACACACTGACCAACCACCACTGTCATCTGCAGATATATCTGCTGTCAAAGACACTGGCCAGTTAATCTTTCTTCCGTAAACACTGGCAGATTGTTTTCATGAAATGTGCCAGATATTCCTGCAATTTACATAATGGTCTGGCCTTCTAAAGAGCACACAAGAAGAGTAAATAGGCCTTTTTTTCCCTCCCACTGTCTCTTTCTCACTCCGTCTCCCTCTCGCTACTTCCATCTCCCACCATCTCTCCCTTACTCCCTGTCTCCCACTGTCTCTCTCCCTCTATCTCCCACTGTCTTTCCCTCTGTCTCCCATTGTCTCGCTCCCTCCATCTCCCTCTTGCTCCTTCCGCTCCCACTGTGTCTCTCTCAATCCTTCCATCTCTCACAGTCTTGGTCTACTTCAATCCTTCATGTTTCTAGGAGACAGTATATAACTAGCGCACGGAACTGACTTGCCTCCACAAAACCCTTAAGGCCTTCACACTGACCAAGACACCCACAGGTGATGGCTCTCAATGTCATGGTTTCCTGCAGGCTGGGGCACCCGCTGATGGCTCAAGCTTGCTGGGGCTCCTGCTGGTGGTTCCATTATGTCACTGTTCACACTGGCCGGGGGCCCCTGCTCACAGGAGCAGCAGTTACCCCCCCCCCCCTTGATGGTCAGAGCATTCCAGTGCCCGCTCACATTTGAAACCCCGATGGTTACAGCACTGGCACCAAAACACCCCCCCCCCCTCTCCCTCCCATGTACAATCTCTTCTGGAAGACATTGAGCCATTGAGCTTGGGTAGTTAGTACATCCAAGTGAGCTAAAAGACCTCTAATGTCACCACCAGTGCCACTGATGTCACCACCAGGGCTGCAAATGCCAGAAGGGCAGATGGGTCAGTCAACAGAGAGCTGGCTAGACCGTGTGCAGTGCAGCTTCCACCTCTCTGGTTTGTCCCCCCAGAGCCGGCCATAGGCATAGGCAAACTAGGCAATTGCCTAGGGCATTTGATATGCCTAGGGGCATCAGCAGCTTCTGCTGATTAAAATTATATGCGGCATGCCTATATTCTGTGTGTAACATTTCATATGCAGATACAGCCACAGTCTCACACAGTATATAGGCATGCTGCATATCATTTTAATCAGCAGAATCTGCTTGTGCATCCTAGCCACATAGCAATGCAAATAAGCTGCATTTTCATAAAAAAAGGTGCCCGACGTTAGCATTGAGACAAGATTTATGAGGACACATCTGTATCCAAGCAGAGGCAGAGGTCACAGTGTTAGTGGCAGTGTGATTGCTGTGTGCGGGTGGGTTGGTTGTGCAGCAGTGTTCGGAATATGTGTAAGGAGCATTATGTGTGTCATGTAAAAATGCATTAATAATGTGCAACATATGTGTAGGGGGCACTATGTGCGTCATTATGTGTATAAGGGCATTAATAATGTGCGGCATATGTGTAACAGGGTACTACTGTATGTGTGTCATTATGTGTATAGGGGAACTAATAATGTGCAGCAAATGTGTAGGGGGCACTATGTGTGTCATTATGTGTATAAGGGCATTAATAATGTGCGGCATATATGTAAGGGACATTATGTGTAAAAGGGCATTAATAAAGGTTGTCATAATGTGTAAGGCGCATTATGTTTATAAGGACATTAATACAGGTTGAGTATACCATATCCAAAATGCTTGGGACCAGAAGTATTTTGGATATCGGATTATTCCGTATTTTGGAATAATTGCATACCATAATGAGATATCATGGGAATGGGACCCAAGTCTAAGCACAGAATGCATTTATGTTTCATATACACCTTATACAGACAGCCTGAAGGTAATTTTAGTCAATATGTTTAATAACTTAGTGCGTTAAACAAAGTTTGTGTACATACACACAATCCATTTATGTTTCATATATACCTTATACACACAGCCTGAAGGTCATTTAATACAATATTTGGAATAATTTTGTGTATTAAACAAAGTTTGTGTACATTGAGCCATCAGAAAACAAAGTTTTCACTATCTCAGTCTCACTCAAAAAATTCCGTATTTCGGAATATTCCGTATTTCGGAATATATGGATATGGGATACTCAACCTGTAATGTGTAAGGGGCATTACTGTGTGGAATTATGTGTATAAATGAATTACTAATGTGTGGCATTATGTGTATAAGGTGCTCTACTATGTGGCATTACGTATAGAAAGAGCACTACTGTGTCGTCTAATATGAATAAAGAGCAATAGGGTGTGGTGTAATGTGAATAAGGAGCAATTTAGTGTGATGTAATGTGAATAAGGGGCTCTACTGTGAGGAGTAATGTTTACAAGGTAAAGTAATACTACTGTGGGATATAATATGAATTATGGACACTATCGCATGATCAAATGTGAATAAAGTTGCAGTACTGTGTGGCGTAATTGGAATTGGGGTTACTATTGTGTGGCCATGCCCCTTGCTAGCAAAAACACACCCCATTTGGGGCTGTGCGCCAAATGTGCTAACTGTTCCTATTTAAAATATAGGGGGTACATACACCAAAATAAGGACTGCTATGGGTGAGGGGTGATGGTGCTGGGAAAGAGGTGCAAGGTCAGAGGCGGAACCAGCGGTGGTGCTAGGGGGCACCAGCCAAAATCTTGCCTAGGGCATCATATTGGTTAGGGCCGGCTCTGTGTCCCCCGCTGCCGCTGCCCGTAGTGCACCGTAGCTAACCAATATGGGGGCATGCCGAGAGTCCACACCACCTAACTCATGGCACCCCCCCATTTGCAGTGTCCGCGTGCCCCCCTTCAGGTGCACGCACGCACTCGGATGTCAGGGCCGAAAAGAAGTCCCAGTCCGTCCATGGTCACCAGCCTGTGACCTACCTCCTTATCAGAGAGGATTCTGCCCCTCGGGTAGGGGGGAGGGATAGGCTTCCGGAAGGGGATTTTAGGGTTAGGCTGCAGGAGGGGCACTGTGCCCTGCCTGATTTGTAAATAGCAAAATGCACCCTGACCCAGCAGTGTCCTGGATGCACTATCCCCATAGTATGGAGGTCCTAGCAGTGCCTTTGATGCACCCCCTGCTATCACATACCGCTGGCCAGGACTCACATCACGCATGCACTACCCCCTCACTACCCCCTCCCTGCACAGGTCACAGCTCCAGCTGACAAAAGCCCCGCCCACCCGCATTGGGCACAAGTCCGGCTGGAAACCGCACCTTCTCTCCCGAAGGTCACAGCCCCAGCTGGAAACGCACTTTCTCCTCCCATGGGGGTAAATTTACTAAGATGGGAGTTCTATTGAAGATGGCATGTTGCCCATAGCAACCAATCAGATTCTACTTCTCATTTTTCTAGCACCTTCTAGAAGATAATACCTGGAATCTGATTGGTTGCTATGGGCAACATCCCATCTTAAATAGAACTCCCATCTTAGTAAATTTACCCCCTGGACACAGGACACAGCTCCAACTGACATCCGCACGCCACTCATCATCTTCCGCACAGGTCACACGTCATTCTGGCTGACTCCAGCACCGGTGCTCCACCCGTGCAATGTCAGAGCTCCGACTACAGTGCTGAAGCTGCTGCTGCTGATCCAACAAGGGTTACAAGACATGCGAGTATAAATTTGTATAATAAATGCACTAGCCGGTGGGTCGGCCAGACACACAGAATGATGCACCAATATATCTACAGATATATTGATCATCGTCTGTACTGCGGGGCTGACGCAATATGTCTGTGAACAATGGGGGTAATTCCAAGTTGATCGCAGTAGGAGATTTTTTAGCAGTTGGGCAAAAACATGTGCACTGCAGGGTAGGCAAATTTAACATGTGCAGAGAGAGTTAGATTTGGGTGTGGTGTGTTCAATCTGCAGTCTAAATTGCAGTGTAAAAATAAAGCAGCCAGTATTTACCCTGCACAGAAACAAAATAACCCACCCAAATCTAACATCTCTGCATATGTTATATCTGCCTCCCCTGCAGTGCACATGGTTTTGCCCAACTGCTAAAAGATTTCCTGCTGCGATCAACTTGGAATTACCCCCAATGTAGTTCACAGACATATCATTTATACACACCTGCTGATCAGCTAACGATGTATTGGCTGATCAATTAATAGGCCAATATATCGGCCAGTGTGTACCCAACATAAGAGTTGTGGCTTTTCATATGGTTACAATTGTGAGTTTTAATGAAAGCAAATCACACCTGCAATGTGGGTGTAATTGTGCCCAACTCTACATCCACCTTTGTATTGATAAACAATATAGAAAAATCCATCAAGCATGCCAGAGTAATAGTTGCTATTTTATATTAAAGATTTTCCTGTGTTCCTGAGGGAACACAAACATGTTGATGTCAGGATACTTTTTCTTATACTACCCCCTGCTGGTCACATGGTCTAGTAACAGCTTTCCAATCACTGAAGGAAGGAATACTGTATGATGGTTATTTATTAGCCAGAGCAAATGTGCGCTAACCTGGCATTGGCTGTCTATGTTTAACTTCATCAATGCTATTACTGCTTTGCTGAACTGGTTGATTGTTTTTAATAATATAATTAAGTTTAGGGAACATTCTGGTGGGTATTTTAATGCATCAAGTTGTCCCTGGACTGCTAGATGCACATGTTCAGCAAAGTGCACTGAAAAGTAATGTAAAAATGTTAGCAACGCTACATACAGATGAACAATGTCAACTGTTGTTTTCTATATTGAGCATGTACACAAAAAAAGCGTATGTACAGTATACATCTATAGACAGTTTTTTAAAACCCTGAGTTAAAATGCATTGTCCATCTATTCATTCAGATGGATCATCTACAAATTCCATCTCGAAAGAGGTTTATCAGAGAAATAGCTATCCCAGCGCTAATTGTGGACATGTATACTGAACTATTATCATTGCAAATGTTGTACCTGTTTAATAGGTTATTGTCCTTGTGTCAAATCCAAGATTTTAAGGGAATGATGCCATCGTGCATTAAGAATACCACTACTTCTGGATGACCTTATGTTTTAAGGATATTATTGGTAGATTATAATATATATCAGTAATAATGATGTCAGTGCGTTGCTTGTTCTTCCTTCCAAGATTGTTTTTGTAAGTCAATGAATCGGTATGTGAATAGGAATGCTCTGTATCTATCAGGATTACACTTTATTCCACAGATTTCTCTATGGATGGCTGCTCGGTTTCTCAATATGCCGCTGGGTTAGAGGCAAGAAAATCTGAAATCGATAGAGATGAAGCAAGCGCCTCATAGTGTAATAATTTTTCACTGTATTGGATACACAAACAACACTTATATAGGTATTCTGCATACCAGATAATAGAATCAATTAGGTATGTCACAATTAGCAGCCTTGTTCTTTCGGAAAATCTGGGGAGGTAAGATAAGAGACAGTACAGGAACAAAAAAGGTTTGCCAACATCAAGGTACAGGAAGCAGCAAATGCTCGAGGGCAACTTTGATAAACCTGTTGTCCTCTAGTTACTGTGGAGCTGGGAGCTGCTGCACATGCTGCACTGGTGAAATAGTCACGTGCCCCCCCCCCCCCCGCAGCGCTACAGAAGCCGCACAGCGAGTCCGGAGGAGGACAATAACTGAAAGACTCGATCCGCAAATATTGCTTCCAATATAATAATAATAATATATATATGACCATCACATTTATAGTGCTCTCTAAGTTTGTTTTTGTATTAGATATATAGAAATCATATGATCCGGCACTCAGCTAAAGCATAAAACTTGATCCGGTACCCTCACATGGAAAATGCACAGTTCCTCCTGAAGTGCGGCGCTCAGACTCAAATAAAGACTCACACACTGCAACTCTGTATCCAACATGTGCGGCGGGCACTTTTCGTGTTTTGGTTTTGGTTCTGGTTCCATGCTCATGTTTTGGATCTGGATTGGTTTTGCCAAAACCACCCTTTCGTGTTTTGGTTTCGGTTTCTGATCTGGATGATTTTTGAAAAAAACATAAAAACAGCTAAAATCACATAATTTTGGGGTAATTTTGATCCTATGGTATTATTAAACTCAATAACATTCATTTCCACTCATTTCCAGTCTATTCTGAACACTGAACACCTCACAATATTGTTTTTAGGCCAAAAGGTTGCACTGAGGTAGCTGGATGACTAAGCTAAGCGACACAAGTGTGCAGCACAAACACCTGGCCCATCTAGGAGTGGCACTGCAGTGGCAGACAGGACGGCACGTAAAAAAACTAGGCCTCAAACAGCACATCATGCAAAGAAGAAAAGAGATACAATGAGGTAGCTGTATGACTAAGCTAAGCGACACAAGTGTGCGGCACAAACAACATGGGACGTGCTGGGATTTGCTCAGATGTAATACACGCACAATATTGGTGGCACAGGACAGCCTACCCCTAAACCACACACACACACACACAGCAATGCCCTTAAAATTAATTTGGATAATAATAACCCTTTTATGTGGAGCTATTATAATAATATGCAGCACAGGCGAGCGTACACATGCACCACACAGAGCAAACCCTGTAAAAATTATTTGGATAATAATATAAGTAATGTATATAACCCTTTTATTTGGAGTAAATAATATACAGCACAGGACACCACCACTGGACTTATGGCAGCACAAGACACCACCACTGGACTGGACTTATACGGCAGTACCACTGGACTGGATTTATACGGCAGTACCACTGGAATTATACGGCAGTATCACTGGAATTATACGGCAGTACCACTGGACATATACAGCAGTATCACTGGACTGGATTTATACACCAGTACCACTGGATTTTTACACCAGTACCACTGGACATATAAGGCAGTATCACTGGATTTATACGGCAGTACCACTGGACATATACGGCAGTATCACTGGACTGGATCTAAACGCCTGTACCACTGGATTTATACGACAGTACCACTGGACAAATACGGCAGTATCACTGGATTTATATGGCAGTACCACTGGACATATACTGCAGTATCACTGGACTGGATTTATACGCAAGTACCACTGGATTTATACGGCAGTACCAGTGGACATATACAGCAGTATCACTGGACTTATACAGCAGTATCGCTGGATTTATACAGCAGTACCGCTGGACATATACAGCAGTATCACTGGACTGGATTATAGGGCAGTATCACTGGACTTATACGCCAGTACCACTGGAATTATACGGCAGTATCACTGGAATTATATGGCAGTACCACTGGACATATACGGCAGTATCACCGGACTGGATTTATACGACAATACCACTGGATTTATACGGCATGACCACTGGAAATATACGGCAGTATCACTGGAATTATATGGCAGTACCACTGGACATATATGGCAGTATCACTGGACTGGAATGATGAGCGGATTCGGTTTTACTCGGTTTTACTCGGTTCTCAAAACGGCATCTTATTGGCTCACGGATGTCACGTGTTTTGGATAGCCAATAAGATGCCGTTTTGAGAACCGAGTAAAACCGAATCCGCTCATCACTAATTTTACCGCTGGAATTATACGCCAGTACCTCTGGACATATACAGCAGTATCACTGGACATATATGGTAGTATCACTGGAATTATATGGCAGTACCGCTGGACATACAGTGGGGCAAAAAAGTATTTGGGCAGCCACCGATTGTGCAAGTTGACCCACTTAAAAAGATGAGAGAGGTCTGTAATTTCCATCATAGGTACACTTCAACTATGATAGAGACAATCTGAAAAAAAAATCCCAGGAAATCACATTTTATGAATTTTAAACAATTTACTTGTATATTCTTGTGGAAAATAAATATTTGGACACCTACCAAGCAGCAAGATTTCTGGCTCTCACAGACATGTTACTTCTTCTTTAATAAGCTCTTCTATCCCCCACTCATTACCTGTATTAATGGCACCTGTTTGAACTGGATATCTGTATAAAAGACACCTGTCCACACCCTCAAACAGTCAGACTGCTACCTCTCCACCATGGCCAAGACCAGGGAGCTGTCTAAGGACACCAGGGACAAAATTGTAGAGCTGCACAAGGCTGGGATGAGCTACTCGACAATAGGCAAGCAGCTTGGTGAGAAGAGATCAACTGTTGGCACAATTATAAAAAATTGGAAGAAATACAAGATCACTGACAATCTCCCTCGACCTGGGGCTCCATGCAAGATCTCACCTCATGGGGTATCAATGATCTTGAGAACGGTGAGGAATCAGCCCAGAACTACACGGGGGGACCTGGTCAATGACCTCAAGAGAGCTGGTACCACAGTCACAAAGGTTACCATTAGTAACGCACTATGTCATCATGGATTGAAATCCTGCAGCGCCCGAAAGGTCCCCCTGCTTAAGCCAGCACATGTCCAGGCCTGTCTAAAGTTTGCCAGTGACCATCTGGATGATCCAGAGGAGGATTGGGAGAATGTACAGTATGTGGTCAGATGAGAGCAAAATCAAACTTTTTGGTATAAACTCCACTCGCCGTGTTTGGAGGGAGAAGAATGATGAATGGCATCCCAAGAAAACCATACCCACTGTGAAGCATGGGGGTGGAAACCTCTTGCTTTGGGGCTGCTTTTCTCCAAAGGGGACAGGACGACTCATCCGTATTAAGGAGAGGATGAATGGGGCCATGTATCATGAGATTTTGGGCAAAAACCTCCTTCCCTCAGTAAGAGCACTGAAGATGGAACGTGGCTGGGTCTTCCAGCATGACAATGACCTCAAACACACCGCCCGGGCAACTAAGGAGTGGCTCTGTAAGAAGCATTTCAAGGTCCTGGAGTGGCCTAGTCAGTCTCCAGACCTCAACCCAATAGAAAATCTGTGGAGGGAGTTGAGAGTCCATGTTGCCCGGCGACAGCCCCAAAACATGACAGATCTAGAGAAGATCTGCATGAAAGAGTGGGCCAAAATACCTGCTACAGTGTGTGCAAACCTGGTCAAGAACTACAGGAAACATTTGACCTCTGTAATTGCCAACTGAGGTTATATTACAAAGTATCGAGTTAAACTTTTTGATTGTCCAAATATTTTTTTTTCAAGAATATACAAATAAATTGTTTAAAAATCATAAAATGTGATTTCCTGGGTTTTTTTTCAGATTCTGTCTTTCACATATGATGGAAATTACAGACCTCTCTCATCTTTTTAAGTGGGTCAACTTGCACAATCGGTGGCTGTCCAAATACTTTTCTGCCCCACTGTATATGGCAGTATCACTGGACTGGATTTATATGCCGGTATCACTGGACTTATACGCCAGTACCACTGGAATTATACGGCAGTATCAGTGGAATTATACGGCAGTATCGCTGGACATATACGGCAGTATCACTGGACATATACGGCAGTATCACTGGACTGCATTTATACGCCAGTACCGCTGGAATTTTACACCAGTACCACTGGAATTATACGGCAGTATCACTGGATTTATATGGCAGTACCGCTGGACATATACGGCAGTATCACTGGACATATACGGCAGTACCACTGGACATATACGGCAGCACATGGACACCACCACTGGACTGATGCAGGATAACACAGCACCACTGCAATGGACTGGACTTATAGAGCAGCACTGGACATATGGCAGCAGAGGACACCACCACTGTGACTGGACTATTGCAGCACAAGACACCACCACTGGACTGATGCAGCACAACACAGCACCACTGGACTGGACTTATACAGCAGCACTGGACATATGGCAGCAGAGGACACCACCACTGTGACTGGAATGATGCAGCACAAGACACTACCACTGAACTGATGCAGGACACTGAGGACAGAGACACATCCTCTCTCTACACTCTCCAATGCCGGAGTGAAAATGGTGGCAACACGCGGCTCCTTATATGGAATCCAAACCTCGTGAGAATCCGACAGCGGGATGATGATGTTTTGCCTCATTCTGGTTTCCGAGTCAGGCGGGAATACCCAAGCCTGACTTGGATCCGGACTCGAGTAGTTAAGTTCGGGGGACCGAACCTGTTCATCTCTAGTATCAAGGTTTTAATCAACGTAAATCTTAACGATTGAAATGTTGACACAGAGATACAGTGTGTGAGTCTTTATTTGAATCCGAGTGTAGCACTTCAGGAGGAACTGTATAAAGATAGATAGATAGATAGATAGATAGATAGATAGATAGATAGATAGATAGATAGATAGATAGATACATAGACGACTTACAGAATTATATGGATAGCACTCTCAGCCATTCTACAGGGAACTGAGCCTGCGGAGGATTGGCAGGGTTGTGTGATAAACAGCCGGTGGATCAGGGTCAGACTCAAGAGATTCAGCTGTCTGAAGCATGCAGACCCAGTTATCACCAGTGGGTCCCATCTCGTGGTCCAGCACCAGAGGTGGAAGCACCATTGCTTGCTGCAGCATAGGTTGAGCAGTACCATGCGGGAGCCGTCTGGTCCCCTATTGCAGGTGTTAGCAGCGCTCCCGGGATAGATCCAATTAATTGTGCAGCAGCAGCAGCTGCACTGCAGATATCCATTAGAGGAGCAGTGGTCACACTTGGATTGAACCACACAGGTGCTGCTGTACATGCAGGTGCCCCTTCAGGGCTTGGTGCCCGGAGGCAGGCATCACAATTGCCTCTGGGAGTTACAAGAGTGCAGTGAATAAGTAATCACTCACAGAGTCACCATCCAGGGCAGGCTCTAGGCATGTTCGAATAGAGTGGCTGCGCAGGGCGCCACCCTTAAGGGGCGCCGCCATATTCGAACATGGAGCCGGCCCTGTGCACTGCAGCATCGTGTGTGACTTGAGTGCGCTATACGCGCTGAGCGGCGCCGGTGTCTAACGTCAGACGCAAGAGGCTTCCTGGCTGCCCGCCCGCACCCGGACCTGCACTGCACCCGCCCGCACGCCCGCACCCCCGCACAGCAGTACTCCTCCCCCTCCAACGCCGCAGGTATTTGGTGGGGGGGGTGAGTGAATTTATGGCACTGTGGGGGCATTTATCTGGCACTGTGGGGACTTTTATCTGGCACTGTGGGGACATTTATCTGCACTGTGGGGACATTTATCTGGCACTGTGGGGGCATTTATCTGGCACTGGGGGCATTTATCTGGCACTGTGGGGGCATTTATCTGGCACTGTGGGGACATTTATCTGGCACTGTGGGGGCATTTATCTGGCACTGTGGGGACATTTATCTGGCACTGTGGGGGCATTTATCTGGCACTGTGGGGGCATTTATCTGGCACTGTGGGCATTTATCTGGCACTGTGGGGACATTTATCTGGCACTGGGGGCATTTATCTGGCACTGTGGGGGCATTTATCTGGCACTGGGGGCATTTATCTGGCACTGTGGGGGTATTTATCTGGCACTGTGGGGGGGCATTTATCTGGCACTGTGGGGGCATTTATCTGGCACTGTGGGGGCATTTATCTGGCACTGTGGGGACATTTATCTGGCACTGGGGGCATTTATCTGGCACTGGGGGCATTTATCTGGCACTGTGGGGGCATTTTTCTGGCACTGTGGGGGCATTTATCTGGCACTGTGGGGGCATTTATCTGGCACTGGGGGCATTTATCTGGCACTGTGGGGACATTTATCTGGCACTGGGGACATTTATCTGGCACTGTGGGGACATTTATCTGGCACTGTGGGCATTTATCTGGCACTGTGGGGACATTTATCTGGCACTGTGGGGACATTTATCTGGCACTGGGGGCATTTATCTGGCACTGTGGGAGCATTTATCTGGCACTGTGGGGAATTTATCTGGCACTGTGGGGGCATTTATCTGGCACTGTGGGGGCATTTATCTGGCACTGTGGGAGCATTTATCTGGCACTGGGGGCATTTATCTGGCACTGTGGGGACATTTATCTGGCACTGTGGGGGCATTTATCTGGCACTGTGGGGGCATTTATCTGGCACTGGGGGCATTTATCTAGCACTGTGGGGTCATATCTGGCACTGTGGGGGCATTTATGTAGCACTGTGGGGGCATTTATCTGGCACTATGGGGGCATTTATCTGGCACTGTGGGGGCTTTTCTGTATCTACATATCTGGCACTGTGTGGCCATTTATGTATCTGGCATTGCTGGGGGGCATGTCATGTGTTGCTGGCACTGCTGGGGGGCATGTCATGTGTAGCTGACACGGCTGGGGAGCATATCATGTAGTGTTCCCGCTAGGCGTCTGTGGCTAGGCAATGTGTCTAACGTGCTCTGCCTGGCGCAAAGTGTCTAACGTGCTCTGCCTGGCGCAAAGTGTCTAACGTGCTCTGCCTGGCGCAAAGTGTCTAACGTGCTCTGCCTGGCGCAAAGTGTCTAACGTGCTCTGCCTGGCGCAAAGTGTCTAGGAGGTTCTACCTGGTGCAGTGTGTGTTAACTGCACTACTGTGTGGTGTAAAGCGAATTGCCACTATTATGTGGCCACGCACCTTCCCCACGAAGCAACGCCCCTAAATTTTTGCTGCGCGCCTTCGGCGCGCACTGTCCATGCTTTACCATGTAGGTAGATGAGCAACAAGCATTACAGTATGTACATCATTTTGCCCTCCTAACTTAAAAATGTGCCCTCCCTGCCCTAAAAAGTGAACACTATCGTGTAGCTGGCACTGCTGGGGGGCATATTGTGTGTAGCTGGCACTGCTGGGGGGCATATCATGTCTATCTGGCACTGCACATTATGTGTATCTGGCACTATACTGGAGACATTATGTGTATCTGACACTATACTGGAGACATTGTGTGTAAGGAACACTGTGGCTGTTATGTGTAAGGCTGCTAATTGTGTGCGTAGAGAGGGTGTGAAAACATATTTATTTATAGTCTAATAATATGAAGTTATGAGGCCACGCCCACTTTCCAAGAGGCCACGCCCACTTTTCCTGGAGCGCTCGCGCCTTCGGCGAACGCATGGGGAGGGGGGGGGGGGGGCGCTTTTACATGTTTTCGCTCAGGGTGCTAGTAGGCCTGGAGCCGGCCCTGTCACCATCAGAAATTGTGGGGCATAGAACTGACAAAATAGGGACATAAGCAAGTCGACGGGTCACTCTGCTTGCTCCGTCCATGAAATGGATGTTTTACTGGATGTCAACTGCATGGAACAGATCTGTGCCATGATAGTGTCATGGGCTTGTAGTATGACTCCTGTGCCTGTTTAAAGCATCCAGATGGAGATGGGATGCCTGTTTCCAACACAGACCTTTGCACTCACATGGGATGACTATAAGTACTGATACAGTACTAATGATGATGGAATGGATGTGGACGGAAAAACAGTGCGACCATACACATCAAGAGTAGACGGTTAGTAACTCGCATAGACTGACGCTTGCTTGCGTTAGCATAAGGTAGCAAATCTGGCTGTTGCAGGCATTTGCACTTGTGGCCACATTGCGTCTGACTTGGAATCATGCTCAAACTCTTCATTATACATTGTTTATTTGCCAACTTGACCACTAATTACATCAGATCTGGGTCCCACATTATAATTTTGATAGATGCAGGTAAGTCTGGGAATTATTATGGGCAACTATGGCCAGGCTTAATATGGCTGCTGATGTTTGTATACAAGCAAAAGTTCAGATAAATGATTATATATCTTTCTGACTAGACAATGGGCCACAGTCCGGGTCGCGGCTGCATCTTCAGTAGCAACATATCTGCAAATTTGTGTAAATGTTTCAGGAGACATCTTTTGTAAAAGAAGCCCACTGACTGCATCCGAAGATCCACCACACCTATGCTGTCAAGGCACACCCCAAAAATGGAGTTGACACACCTCTGTATTCAAAAACACTCCCCGTCTCAGCCCCCAAATGCCTGTAGCCTTTTTATCATTTTTTGGGGGCTGAGACGGGGAGTGCTTTTGAATACGGAGGTGTGTCATCTCCATTTTTGGGGTGTGCCTTGACTTAAATTCTCTGGCCTTAGCCAAATGGGGTCTGAATCAGGCCCAATATTTCAGTGTATAAATATCTTTAATGATATGCTTACACGTTAACCACTGTATAAGTTTCTCATTTGTAGGAATTGATCAAATCTGTAATGCTGAATCTGGAAGAAGTCATGTATTTTAAAAAACATAAAAATAAACCTGGGAAAGACCGCAAAGTTTAATGTAGAAAAAAATGTTTATAACAATTTGTCCCGCTCTGAAATGTTTTATGATTTTGTCCAGAGGAAAAAACTGGGTGATTCAACAAAGAGGCTATGATTACTAAGTTGGTTGCTCATATGTACTGTATGTATATGGTCCCATATGAAACTGAGACTAGCTGAGGGGGTTGTGTGAATTGTGACCTTTTGGGGTTTAATCTAGAAATGCCAATCAGGTTATAAAATACCCACTAGGCCTGCATCATTGTCAGCCTATAGCCTCATGTGAGCATAAGCATAGGATAGCATAGCTTGGGTGAGACACCATCTAATATTTCTGGACCAAGACCTCTGCCTCTGGAGTTTTTTCTGAAGAAAGTGGAAGACTCAATTTTGGTCACATGTTCTTATGTGTAAATTTTAGAGCATTTGATGGTATAAGTAATATATGCAAACAATTTAATGCACAGGCTGGGTAAGGTGTTTATCTGTACAGCAGCCATTCTTCTAATCCAAGATCAACATAATTTATCCCTGCTTAATTGATTTTTTTGAATGGTTTCAAAGATGTTTTGAAAATGCACAGCGTAGAGTTGTCACATGTTTCAGTCACGCTGATGCCATAGTAATTAATATTGTTTGTGCACCAGTGAACGTAGTGATTACTTTATTGAAGGGGTCTATCAGCAAACTCAAAGGGCTAATTTTAGTTTTTCCAAATTTACTTTTAAATTCATAACAGAACTCCCTCATTTTACAAAATATTTTTTATCACGACTTCATTGTTAAATAGAGAAAATGCACATTTAAATATAAAAACATTAAGCAGAATCAAGTAGTGCACTACACTGAAACACAATTAACAAAACTTACCAAATCTCCATATGTATTATTAATATCTTTGAGTTACATCATTTTAGATCTAACAGGATGGAGATTCAGAATATGAACTTTACTAGCATGCACCGATTCTGTACATATGTGTCGTCCTACACCTAATGTCTATATACACCATATGGTGCGAGATACCCGGTGTGTCGGATTGGCGTAGCATACAATTTTTTTAATAGATTTTACATTGCAGGTGCAGTGAATAACACTCACAATGTAATCGAGATGCTGAGCTGCGACTTTAACCACACAGGTATCCATCTTAAACATGTACAAAGTCATAGCTGAAGCACAACAGAAGTTGGTTTGGGCTGCAGTTGCTGGCATTGGAGCCCTTTGCACATTGATTCAGACCCAGTCGCGCACAAATACAGTAGTTTGCAGGCAGGTGCAGCGATTAACACTCGCAGTGTACTTGAAATGTTGAGCTGAGACTTCAACCACACAGGTATCCGTCTTAAACATGTACAAAGTTGTAGCTGAAGTACAGCAGAAGTTGGCGTGAGCCGTGGTTGCTGACATCGGAGCACTCTGTACACCGATTCAGACTCAGTCGCGCACAAATACAGTCATTTGCAGGAATCTATGACCTGCAAACTTTCTTTGTTCTAGGGAAAAGGATTGCCACCTAGCAACAGCTGGTGGGTTATGCCGCAAGCATCCTGATTCTCTGCTGTAAGGCAGGGAAGTGACATTTTTACATGACTAACTTGCCGACACTAATAGTGAAGTTGCACCTGCCCTGCAGGCTAGGTTGTGCACAGGTCACATGCACACTAGCAGCTGGGCGGGGCTAATCCTCACCGAATCAGATTTTTGGATGCTTATTGGTAGCAATCTTAATAACTAGAACACCTCACAGTAGCACACGCAGGGGGGGGGGGGGGGGGGGGGTTCTGGTTACCCAGAAACCCCCCCTGATGGACTGAATTCCTTTTTTTAGAGACGAAGACTGCTGTGTCTCCGTTTCAGGGAAAGCCGCGATCGCAGCCGGCGCTCCAGAGGCTATTGCCGGTAAAGTCTGCCTACAGTGTCTGTCGGCGAGTGGGAGCTGCTGCGCATACACAGCAACTCCATATGTCCTCACTGTTCTGTAGCTGGCAGTGTGTCTCCTCTGCAGCCCCCGGTTTTGTGTGCAGTGCACTGTATTTGTGTGTTTAAATTTACAGTGTGTGAGTGTTATGTATGTTTGTGTGTGCAGTGTGTGTGTGCAGTCTGCGTCTGTGAATCTTTTTACACACACACATATATATACATATAATGTGTGTGTGTGTGTGTGTGTGTGTGTGTGTGTGTGTGTGTGTGTGTGTGTGTGTGTATATATATATATATATATATATATTCACACATTTACAAGACTCTGAGTGCCATCTGACCTCCACCAATGAACGGCACTCAGAGACAGCAATGTAGAAAAATTTGTATTCCATAAAGTCAACGTATTGGGGCTCAAAGCCCCGTCGTCAGGACAAATACACAGCAGGACAATAACAAGAAACAACACTTACCCTCCTAAATACCCGAATCACACTGGCGCCGCCGCCCGCCTCGTGCACGCCCGCATCTCCGGATTCGCTTCCGCATACGTCACCCGGCATCCGCTTCCGGCGCCGGCCGCTACCTAGGGAACCACAGCATGCGTTCCACCTGGTAAGGGACTGCGTTCCAAGAGCAGGAAAGGACGCAGTCTGGGCTCACGGGGGAGGAAGGGCTGTGAACGAACAAAGACAGCAACGTCAGTGGGACATAACCATAACAACACAAATAATAAATAAACCAAAGCCACAGATACATATATGCAAAGAGGACAATAAAGCCCGCAAGCAATCCATATAATGTAAATGCAATACACACTGCACCACGCAAACAGAGATAAATTAAATAAGCATATTCCAATTAATTTTTTCGTTCAAGCCTCCCGGGGCACAGGTACCCAGTCTCATAATCCATCTGGTCTCTTTAACTAAGAGGGACTTTGCTCGATCACCACCCCTCAAACTGAGGGGCACATGATCAGTCATAAAGTACCGGAGGGACTCAAGAGTATGTCCAGTACTTTTGAAATGTTTGGCTACCGGCTGATCTATGAGGTTACCCTCTAAGGTGAGCTTGATGGCTGATCTATGTGCCGCCATCCTTTCTGAAAATTTCCGAGTGGTTTGACCTACATACATTAGCCCACAGGGGCAAATAATAATATAAACTACAAAGGAGGTGGAACAGGTTAACACAAACCTAATATCATAAGTTTTGTTGCAGTGGGGGTGTTTAAAAGATTTACAATTCATCATCAACTTGCACGTAGCACACCCGCTACATCGGTAACACCCAAATGGTTTGTAGTAGACATTAGGGGGTCTCGTCGTAATTCCCATACCCGTAATGTCCGTTCTAACAATTCTATCCTTGATGTTACGTCCACGACGGAACGACATGAGAGGGGTAGTATGATGGAAAACTTTAAGCTCAGGATCGGAGGACACAATCAGCCAAAGAGCTGTCAAAGTATAAAAATATTGTAATGCATACACCATGTACTAACCCCATACACATGCCCGCTGCGCGTGCACTTATTCCGCCGTGCGTGCACATATCCGCAATTTGCGTAGGATCGCTCCTGCGATCATGCGCGTGGTATGGGTATTTATGGCGGAGTTTGTGAGCGCATAGAGGGTTATCAGAACATTACATATTTAACCCAAATAGTGCATTTTGTACACATAGCCCCCTGCACCACATCAGAAAGAAATAGCTGTTTAAAATGGTTACAGAACAAGGGGATTCACCTTTACAGGATAGGAGGGGACAGAACAAGGTTACAAGGTGGTGTTTGGTATCCAGCATTAGGGTATTTTAAGGGAAACATTCTGGTGTTGGTTTGAGGAAGATCGCATGTTCCTGAGGATAGTTAGATGCAGAAACAGAATATAGGTTTAAACTGTATTTACTGTATATTATGTATGCGGGGGGAATCCAGAGGATACCACCCACAAGAGCAGTTGAGAAAGACATCGCCCACCTTTTCAAATCAACCTATGACCTCTCCTGTAATGTAGAGATGCATCTCTTTGTCCAATAGACAAAGGGATTACAGTGACCATTGTATTGTATATGGAAGTTGTGTATAAAAAGCCTGTTGTTGCCTGGCCGGTCAGAAGACTCTGAACGCTTTCTACATGATAAGCGGAGGACCGGCCGGGTTGCACAAGCGAACATTCTCACGTATGTACATTGACTGTAGCCATTATTCTGTTGTAGATTTATCTTGTTAGGTCTGTAGTGTATAACTTGTACTGTTATCCCCTTTCAAATAATCAACTGTGGCCTTAGAACCCAGTGTTCAACTACATATCGGTGTTGTGTCCTCATTTCCCTGCTAGGGTTTAAAGCGTATTTAACTGTATAAGGTTTAAGAGTGTATTGATAAGGTGTACGCACTGCGGGTACTTTATACCGTCAGCACTGTGTAAGATTTAAGGTATAACATCATTGCAGTGCTTTGCTGCATAAAGGTTTAAAGTGTAACCATATCATTGCATTGTATCACTAACAAGGTTTAAAGTTTATCAACTGATTGGGGTATATTTACTAAGCTCCCGATTTTGACCAAGATGCCGTTTTTTCATCAAAGTGTCATCTCGGTAAATCTCGGTCATTTACTAAACACTAATCACGGCAGTGATGAGGGCATTCGTAATTTTTTGCTAGTTCAGGTAAAAAATTACGAATGAATACACCATCGGTCAAAACGCGGCTGTTTAAGTATGAATCTCGGTCATTTACTAAGAAGTGCAAAGCAAAAAAACACAAAACACTGCCGTGAAAAATTACAACTCGTAAAAAAGTCCTAAAAAAAAACAGACCTGCTTTTTTTATCCGTGATTTGAGATGCATGCAGGGATCCATGAGATCCGTGCATGTATATCAGTGGGAAGGGGTGTGAAAGTGCTTATTTTTGCTAAAAAAATTGCGTGGGGTCCCCCCTCCTAAGCATAACCAGCCTCGGGCTCTTTGAGCCGATCCTGGTTGCAGAAATATGGGAAAAAAAATGACAGGGGTTCCCCCATATTTAAGCAACCAGCATCGGGCTCTGCGCCTGGTCCTGGTCCCAAAAATACGGAAGACAAAAAGAGTAGGGGTCCCCCGTATTATTAAAACCAGCACCGGGCTCCACTAGCTGGACAGATAATGCCACAGCCGGGGGTCACTTTTATACAGCGCCCTGCGGCCGTGGCATCAAAAATCCAACTAGTCACCCCTGGCCGGGGTACCCTGGGGGAGTGGGGACCCCTTCAATCAAGGGGTCCCCCCCCCCAGCCACCCAAGGGCCAGGGGTGAAGCCCGAGGCTGTCCCCCCCATCCAATGGGCTGCGGATGGGAGGGCTGATAGCCTTTGTTGTAAAATAAAAGATATTGTTTTTAGTAGCAGTACTACAAGTCCCAGCAAGCCTCCCCCGCATGCTGGTACTTGGAGAACCACAAGTACCAGCATGCGGCGGAAAAACGGGCCCGCTGGTACCTGTAGTACTACCACTAAAAAAATACCCAAAAAAAGACAAGACACACACACCGTGAAAGTATAATTTTATTACTTACATACACACATACATACATACTTACCTATGGCCCCACGCAGGTCGGTCCTCTTGTCCAGTAGAATCCAAGGGTACCTGTTGAATAAATTATACTCACGAGATCCAGGGGTCCAGGCTCCTCGGCAAATCCAGGGTTAATCCACGTACTTGCCAAAAATAAAAAAACGGTGTCCCGACCACGAACTGAAAGGGGACCCATGTTTGCACATGGGTCACCTTTCCCCGAATGCAAGAAACCCACTTTGCCTTCTGGCTAAGTGGGTTTCTTCAGCCAATCAGGGAGCGCCACGTTGTAGCACTCTCCTGATCAGCTGTGTGGTCCTGTCTTCACTGACAGGCAGCTCACGGCAGTGTTACAATGTAGCGCCTATGCGCTACATTGTAACCAATGATGGGAACTTTCAGCTCAGCGGTGACGTCACTTTAGGTCAACCGCAGGGCAGAAAGTTCCCATCATTGGTTACAATGTAGCGCATAGGCGCTACATTGTAACACTGCCGTGTGCTGCCTGTCAGTGAGGACAAGAGCACACAGCCGATCAGGAGAGTGCTACAACGTGGCACTCCCTGATTGGCTGAAGAAACCCACTTAGACATCAGTCAGAGTGGGTTTCTGGCATTCGTGGAAAGGAGTCCCATGTGAAAACATGGGGCCCCTTTCAGTTCGTGGCTCGGCTTTCCGTTTTCTTATTTTATGCAAGTACGTGGATTACCCCTGGATTTCCCGAGGAGCCTGGACCCCTGGATCTCGTGAGTATAATTTCTTCAACAGGTACCCCTTGGATTCTACTGGAGAAGAGGACCGACCTGCGTGTGAACATAAGGTAAGTATGTATGTATGTTTGTGTGGATGTATGTAATAAATCTTTACTTTCACGGTGTGTGTGTCTTGTCTTTTTTTGGGTATTTTTTTAGTAGTAGTACTACAGGTACCAGCGGGCCCGTTTTTCCGTCGCATGCTGGTACTTGTGGTTCTCCAAGTACCAGCATGCGGGGGAGGCTTGCTGGGCCTTGTAGTACTGCTACTAAAAACAATATCTTTTCTTTTACAACAAAGGCTATCAGCCTCCCCATCCGCAGCCCATTGGATGGGGGGGGACAGCCTCGGGCTTCACCCCTGGCCCTTGGGTGGCTGGGGGGGGGGACCCCTTGATTGAAGGGGTCCCCACTCCCCCAGGGTACCCCGGCCAGGGGTGACTAGTTGGATTTTTGATGCCACGGCCGCAGGGCACTATATAAAAGTGACCCCCGGCTGTGGCATTATCTGTCCAGCTAGTGGAGCCCGGTGCTGGTTTTAAAAATACGGGGGACCCCTACTCTTTTTGTCCCCCGTATTTTTGGGACCAGGACCAGGCGCAGAGCCCGATGCTGGTTGCTTAAATATGGGGGAACCCCTGTCATTTTTTTTCCCCATATTTTTGCAACCAGGATCGGCTCAAAGAGCCCGAGGCTAGTTATGCTTAGGAGGGGGGACCCCACGCATTTTTTTTTATTATTTTACAGTGTTTAATTAAAAAAAAAAAAAAAAATAAACCCCAGCACGGATCTCACAGATCCGGCCGAGATTGATTGTAAAAAAAGTCGGCAGTGTTTTGCTAATCACTGCCGTAAAAATAGGTAAAAAACCACGAATGACATCGACATCGGAAGAAAAGAAAAACCCGAATACGACAGCTTAGTAAATCCATCGTAATCAATTCAAAAAGTTGCAGTTTTACACTGTCGATGTCATTCGTGATTGAACTTTGACCTTTTTTCGGAAATTACGAATCTTAGTAAATTTACCCCATTGTGTGCGCTCTGTGTGTACTTTGTACCCCCAGCGCAGCGTTTTGTACGCTAAGTACGTACGACGTACGGGACTCTGTACGCAAATAGCGTACGAAGTGCGTAGCGTGTGTATTAAGTCTAGCGGCCGTAGCGGCTCCATGGTAAAAGTGTGTTTAAAGGTATAGCTTTATGGTTTAAGATAATATCGACATTATCAGAGCCCTAGTGGCTCTACTAATCCCTACACTGGAGGAGGTAAAGTCACTAGGGAAGGGGATCCTATTCTTAAGATGTCTACTAGTTGGTTCTAAGAGGGATTGACGAGACATACCTAGTACTTCCTCTTTTTGTGCTTTAAATAGATTAAGGTCATAACCACGGGTTGCAAAATTCCGTACCAGCGTATCAAGCTCTTCGGGAATTTTGGAAGGATCTGACGCGATCCGAGCTATCCTCATCATTTGGGAGCGTGGAAGCCCTTTCTTGAGGGGCCCAGGGTGATGGCTCATGTTGTTCCGTCGTGGACGCAACATCAAGGATAGAATTGTTAGAACGAACATAACGGGTATGGGAATTACGGCGAGACCCCTAATGTCTACTACAAACCATTTGGGTGTTACCGATGTAACGGGTGTGCTACGTGCAAGTTGATGATGAATTGTAAATCTTTTAAACACCCCCACTGCAACAAAACTTATGATATTAGGTTTGTGTTAACCTGTTCCACCTCCTTTGTAGTTTATATTATTATTTGCCCCTGTGGGCTAATGTATGTAGGTCAAACCACTCGGAAATTTTCAGAAAGGATGGCGGCACATAGATCAGCCATCAAGCTCACCTTAGAGGGTAAACTCATAGATCAGCCGGTAGCCAAACATTTCAAAAGTGCTGGACATACTCTTGAGTCCCTCCGGTACTTTATGATTGATCATGTGCCTGTTATGATTCCAGCACTCCTGGTCAGAGGAGATCTTATGGCAAGGACCGGAGCACTGGAACGGAATGCTGGGGAAGGGAGCAGGAAAGAACAATAGCCCCTGGCGCCCTAACTCTGTTGTCTCACCCGTGCTGTCAGAAATCCCTTGCGAGACTATGGTTTCTTGAGCCCTTGGCAGCCGCGTTTGAAGGGCGGATTATGTCTGCCCAACTTCGATGCCCCCCGGTCTTAGTAAGAGACAAAGGGAAATCCGAGACAGGATGATAACAAGAGGCCATCTAACTAAACAAACAAGCCAGGGGCTACGAGCTAACTAAAAACCTAAAGTATGTGCGGAGAAACCGCCAGGGAAAAGGACAACCAAAATCCACTTGTCCAATACTCCTACCCGGCACCGCCGAATACCAGAGTGGACCTGTGGAAGCGGAACCCTCCGCAAATGTTCCAAATACAAAATATAAAAGGTAAAGCGGCCGAGCCGCAACACACGGCAGAGCCGCGACTCACGAACACCACTGGATGTTAAACGGTGATCAGTCAGGACTCCAGGGACGAGATGACAACTCCCGAGGACAGGACATCAGAGAACTGGAATGACCGGATACAGCAGGACTGGAAACAGACTCTCAGCAAACAAAGGCAGCATGCAGGAAGCTATTACCGGCGTCTGTGAGAAGCCCTGGGAGTGTATTTAACCAGGAGTCCTCCAATCAGCTGCAACAAGGACTGATTATAATAAATGCCGTGCAGCTGCCTTGCTGCACGGCCAGAGAGCATGTGAACCTATTACTACAAAAAACCCAGCAATGGGGAACGCGGTCCGCCAGTGGCGTCTCCGTTGCTAGGGTCCATGCGGCTCAGCGCGCCCGGCGTCTAGCGTTGCTAGGGAGCCGGTGGCTGTACGCGCACGGCGTCTCTAGTTGCTAGGCGCCGGGCCGCGCAGACAAGCGGACCCCGGCGCCTATCAGTGCCCCTCAGTTTGAGGGGTGGTGATAGAGCAAAGTCCCTCTTAGTTAAAGAGACCAGATGGATTATGAGACTGGGTACCTGTGCCCCGGGAGGCTTGAACGAAAAAATTAATTGGAATATGCTTATTTAATTTATCTCTGTTTGCATGGTGCAGTGTGTATTGCATTTACATTATATGGATTGCTTGCGGGCTTTATTGTCCTCTTTGCATATATGTATCTGTGGCTTTGGTTTATTTATTATTTGTGTTGTTATGGTTATGTCCCACTGCTGTCTTTTTTCGTTCACAGCCCTTCCTCCCCCGTGAGCCCGGACTGCGTCCCTTCCTGTTCTTGGAACGCAGTCCCTTACCAGGTGGAACGCATGCTGTGGTTCCCTAGGTAACGGCCGGCGCCGGAAGCGGATGCCGGGTGACGTATGCGGAAGCGGGTCCGGAGATGCGGGCGTGCACGAGGCGGGCGGCGGCGCCAGTGTGATTCGGGTATTTAGGAGGGTAAGTGTTGTTTCTTGTTATTGTCCTGCTGTGTATTTGTCCTGACGACGGGGCTTTGAGCCCCGAAACGTTAACTTTATGGAATACAAATTTTTCTACATTGCTGTCTCTGAGTGCCGTTCATTGGTGGATTTGTATGTATTATTGGTCCTGGCACCTGAGCATCTGTAATCAGGGCCGTCTTTTCGTATGGGCTCAATGGGCTCTTGCCCAAGGGCCCCAGGAGTGCAAGGGCCCTAGGCTGATAGCTGAGGGTCCCCTCTGTCCAGGGGTACCAGGTTTTTGAAAATCGGCCCTGGGGAACTGAAGATATCCGACTTGAAAGCAAGGGTCCCCATCCAAGCCTGTTAATTGCTCTTCCCAGACAGATATCTCGGGTTCTGTCTGACTTAGAGTTTCTCTGAGGGTATAGTCCAAAAGTTGGGACTCTCCCCTTTTGGTGGACACTGGCAGCTTGTCTGTACTATGCCCAGAACCAGAGATATCAGCCTTCCAGCAGCTGGTCCCTGCTCCAGCTCCACACGCCTAATATGCAGTTTTATATGTTCGTTGGTGAATTGCTCTGGCTCCTGAACTCTCATCCCCAAGTCCCCAGTACCTCCTGAAAGGTGTGACTCTCTAGTTTTTTATCCCATTCAAAGCTAAGAAATATATTTTCAGGAACATGAGATATCTGCAGTCAAGTAAGCTGCCCTCCCACCGGAAAATTATAAATATTAAGCCCACTCCACTATCCACCCCTCCCCTACGTATTAAATACCCCCTAACACCCTGGAAGTCATGTACCAGGGCCCCTTCATTCAGCCCAATGCCCACTTCTACAGTTTAGCCCCATCTGTGCAGTAAAGGAGTAATTATCAGAACTTACTGCTCCAGGTCCTACATGCTGAGCGGAAGATATAACGCCCCCTACCGCCCGCAGGACATCAAAGCTGCAACTGATAGCACCCCCTACCCCTGGAGCAGGCATTCCCAACCGCGGTTCTCAAGGCACACCAACAGTGCAGGTTTTAGTGATATCCAGGCTTCAGCACAGATGGTTAAATCAAAATAACTGAGTTACTAATTAAGTCACCTGCGCTAAAACCTGGATATCACTAAAACCTGCAATGTTAGTGTACCTTGAGGACCGTGGTTGGGAATGCCTGCCCTGGAGGATGGGTAGGGGGCCCAGTGCATTGCTGTGCCCAGGGGCCTACACTGCTGTTAAGACGGCCCTGTCTGTAATTCCGCTTTTGGAGTGCCGGCTGCTGCTGTACCTATATATATACATATATATATATATAAACCACCCCCAAGTAAATCCTGCGTTTGCCCCTGACCTCAGGGTGAATATGTGAATATTGTGTGTGTCGGAAAAGAAGCAGAATAATACCCACACATTTATATCTGAATCGATTGAACAGTTTATTAAGGCAAACAGTACTGATAAAGCTTGTGAAAGGCAAACCCTGAGAAAATATAACATATATATATATATATATATATATATATATATATACAGTTCTAGCATGGACTGGCACTCCCGCTGTTGGAGGACAATGTGCCCCGGTGCCCTCTGGTACAAATAAGTTAGGCAAAAGGCGATAAAGCAATCAGCTGCACTCAGGGTCTTGTTGTAACAAACGGGTGTATTGAAAAAATCACTACATGAATCCCAACGTTTCGGGACAAACAAGTCCCTTTGTCAAGGTGAATAACAAGTGAAAAGGAGAGAAGGACATACCTTTATACCAAGAAGTGAAGACCCCTCATGTGCTCGTGCGTCCGGCGCCGCCCGCTGCTCCCCGGCGAGACCCGGCGCCTTCCGCTTGCGTCATCAAGCGGCACCCGCCGGTGCCATGGAGACCGGACAATGCCGGCGCCCCGCGTGACGTGCTGTAGTAAACAGAAAGAGAAAAAAAGGAAACAAAGCGCAAAGATACTATAATTGATTGTGCCCCTTACCAATAACTATTGTGGCCATGATGCTAGACGGACCAGTAGAGTATCTGAATCCTGTTGTAAAGGGTAAAAACATTACGCTCTTAGACGGGAATAAAACCTTTGTGCATTGTAGGTGTTGTGCATGTCTCTGGGGGCAGAAAAATATTTTTAAATAAATGTGGGGCAAATGAGCTGCCCTGTAGTGATTTGTCCTAAATGAAATCACAGTTGTCAATGATGGGTAAATAGAACCTGAGGGTGGGTGCTGTGGGGGTCGATTAAGTGGGATAAGTGGAAGTCAGTGCGTGTAAGAGGACTGTGACCTGCTCATGTGGTCCATCTGCAAAGCTAGCAATGTAACAATTTAAATAAAACTAAAATGGGAAAATACACAGTAGTAGAGGTGATAGGGGTGCACATGGATTAAAGATTAAAGAAAGTGCTGAAAGATGTCCCAGGTACCGAAGAAAAAGAGACTAGAGGGCAGAAAACAGTAAAAAACATCACAACACATTAGTTATAGCTAATCGTTCTCTGGTGTAAGTGTCCTGAGTTGCACTACAGATAAATCAAAGCAAGGAATCTCAGTGAGGGAATCTTCTGGTCTAGGAGGGGTTCTTTTACACCTACTGAACGATCCCGTTCATTTTTGCAGGAACAAATTGCACGGCATCAATTCGTTTAGGCCTTTTGGACTAATAGTGTCAAGCTTGAAGATCCATTTGGCCTCAGTGCGTAGCAGTTTCTTCTCCCGGTCGCCACCTCTTATGGATTTGGTCACATGGTCGATCAGAATATGTTTAAAGTCGTTGATGGAGTGTCTTTTTTCAGCGAAATGTCTCGCTACTGGTTGGTCTGAGGGCTTGCCAGCTAATGCCTGTTTTATAGCTGACCGATGAAGGCCAATCCTTTCTCTGGCTGTCCGGATTGATTTGCCGACGTAATACAGATTGCATGGGCATATTATCAGGTATACAATGTATGAAGAAGTGCATGTTAAAGCATGTTGGATCTTCAATGAGGAATCATTGTGCGGATGTTTGAATGTAGTGCCCGTCAGCATGTGGCCACATGTAGTGCATTTAGGGCACTTGTAACAGCCGGGAGGTCTAGTAAGAAACCCTTTGGGACGTTCTGAATGTAATTTGAAACCTGTGACGTCTGTGTGTACTACAACGTCTTTGATGTTGCGGCCCCTGGTGAAGCAGGGCATGGGGCGCCGGTCTCTAAATGTGGGCAAGGACTTGTAGGTTGCAACAATGGGCCATAATGCTCTTGAGGCCCGGGGAATGAGCGTGCTTGCAGTATTGTATCTGGTTACAAACGGGATGATTTCTTCCTGGGGCTTAGCTTTAGTCGTCATTAGACTCTCCCTAGGCATTTGGAGTACTTCCTTCTTGTGTTGCTGTAACAAATTCCGGTCGTAACCCCGTTGCAGGAATTTATTGATTAATTTGTCCAGCTCGTCTTCCAGGGTTGATCTATAACTTATTATCCTGGAAATTCTGATCATTTGAGACCGAGGGAGCCTCCTTATGAGTCCCTTGGGGTGGTGGCTGTTGGCCCTTAGAATGGTGTTTTGATCTGTCGGTTTAACATACAGTCCTGTTTGTAATTGAGTTCCAATGATGGACACACTGACGTCCAAATAGTTAATCTTTTCCTTGCTGATTTGATAAGTGAATTTAATCGGTGAGTCCCGTGATTTGGCCGAGGTCATCAAGTGTTCAAAGGTTTCTTGTGGTCCTGTCCATAATAGGAACAAATCGTCTATATACCGGGTGTAGAGAAGAATATGGCTGGCTACTGCTGGATCTTGGAAGAATACCGTTTGTTCTTCCTTAAACATATAGACATTAGCGAAGGAAGGGGAGACACTGCTCCCCATCGCACACCCAGTCTTCTGTCTGAAGAAGCGCCCATCAAATAGGAAAAAGTTTCTGGTAAGTATCAGATCCAGTAACTGAAGGAATAGTGCATGATCCAAGGCGTCCATATTCTCGGTTTTCAGAAACTCTTCCATTGCTGACAGGCCCTCCTCATGGGGGATGCTGGTATAAAGACTGTTTACGTCTATCACACACAGTAGTGTGCCTTCAGGTACTGCTTGAATGGATGTCAACAAGTGCAAAAAGCAAGTAGTATCTTTGATGAAATATTTTTGTCTCACTACCATGGGTTGCAGGATTTTGTCCAAAAACACAGAGATTGGCTGATAGATAGAATCTCTAGCCGAGATTATTGGGCGCCCTGGTGGGTGCTCTGAATTTTTATGTATTTTTGGTACAGTAAAAAACAGCGGGACTACCGGAAAGTCCTGTGTGAGAGCCTTCAGTAAATTGGGGGATATCAGTCCGTCAGTACACGCCTCCTTCAGGATGGAATCTATCTCCCGTGTGTAGGTGTCTGTGGGGTCGTGCAGCAGTTCCTCATAGACTTGAGTGTCCGAAAGCTGTCGCTGTGCTTCCTGTAGGTAGTCTGTAAGGTTTACGACTACGATGCAACCCCCCTTATCGGCGGGGCGGATGATGACATCCTTGTACGACCCCAGGTCCTTCAGAGCTTTACGCTCTGCTCTGGACAAATTATGATTAGTGTTGGTACTTGCTTTATCAAATTTAGAGACGGACTCCTCCATTAGCCGAATGTATGTTTTTATCGATGGGTTGGTTGAGGGCGGGTCAAAGGAAGACGTGATTTGAGACCTGATGAATTCTTGCTGGACTGCCGGCTGGTTCAAAGATGGAAAGGTGGTGGATTGCATTTGGAAGAATTCTTGAAGTCTGAGCTTTCTGGCAAATCGATGAGTGTCAATCTGCCATGTGAACTCATCAAATGTGGTGGTTGGAACAAATGACAGGCCTTTCTCCAATACTGACACTTCATGTATCGTGAGGACCCTGTCCGACAGATTGTAGATTACCGATTTCTTCTTGTTGAGGACCCTCTGGTTCCTCGTACATTGCCCGCCCCTGCGGGTGGGCGTCCTCGTCTGCCTTTTTCTTTTCCAGCTGCTGCCGCCTGGGAGGTCCCTAAAGGGACACTTGGTGTAGTTGAGAGGCCCTCGCTTTCCTGCGGTGTAATGTCATTGTCGCTGTTGGAAGTGGCGGACAGGAGGCTCTGAGCTTCCCTTCTCTTGCTGTGCCTAGCCCGTGCGTTGTAGGGTTTATGTTCCCCTGGTTCTCCTCCCATTAGCCAACGATAAACACGGTTTGAATCATAATCATCTTTGACCGTTTGATGTTTGTTCCTTTTAAATTTGATGAGATCCCTGCGGTAATTGTCACACTGGACCTGTAGTTTGGCAAGCCAGTCGTGATGTACATCATTCTGTAAGGTGTGTAAGTGCTCCGTTTCCATTAAATTGATTTTGCCCTGGGTGGTTGCTAGTTCTTTCCCCGCTTCTTCCACCACAAGGAGCATCAAATCCAGGCTGCATTTATTAAGGATGCCAATCCATTTCCTGCAGAATTCTGGATTGAATCGGCCGATCGTCGGGACATTGCGAACCCTGAATCCTCTGAGTACCATCTTCTCTCAATGGTAATCCGAGAGGGAGATGCCATGCAAGAGGAAGTCGATTTCCCGACCTTTAAGTTTCAGGAGCTGGTGATAAATGTCCTCGGTCGAACCTACTTTTTCGGAGTAGTCAAGTTGTTCTTTGAATTGGAGCCGTTCTGCATCGTCATCTGTGAAGCTATATAGCTCCCCCTGTGTCGAAGACATGCCTCTGCAGCCTGGGTCCCCTTCTGGATTCGAGCCTGAGGACATCGTGATACAAGGGCTGCCTTGTAGCCCCTGGTGGTCCAAAGTGAGTGGTGAATGTGCAATGAGCACGTGAGGAAGACTTCACCTTGGTAAAAGATAGTATTTGAAAGTTAAGAGGAGGGGTGCCTTGTCCCAGGATGGCACAATGTAGAGAAAATCCACACGTCCAAATGGAGATACAGTTCTAGCGTGGACTGGCACTCCCGCTGTTGGAGGACAATGTGCCCCGGTGCCCTCTGGTACAAATAAGTTAGGCAAAAGGCGATAAAGCAATCAGCGGCACTCAGGGTCTTGTTGTAACAAACGGGTGTATTGAAAAAATCACTACATGAATCCCAATGTTTCGGGACAAACAAGTCCCTTTGTCAAGGTGAATAACAAGTGAAAAGGAGAGAAGGACATACCTTTATACCAAGAAGTGAAGACCCCTCGGGTGCTCGTGCGTCCGGCGCCGCCCGTTGCTCCCCGGCGAGACCCGGCGTCTTCCACTTGCGTCATCAAGCGGCACCCGCCAGTGCCATGGAGACCGGACAACGCCGGCACCCCACGTGACGTGCTGTAGTAAACAGAAAGAGAAAAAAAGGAAACAAAGCGCAAAGATACTATAATTGATTGTGCCCCTTACCAATAACTATTGTGGCCATGCCAGACGGACCAGTAGAGTATCTGAATCCTGTTGTAAAGGGTAAAAACATTACGCTCTTAGACGGGAATAAAACCTTTGTGCATTGTAGGTGTTGTGCATGTCTCTGGGGGCAGAAAAATATGGTTAAATAAATATGGGGCAAATGAGCTGCCCTGTAGTGATTTGTCCTAAATGAAATCACAGTTGTCAATGATGGGTAAATAGAACCTGAGGGTGGGTGCTGTGGGGGTCGATTAAGTGGGATAAGTGGAAGTCAGTGCGTGTAAGAGGACTGTGACCTGCTCATGTGGTCCGTCTGCAAAGCCAGCAATGTAACAATTTAAATAAAACTAAAATGGGAAAATACACAGTAGTAGAGGTGATAGGGGTGCACATGGATTAAAGATTAAAGAAAGTGCTGAAAGATGTCCCAGGTACCGAAGAAAAAGAGACTAGAGGGCAGAAAACAGTAAAAAAACATCACAATACTGACATAGAGTTATAGCTAATCGTTCTCTGGTGTAAGTGTCCTGAGTTGCACTACAGATAAATCAAAGCAAGGAATCTCAGTGAGGGAATTACCCTTTACAACAGGATTCAGATACTCTACTGGTCCGTCTAGCATGGCCACAATAGTTATTGGTAAGGGGCACAATCAATTATAGTATCTTTGCGCTTTGTTTCCTTTTTTTCTCTTTCTGTTTACTACAGCACGTCACGCGGGGCGCCAGCGTTGTCCGGTCTCCATGGCACCGGCGGGTGCCGCTTGATGACGCAAGCGGAAGATGCCGGGTCTCGCCGGGGAGCGCTGGACGCACGAGCACCCGAGGGGTCTTCACTTCTTGGTATAAAGGTATGTCCTTCTCTCCTTTTCACTTGTTATTCACCTTGACAAAGGGACTTGTTTGTCCCGAAACGTTGGGATTCATGTAGTGATTTTTTCAATACACCCGTTTGTTACAACAAGACCCTGAGTGCCGCTGATTGCTTTATCGCCTTTTGCCTATATATATATATATATATATATATATATATATATACATTCCTCAGCTATATTCTTCTTGTTTTCCAGTAATGGATGACAAAACTATATTGTAAAGAAACCTTTGTTTTGCAAGTAAACAAGCAGAGAAAATCGAGGCTTCTCAATTTCTAGGGTCCTCTGTAGCCGGACTCTGTTATACCCCTTTTCCACTAGCTCCAAAAACATGGGTAAATGCACGGGGGTGCGCATTTACCCGTGTTTTTTGCTAGTGGAAAAGGGTCCCTCCACAAAAACCCGGATCAAGTGACCCGTGAATCCTACCCGGGTAGCTACCTGGGTAGGACACGGGAATGATCCGGGTAGGGTTGTAGTGTAAACGGAAGCCGTATCGATGCGACACGGCTCCTGTTCACAGTGTATGGGGCTCTAGCACGGGTCGCAGCCGTGTCAGGCTCCCGGCTGCGACCCGTGCTAGCTAGTGGAAAAGGGGTATTATTTTCATGTCCCTCATAGGGCCTATGAGAATTTAAGAAAATATAATAGACTAATGTTTGGAAGAGTAACCAGCAGAAAGCAACAGTTACTTTGTAATTATTATTTTTTTTGGGAGGGTGGGATGGGCACTGTTGCTAGGTGGCAATCCTTTTCCCTAGAACAAAGGAAGTTTGCAGGTCATAGATTCCTGCAGGAGGATTGCCACCTAGCAACAGCTGGTGGGCAGACTACCACACACCTGTTGGTTGTTCTGAGAGACTCAGGGCGGGATGTACTAAGCTTAGAAAAGTGATAATTTCACTGTGATAAAGTACCAGCCAATCAACTCCTAACTGCCATGTCACGGGCTGGATTTGAAAAATGACAGTTAGGAGGTGAAATGATCACTTTTCTAAGCTTAGTACATCCCACCCCTACTCTTTTCTTCATGATAAGTCTCCAAAAATGTTATGCATATGACCGCATTGATGACAAATGAGCCTTATATATAAATATCTGTAGGGGAAGACCTTCTGAGTTGCCTTCATTTTTGTAACTCCTCTCAAAAGTGGTCTTCGAGTAGTGTTGAACCTGCACTCGTTCATGTCCATTGAAGTTGGTATATCAGTGTGTGAGGTAAATTTTCATTCAAGCTAATTGGAGGGTATAGGAGGTAAATCTCCTGATCACCAGTCTCCGTAGTATTTTGCCAATGCACATTCAGATGATAAGCTTGCAGCGTGCACGAGGCAAGACTTTGAAGCAGCTTTAAATTAGACATGAGCATCTCTCGGAGAACCGGAACCACCCAAACTTTACAATACCCCACCTTACTCGGATCCCAAAGCATCATCTTCCTGCTGATGGATTCTCACAGGTTTTGGATTCTATAAAGGTCCCTGGTGAGCGGCGCCATCTTCACTCCAGCTGTGGAGAGTGTACGGAACGGACGTGCCCGTCAGTACTACGTTATTTCGATGTGGGGCGGGTGTAGCTGAAAGGAGTACTATGTGTCTGTTCTGCTGTATCAGTTGGGGTGCTCTGTCTGCTCTGCTGTTATCAGTTCAGAGGTGCTCTGTCTGCTGTATCTGAAAGGGGTGATCTGTACATACTGTACATCCAGTGGGCTCTACCCCTGTGTTAATTTAATTAACCCAGTAAAATACACGGGCTGATGTGTCCTATCAGTATCAATCCAGTGGTGCTCTGTCTGCTGTATCTGAAAGGGGTAATCGGTTCGTCCATCCAGGGGCTCCGCCCCAGTGTAAAGTTCATATAATAAAAGCTAAAAACATAGTCTAAAATGATAATTATATATATTTATATATATATATTTATTTATTTTTGTTTGTGCTGTACCCCAGTGTAATATACAATTTTTATTTTATTTTCATAAGTACTATGACACTGCCGGTCAGACCACAGTATATTATTATTTCCTACTCATACACGTATCGTGCAACGCTGTTTGTGAATGTCAACTGTAGTGTTTGACTACCATTTCTGACTCATTCACGTTTTGTGTGGCGCTGTGGGTGAAGGTGGTACCACAGTAATATATTTTATTTCCTACTCATACACGTATTGTGCGACGCTGTTGGTGAAGGTCAACCGTAGTGTTCGATTAATATTTTTGATGCATATACGTATTGTGTGATGCTGTGGGTGAAGATGGTACCACAGTACAGGATGAGTATCCCTTATCCAAAATGCTTGGGACCAGAGGTATTTTGGATATGGGATTTTTCCGTATTTTGGAATAATTGCATACCATAATGAGATATCATGGCGATGGGACATAAGTCTAAGAACAGAATGCATTTATGTTTCATATACACCTTATACACACAGCCTGAAAGAAATTTTAGCCAATATTTTTAATAACTTTGTGCATTAAACAAAGTGTGTGTACATTCACACAATTCATTTATGTTTCATATACACCTTATACACACAGCCTGAAGGACAATTAATCAATATTTTTAATAACGTTGTGTGTTAAATAACAGTAATATATTTTATTTCCTACTCATACACGTATTGTGTGACACTGTTGGTGAAGGTCAACCACAGTGTTTGATTATTTTTTCTGATGCATATATACGTATTGTGTGATGCTGTGGGTGAAGGTGGTACACAGTAATATATTTTATTTCCTACTCATACACATAGTGTGCGACACTGTTGGTGAAATTAAACCATAGCATTCGATTATTATCTCTGACTCATGCGTATTGTGTGACACTGTAGATGGTACATTTTTTGTACTAATTGTAGTGTGTGCTGTACCCCACTTGTGGCCTAATACCCCTTTTCCACCTGTAGCACGGGTCGCAGCCGGGAGCCTGACACAGCTGCGACCCGTGCTACAGCCCCCTTTCCCACAGCGTTCACCAACCCGGCATATTGCCGGGTTGGTGGCGCTGCTAGTGACGCGGCAGGGGCGGCGCTGGGAGATCACATGATCTCCCAGCTCCGCCGTTCACACTACACAGCTTACCGGGTTGAACACGTATGCAACCCGGTAAGCTACTCGGGTAGGATTCCCGGATAACTTGATCCGGGAATTTGCAGGGGGGGCCATTTTCACTTGCAAAAAACATGGGTAAAAGCGCGTCCCCACGCGTTTACCCGTGTTTTTAAAGCTAGTGGAAAAGGGGTATAATTTAGACCTTATAGCAACAGCAAACTTTTTCTCTAATGGGCAAAACCATGTGCAGTGCAGGTGGGGCAGATAATAAGATTTTAAACCTACCGGTAAATCTTTTTCTCCTAGTCCGTAGAGGATGCTGGGGACTCCGTAAGGACCATGGGGTATAGACGGGCTCCGCAGGAGACATGGGCACTCTAAAGACTTTAGGATAGAATGGGTGTGCACTGGCTCCTCCCTCTATGCCCCTCCTCCAGACCTCAGTTAGAGAAACTGTGCCCAGAGGAGACGGACAGTACGAGGAAAGGATTTTTGTTAATCTAAGGGCAAGATTCATACCAGCCCACACCATCCACACCGTATAACCTGGAATATACGCAACCAGTTAACAGTATGAACAAAACAGTATCAGCCAATGACTGATCTTAACTGTAACATAACCCTTATGTAAGCAACAACTATATACAAGTCTTGTAGAATTTTGTCCGCACTGGGACGAGCGCCCAGCATCCTCTACGGACTAGGAGAAAAAGATTTACCGGTAGGTTTAAATTTAAAATCCTATTTTCTCTTACGTCCTAGAGGATGCTGGGGACTCCTTAAGGACCATGGGGATTATACCAAAGCTCCAAACCAGGCGGGAGAGTGCGGATGACTCTGCAGCACCGATTGAGCAAACATGAGGTCCTCATCAGCCAGGGTATCAAACTTGTAGAATTTTGCAAAAGTGTTTGAACCCGACCAAGTAGCCGCTCGGCAAAGCTGTAAAGCCGAGACGCCTCGGGCAGCCGCCCGAGAAGAGCCCACCTTCCTAGTTGAATGGGCCTTTACCGAATTTGGTACCGGCAATCCAGCCATAGAATTAGCCTGCTGAATCGTATTACAGATCCAGCGAGCAAGATTCTGCTTAGAAGCAGGAGCGCCAACCTTGTTGGCCGCATACAGGACAAACAGAGCTTCTGTTTTCCTAATCCAAGCCGTCCTGGCTACGTAAATTCTTAAGGCCCTGACTACACCAAGGGATTTGGAATCCTCCAAGTCTCCCGTAGCAACAGGCACCACAATAGGTTGGTTCATATGAAACGATGACACCACCTTAGGTAAAAATTGAGGACGAGTCCTCAACTCTGCTCTATCCACATGGAAAATGAGATAGGGGCTCTTATGAGACAAGGCCTCCAATTCGGACACCCGCCTTGCAGATGCCAAGGCCAACAACATGACCACCTTCCAAGTGACAAACTTTAATTCAACCATTTGAAGAGGCTCAAACCAGTGAGATTTTAGGAACCGTAACACCCCGTTAAGGTCCCATGGTGCCACTGGGGGCACAAAAGGGGGCTGGATGTGTAGCACTCCCTTTACAAAAGTCTGGACTTCTGGGAGAGAAGCCAATTCTTTCTGGAAGAATATAGATAGGGCCGCAATCTGTACCTTAATGGAGCCTAACTTTAGGCCCATATGCACTCCTGTCTGTAGAAAGTGGAGAAACCGGCCCAAATGGAAATCTTCTGTAGGAGCATTCTTGGCTTCACACCAAGAAACATACTTCCTCCAGATACGGTGATAATGTTTCGCCGTCACCTCCTTCCTAGCCTTTATCAGAGTAGGGATGACTTCTTCCGGAATACCCTTCCCAGCTAGGATTCAGTGTTCAACCGCCATGCCGTCAAACGTAACCGCGGTAAGTCTTGGAACACGCAGGGCCCCTGCTGCAACAAGTACCCCCTGAGAGGAAGAGGCCAAGGATCTTCTGTGAGCAGTTCCTGAAGATCTGAATACCAGGCCCTTCGAGGCCAATCTCTTTTTCGTCTTATGATTCTCAATATTTTTGAGATGAAAGGAAGAGGAGGGAACACATAGACCGACTGAAACACCCATGGTGTCACCAGGGTGTCTACCGCTACTGCCTGAGGGTCCCTTGACCTGGCACAATACCTCCGAAGCTTCCTGTTGAGGAGTGACGCCATCATGTCTATTTGAGAAAGTCCCCAAAGACTTGTTATTTCTGCAAAAACTTCTTGATGAAGTCCCCACCTCCTGGATGGAGATCGTGTCTGCTGAGGAAGTCTGCTTCCCAGTTGTCCACTCCCGGAATGAATACTGCTGACAGAGCGCTTACGTGATTTTCTGCCCAGCACAAAATCCTGGTGGCTTCCGCCATTGCCACTCTGCTCCTTGTCCCGCCTTGGCGGTTTACATGAGCCACGGCTGTGACGTTGTCTGATTGAATCAGAACCGGTAGGTTGCGAAGAATATTCTCCGCTTGTCGTAGGCAGTTGTATATGGCCCTCAATTCCAGTATGTTGATGTGTAGACAAGCCTCCTGGCTTGACCATAGTCCCTGAAAATTCCTTCCTTGTGTGACTGGTCCCCATCCTCGGAGGCTCGCGTCCGTGGTCACCAGAACCCAGTCCTGAATGCCGAACCTGCGACCCTCTAGAAGGTGAGCACTCTGCAGCCACTACAGGAGCGACACCCTGGCCCTGTGGGACAGGGTTATTTTCTGATGAATTTGAAGGTGGGACCCGGACCACTTGTCCAGAAGGTCCCACTGAAAAGTCCTCGCATGAAACCTGCCGAAGGGGATGGCCTCGTAGGTCGCAACCATTTTCCCCAGTACTCGAGTACATTGATGGACTGACACTCTTTTCGGTTTTAACAGGTCTCTGAATATGTTCTGAAGTTCCTGGGCTTTTTCCATCGGGAGAAAACCCCTCTTTTATGCCCTCTGTAACCGTGTACAGCCGGGGAGAGTCTGGGGAGCCAGCTTCTGCAGTTTGCTGTGGAGAAAATGGCGCTGGTTAGTGCTGGAAGGATCAAGCCCCGCCACCTCACCGGCGGGCTTCGGTCCCGCTCAAATTATTTATACTGGTGGAGGTTTATTAATATACTGCCTCTGCAGTATCTATTTTATATGCCAGTGTCCCTTGAGGTTAATAATGCTGCCCAGGGTGCCCCCCCTGCGCCCTGCACCCGTACAGTGCCTGTTGTGTGCGATCTGTGTGGGAGTTACCTCAGTGAAGATCATGAAGTCTTCTGCCGCCTTTGAAGTCTTCTTTCTTCTCATACTCACCCGGCTTCTATCTTCCGGCTCTGTGAGGAGGACGGCGGCGCGGCTCCGGGACGAATGGCGAGGGTGAGACCTGCGTTCCGACTCCCTCTGGAGCTAATGGTGTCCAGTAGCCTAAGAAGCAGAGCCTATCATTTAAGTAGGTCTGCTTCTCTCCCCTCAGTCCCACGATGCAGGGAGCCTGTTGCCAGCAGAGCTCCCTGAAAGTAAAAAAAAGTATTTTTCAGAGAAACTCAGTAGAGCTCCCCTGCAGTGCATCCAGTCGCCTATGGGCACAGGATCTAACTGAGGTCTGGAGGAGGGGCATAGAGGGAGGAGCCAGTGCACACCCATTCTATCCTAAAGTCTTTAGAGTGCCCATGTCTCCTGCGGAGCCCGTCTATACTCCATGGTCCTTACGGAGTCCCCAGCATCCTTTAGGACGTAGGAGAAATAACATGTGCAGAGAGTTCGATTTGGGTGGGGTGTGTTCAAACTGAATTCTAAATTGCAGTGTAAAAATAAAGCAGCCAGTATTTACCCTGCACAGAAACAAAATAACCCACCCAAATCTAACTCTCTCTGCACATGTTATATCTGCCCCACCTACAGTGCACATGGTTTTGCCTATTAGAGAAAGGTTTTGCTTTTGCGAACAAGTCTGAATTAGGCACAATGTCACGTAGGGATATATTCAATTAGTGTCGGATTCTCTCCGACGGAGAGGATCCGACACTTCATTATTCAATTTGCAGACGTTTTCAACAGGTTTTGCCCATTTTCGACAATGCCGATTCGACTTTTTTTAAAGTCGAATCAGCATTGTCAAAAACGAGCCAAAAAGCTGCCAAAAATGCTTTTTTCGATGAAAATATTTAAAAAAACTCATGTCGACCTTTTTCCATGTCGACCTAGCACATGTCGACCTAATGACCATGTTGACCTAGTGATCATGTCGACCTAATGCATGTCGACCAACCATGGTTGACCCAATGTATGTCTACCTAACTCATGTCGACCTAATAAACCACGCCCATCTGAATGATATATTACAAACAGTTCTCTGACCAGAACAAAATAGAGATAAAAAAACATTTTTGCATAGTTGATTAGTGATAACTTTCCTATAAAATGTAATTTTAATTTTAGTTTAATTTATTTGATTTAAAAATGTTAAATTAATCATTGGGAGCAATGGTGATGCTCTATAATGCATAAACAACAACTTTTATTGGTTATGTTATATCTCACTTTTACTAATCCGAGTTTTACTTTTTCTTTGATTTTACATGCCCTGAATTAAGCCATCTATGCCTCTCCTCCATATCTATCAAATGTCAACAAATACGAACCAAGGGCCTAATTTAGACATAATCGCAAATATGCTGATGGCCAAAATAGTAAACAACGTTGCTCAGGAAGGGCAAAACGAGTGATGTTATTTACTATTATCGCCTAGTATGTATGCACCTTAAGGGGTATATTCAATTAAGGTCGAATTTGCCATCAGTCAGATAAACTGCACTTTTCGACTGATTTTTGGTCGAATTTACATTCGATGTATTCAATTTAAGTGCCATTTTTCCGACTGTCGGTAATAAATGACACTGTTGAAAAGTACGTGTATCGGCAAATTCGCAGCCGATACACGTTCTTTTAGACAATGTAATTTTTTTCCTTCCTTTTT
Source organism: Pseudophryne corroboree (assembly GCF_028390025.1). NCBI lineage: Eukaryota > Metazoa > Chordata > Amphibia > Anura > Myobatrachidae > Pseudophryne > Pseudophryne corroboree. The sequence continues at coordinate 346,478,920 of NC_086447.1, forward strand.
TTCCAGCGGTAGTGCATACACACGAAGCTACATAACAACGGCCGGGCCATGCATGCAGTTTTTGGATGACAGTGAGGATCATTAACGACCCGCGGGGCCGCACATCGCTCATCGGCGGCAGCATACACACTGGCCAATATAGTAAACGACGCCACTCAGGAAGGGCAAAATGAGCGTTGTCATTTACTAATATCAGCTAGTGTGTATGCACCAGTGCCGTAACTAGGTATTTTAGCGCTGTGTGCAAGAAACTGCATTGGCGCCCCCCCCTACGCAAGACAGGAGCAGTGCGCGCCACAGGCGCGCAAAAAATATATAGGGATGTGGCTTCATGGGGAAGGGGCGTGGCCACAAAATAATGCTAATTCATACTACGGTGCATAGTAGTCTCCATTATTCAAATTATGCTGCACAGTAGCGCCACTACACCAGGTAGAGCCCTTTTCTACACATTACGGCAGACAGCGTCCCCCTTTTTACACATTACGGCAGACAGCATCCCCTTTTTACGGGATCCGGTTTGAAGATCGACAGTGTCTAGGTCGACAATGTTTAGGTCGACCACTATAGGTCGACAGTCACTAGGTCGACATGGATGGAAGGTCGACAGGGTTTCTAGGTCGACATGTGCTAGGTCGACATGAGTTTTTAAAAAAAAAAATCTTTTTTTAAATTTTTTCATACTAAACGATCCACGTGGACTACGATTGGAACGGTAAAGTGTGCCGAGCGAAGCGGTAGCGGAGCGAAGGCACCATGCCCGAAGCATGGCGAGCGAAGCAAGCCATGCGAGGGGACGCGGTGCACTAATTTGGGATCCCGGTCACTCTACGAAGAAAACGACACCAAAAAAAATAAAAAAATCCTCATGTCGACCTTTAGACCTGTCGACCTAGCACATGTCGACCTAGAAACCCTGTCGACCTTCCATCCATGTCGACCTAGTGACTGTCGACCTATAGTGGTCGACCTAAACATTGTCGACCTAGACACTGTCGATTTTATGAACCACACCCCTTTTTACACATTACGGCAGACAGCATCCCCTTATTACACATTACGGCAGACAGCGTCCCCTTATTACACATTACAGCAGACAGCGTCCCCTTATTACACATTACAGCAGAAAGTGTCCCCCGTTTTACACATTACAGCAGACAGCGTCCTCTTATTACACATAATGACAGACAGCGTCCCCCTGTTTTACACATTACAGCAGACAGCGTCCCCCTTATTACACATTACAGCAGACAGCATCCCCTTATTACACATTACAGAAGACAGCGTCCCCCTTTTTACACATTATGGCAGACGGCGTCCCCCTTATTACACATTACGGCAGACAGCGTCCCCTTATTAGACATTACGGCATACAGCGTCTCCTTATTACACATTACAGCAGACAGCATCCTCCGTTTTACACATTACAGCAGACAGCGTCCCCCTTATTACACATTACGGCAGACAGAGTCCCCTTTTTGTACACATTACGGCAGACAGCGTTCCCTTTTTGTACACATTACGGCAGCCAGCGTCCCCCTTTTTACACATTGTGGCAGACACACGAGAGAGAGAGAGAGAGAGAGAGAGAGACAGAAAGAGAGAGAGAGATACTTACCATCTCTCCCGCTGGCAGTCAGGCTCCTCATGCTGGCAGAGATCCCGGGCAGTCGCAGGTGAGAAGGAGGAGGAGGGAGGGGGACTGGAGCCGCAGCAGCGCAATGTCAGTGGTAGCGGCGCCGCTGCAACAGTCCTCTCTCCTTCTGTATTGGCTGCCTGCTGCTGAGAATGCTGGGATGAGGGAACCGCTGGTGCTCTCCCTCCAGTGCGGCGCACAGCACACAACAGACGGCACGTATTGAGTCAATTTGACACATTACATGCCGCTGGCCGTGCGTCCTCAGGATAACTGCGCTGTGTGCCAGGCACACCTGGCACATAGGTAGTTACAGCACTGGTATGCACCTTAAGTGACATTGGGCCTAATTCAGACCTTATCGCAAAAGCAAAATCTTTCTCTAATAGGCAAAACCATGTGTACTGCAGGTAGGGCAGATATAATGTGCAGAAATAGTTAGATTTGGGTGGGTTATTTTATTTCTGTGCAGGGTAAATACCGGCTGCTTTATTTTTACACTGCAATTTAGATTTCAGTTTTAACACACCGCACCCAAATCGAACTCTTTCCACATGTTATATCTGCCCCCCCCCCCCCCTTTCCCCCCTGCAGTGCACATGGTTTTACTATAAGAGAAAAAGTTTGCTGTTGCGATCATGTCTGATTTAGGCCCATTGGCCAGTAGTCACATTATCGCTTATTCAGAGATGGATTTCTAGTGTTTTCACCAACTACAGGCAATATCAGGGAATGTATTTACTGTATGCCTGAGCTGGGATCCCTGTGAGTATTTATTTATTTATGTATTTATTTATTTTAGTGGCAACATCACTCTTGAACATGTGCCTACCTCAGAAAATGGCTTATTGTGATCAGAATCCGTTTTTACTTCAGAGTCTGAGGGATTATTATTTCCTCACAACTACTACGTGAGGAGGAGGATGATGATGATGATGATGATGATGATGATAACACAGTGACAAACCTTTGTGTGTGTGTGTGTGTGTGTGTGTGTGTGTGTGTGTGTGTGTGTGTGTCTGTTTTTTTATTTTTGTATATTCCAGCCTGCTACAGTCAGAGGTGAAATATGCAGTATATCTGTGACAGAAACCAGGACTGCATCCTCTATCATCGGTCTCTGACAGAAAGCTCCTCAGTGCCCAATGTGAAATTGAAGACACAGCTGTCCCAATTCCTTCCTCAGACTCTGCATCTACCACAGAAGAGGGACATGAGGATTAAGCAATATGGGAAGGACCAGTAAGGGCTATAACACACTACCCGGTTTTGGACGGACAGCAAAAAGCCGGACAAAAGTTGTCCGTTTTTTTGCCGGACGGCTGAGCCTTTCACATTCAACAGCTTTTAGCCGGTTTTAATGCTGTGGTTATAAATGTGGATGAAGTAGACATGTGCAGCAGCAGCTGCAGCATTTCACAGTGTGTGCGTGACTGAGCAGCATTATCACATGGATTGCAAACGTATTATTGCGCTGTGGTTGTTATATCGTCGCCGACGAGCACAGAGGCATAAGCGGCTTTATTTGGTTCACCCAATAAACTTAAGAAGAGACGAATTGACTATATTCAACTCACTATTTGAAGACCTACGAGCAGATGAGAATAAATTCTTCAATTATTTCCGCATGTCCTTGTCATCTTTTGACGAATTACATATGCGGCTGAGAGACCATATTCAACATGAGAACACTACAATGCGAAATTGTATTCAACCTGTTCAAATGTTAGCAGTTGCACTGAGGTAAGTAAATCAGAGACATTTGAAAGTACAATGTTTTTATTTCACAATGAAAATGGACATATTTAAAGTATGAACAATATTTGCAATGAACTTATATCCAAAACATTAGGTAACAAATGTAACAAACAGCCAACGGTGGTAATTAAATTGCATGTGTTATGCACCATGTGTGTGATTTGTAAAGAATTTGGAAGAATCAGGGCTAGATTGGTATTTATAATGGGTGCAGTGATGAAAAGTCCACGGAACTGTATGAACCAGAAGACGGTGCAGGGGATGGAGTTTGAGAGGGACAACTTTGAGGGCTATTTATTGGAGGCATGTTTCCAAAATGTGGGTACAATTGAGATGTTAGCGGAGGTTGGGCTTGTTGCATAGGATTTTGACCATAAGGTTGTTGTAGAGGCATTGCTTGCAATAGTGTTTGGCGCATTGGCATAGACTGATAAGGCAGGGGCGAAGGCTGCAAGGATCTCCGCTTTTGCTGATTTATATTAGAAATAAGTTGAAGAACCCTCATTTGGAATTGTAAGGTTTCATCTTCGTCTAATTTCTCTAAAGCAGGCATGATCCCCTGAAAGAAAGATATATGACGATTTGGTTTTTCAGGTTCCAGAGCCTTTAGCAGTTTTAATTCTACTTCATCTGGCTTACGGCGGCGTGTTTGTGGCCGAAAACAACCATGTGTGGCACTGGCTGCTGGTGTTGGTGGAGTCTCTGTTGTGTTTTCGGGCTCATTTTCAGGAACTGAGTTTTCCCTAACAGCATCTTCAACTGGGTTATCTGGTATGACATCCTCCTGAGTGAAATTTTCTTCAGTATCCCGAGACACATACAATTTTTTTAAGAATTGCATCTGGTCATGAAACACATATTTCCTATGCTTCACTGCCCCAGCTCCAGATCTCTTGCTTTCTTCTATTTTTTTTTTAACGACTTTGCAAAGGAGTCTCGAATATTGCTCCATCTTCTCATGACTTCTTTACCTATAACAATATGATTCAATAACAATATAAATGTTTTTCATTTTGTAATGTTTACCAAAGACCTACTGAGCAATTACTCATAGTTTGCATTTGTTCTTTTCAGATATCTGGCAAGTGGGTGCACTTTTACTGATCTTCACTATACTTATCGAATTGGAATTTCAACTGAAAATCAGATAATTAAAGAAGTTTGCCGATCCATTTGGTCAGTCATGCAATCAGAATGTCTACCTACACCTACAAAAGAACACTGGCAATCGATAGCAGCTGATTTTGAGAAAAACGCAAACTTCCCACATTGCATAGGGGCATTAGATGGCAAACATATCCGACTAATTTGTCCATCCAGTAGCGGCTCAATGTACTTCAATTACAAAGATTACTATTCTGTAGTGTTAATGGCTATTGCAGACTCCAAATACCGCTTTGTCTACGTGAATATAGGAAGTTTTGGTAAAGACTGCGACTCTGCTATCTGGAAAAGATCTAGTCTGTGGAGGTCAATTATAACAAACACACACCAACTGCCAGACGAGAAATGTCTACCAGGAACAGAAAGTCCTAAAGTGCCATATGTGTTTGTGGGTGACGAAGCATTTGCACTTCATAAGCATCTACTCCGACCTTATGGTGGGCCAAACCTGACGCAAGACAAAAGAATTTTTAACTACCGCCTGAGTAGAGCCCGTAGATATGTGGAATGCTCATTTGGCATTCTAACTAATAAGTGGAGAATTTTCCATAGACCAATTAATGTCAATCCCGATTTTGCCGTTGACATTGTCAAGGCTTGTATAATTCTCCATAATTTTGTTAGGGCTAGAGATGGTTTTCAGATGAGGACACTACATCAATAACAGGCTTGGAAGATTTCCAACGTGAACCCACAGCACGAGGAGGCATGACAGCAAACAACGTCAGATAAATATTTGCCAATTACTTTGTAACAGACATTGGAGCTGTGTCCTGGCAAATGTCAAAAATCTGACTGTAGGTACTTTCATTAAACTGTGCTAAAAATGTAAACACAACAGGAGATTTACGGTCAGCTGGGCCCCAGTCGTGTTTCGCACAGTCCTCCCGCACCTTGATGATGACGTTCACCTCTCACATCAATGACCCGTGGTGCTCCCCAGTTTTGGTTTTGGTTATGCACAATGTCAGCAACAAGTGATATGTGTGCAAACGGAGTATTGCATATATACCTTATATACCCGCAAAGTCACTGTACAACATGTGCGGTATTTTAGGCGCAATTTGTTGGCACCTTAAAATTGTTTAAGTTTCCATACTAATGTTGCTCATCTGTGTATTTTATATGTTGTGCTTTTGTTTAATAAATCACGAAGATGTTGCGTTGTGCACCTAAACGTAGATGTGCTGCCTCATGTTACTTTGTGAATAAATTACTTTGTGTTCCCAAAAGCCTCTGAGTGCCATCACTTCTACAATTGTTCACTTTCCAAGCCTAGCACATGCTGGACCAGGCCAGGACAACAGGGTAACTTGCGTGCATTTGAGTACCGAACTACCTGTTGTGTGTATATATATATATATATATATATACACACACAACGAAGTCTAGTGCAACTCAAGGGTCTGCACAGTTAGTCCGACAGACAGTAGATCTTGTAGATCAACGTTTCCATTTAATGTCTAAATCGGCCTCAGTTTCACATCCTGATGACGATTTAGTCATTAAATTAAAACGTTGATTTACAAGATCCACTGTCTGTTGTACTAACTGCAGAGACCCTTGAGTGGCACCAGAGTTCGTTGTGTATTTGTGAGGTATCTTACCTGGGAGAGCACCTGGCCGGTACGAACTTTAGTGGGAGTAAAGGTGGATGTACATTATGTGTATATATATATATATATATATATATATATATACATAGTATGTTATGGTGTATATTATGGACTCATTACTTTGAGCAGAGACAAGAGGGGAATACATTTTTAATCAGTCTTGGAACTATGGCATAGTTTGCGATCCATGTGGACTATGATTGCGAATAGTAACGTGGCGCCCGCTGCAGGAGGTGGGGCAAGGTACTTTGGCCAAAGCATGGTGAGCAAAACAAGCCATGCAAGGGGATATGGTGCACGGCAGAGCATTAACTATGTGTGTGCCAGGTGTGCCTGGCACACAGCGCAGTCGCCCTGAGGGCGCAACTGCCCACATTCCCTGAAGTAATCAGCGGCAGTGTAATGAGTCAAAATGACTCGCTACAAGCCGCCTGTGTGCGTGTGCTGCCGCCGGAGAGGAGCAGCTCCGGGGGCAGGGGAGGAGGAGGGAGCGGGACTCTGGAGCTGCAGCAGCGCAGTGAATTGTTGGGTGGCGCTGCTGCAGTTGTCCCTCTCTTTCTGCATTGTCTGGACGCCGCCGCTGTGAATGCTGGGATGCGCCTCCCTCATCCCAGCATTCACAGCGGCGGTGGCAAGCCAATGCGGAAGGAGAGGGACAGCTGCATGTGACGCTGCCACCAATTACATAGCGCTGCTGCGGCTCCGAGTCCCCCTCCCCTCCTCCTCCTTCTCCCCTGCCTCTGGAGCTGGCAGCACCGAGGAGCCTGACTGCCTGCCAGCGGAGAGATGGTAAGTATCCTCTATTCTGTCTATTTGTCTGTCTGTCTATCTATCTATTATCTATCTATCTATCTATCTATCTATCTCTCCTGTCTACCTAATGTGTGAAAGGTGGACTGGCTGCCATAATGTGGAAAAAGGGAAATCCTGTCTGCCATAATGTGTAAAAACTAAAAGGGGGACTGACTGCCGTAATGGTGCAAAAACAGGGATTGTCTTCCGTAATGTGTAAAAGGGGGACTCTGGGGATCATTCCAAGTTGTTCGCATCGCTAGCAAATTTTTGCAGCGCTGTGATCATGTTAAAACTCGGCCAAACTGCGCATGCGTATGCACCGCAATGCGCAGGCGCGTCGTACGGGTACAAAGAGGATCTGTGCTGGCCGATAGATTTAACAAAGAATCCATTCGCACAGTCGATCGCAAGGTGATTGACAGGAAGAGGGCGTTTATGGTTGGCAACTGACCCGTTTTCTGGAAGTGTTTGCAAAAATGCAGCGTGTCCAAGCGTTTGCAGGGCGGGTGTCTGACGTCAATTCCGGGACCAAAAGACTAAAGTGATCGCAGTGGCTGAGTAAGTACAGAGCTACTCAGAAACTGCACAAACTGTTTTTGGACCACTCGGCTGCAAAGGCGTTCGCAACACTTGCAAAGCGAAAATACACTCCCCCATAGGCGGCGACTATCTGATCGCAGCGCACCAAAAAGTTGCTAGCGAAGCGATCAACTCCGAATGACCCCCCTCTGTCTGCCGTAATGTGTAAAAAGGGGAATCTGTCCGCCGTACTGTGTAAAAGGGGCTCTACATGGTGTAGTGGTGCTACTGTGTGGCGTAATTTTAATAATAGAGACTACTGTGCACCGTAGTATGAATTGGTATTCTTTTGTGGCCACACCCCTTCCCCATGAAGCCATGACCCTATATTTTTTGAACGGCTGCGGCGCACACTGCCCTTATATTACATAAGTGGGGGGGGGGGGCGCTGATGCTGTTTTTTGCACACAGCGCTAAAATGTCTAGTTACGGCACTGGTGCACAGTTGCTTGACAAAGAAAACTACAACAAAAAAGTATGTGGAGGACTAGCAGAAGCAACCTTGATCCCTGCAAAGTGATTTAACAATATATTCCCAGTTTGGCCCAATACAAAGTTGATTTTAAAAATGAACTGAGTCCGTAAAGTACACAAACACACACACAGATAGATAGATAGATAGATAGATAGATAGATAGATAGATAGATAGATAGATAGATAGAGACATACATATATATATATATATATATAAATGACACAACTGTATTATAAATCGATACAATAAATCAAATACTAACCAAACATCTCTTTATCGTTCTCAGCAAGCTCATTGGAAATCAGCTTTCAAATCACAGCAAAGCTCTTGCCAAGCCTTTCTGGTGGCATGTCTGTCTTTATAAATGTCAAGAGTTTTATCCCACAAAACTGGTCTGATTTCTACCAGTGCACTGATGTGTGAAGAAATGGGGGCGGGTTGTACTGTGTTTTTTATCAATAAACCATGTGATGTATGGGCGGGGGAAACACATTGTTTCCGGCTAAAAGCTGTTGTGTGTGTAAGCACTCATTGAAAGTGCTTATACACTGGCTTGGACGGACGGCAGGGGCACGGGGCGGCAGCCGGACTAATCAGTGGTGAGACCCGGCTGCAACCCGGCAGCCGGGCCGGCACCGCGCCGTGTGTAAGGACACATTGCGCTGCATGTATCTTTACATCACGGCAGCGGTTTTAAAGCCGGCCGGGTGTTTGCCGGGCGGCGCCAGCCCGCATAGTGTGTTTCGGCCCTTAGTCCTGCCCAGCTGCTAGTGTGCATGGGACCTGTGCACAACCTAGCCTGCTGGGCAAGTGCAACTTCACTGTTAATGTACACAAAACAAAAAGTAATCCTGCACCAGTAACTTTATTTGTATGAATTGTTCTCTGGCCTCAGTTGGCAACAATGTATCAACTAGGGAGTGCTACCCAAAGCTTAGATACTAGAACACAAACACACAGAGAAGCAAGAGCTATATTCTGGGTGCACTGAGAACCTCCTAATTAATTTTAAAACATAATTTTTATTAGCATATACTCATGCAGAAAATATTCATTCAGCCAATATTAAATATTAATAAAATATTAAAAAATTGATAGTGTGATAATAAGACAGAAAAATGTGTTTTAAAATAATCTCTAATGTTAAAAGCAGAGACTGTTACGATTAATGTCTAGGAAATTTCCTTTAATAAAGGCTATGTAGCCCACCGCTGCAGAGTGTTTAATATTCTCCTTGATGTCCTCTATATATTACCTTTTGTTTTAGTCTGTCAAAATTCACCTAAACTAAAAACAGATGTGTTATACTGTGTTTAGTTTACAAATTGTTACCCTTCCAGAAAGAGGGAGATTGTCACGTTTAGTTTTATTAGTATCACAATGTACCCTTGTGACAGTCTGTTTATATAATAATAATAATAATAATAATAATATTAATAATTTTATTTATATAGCGCTCTTGCTCCAATAGGACTCAAGGCGCTTAACAGATACATAGCATAATATAGTACAGAAAATAATGAAGTACATTTTCATAAAATAATAAAACTCCCTCTTTACTGAGTCTGTTAGTCAATTTATTGCATGATACAGAGGTCAGATGATATATTTTTATCTTACTATTGGTAGGTGGTATCAGAGGCGGAACTACCGGCAGTGCAGGCAGTGCACTGCACTGGGGCCCGCCTCTGTCCAGGGGCCCAAGCATGTAATGAGTCAAACTGACTCATTACATGCCGCTGTGCGCTGCAGGCAACCGCTGCCCGCAGCGCACAGCCGCCCGGAGATATGAGCTGAGCAGCGGTACAGACGGGGGAAGGAGGAGGGAGCCGGAGGACGGAGCCGCAGCAGCGCTTTGTTACTGGTGGAGGCGCTGCTGCTGCTGCTCCTCTGCTTCCCTATAGGCTGTCTTCCGAGAACAGCCTATAGGGAAGCAGAGGGGCAGCAGCAGCAGCGCCTCCACCAGTAACAAAGCGCTGCTGCGGGCTCCGTCCTCCGGCTCCCTCCTCCTCATTCTCTACTGCCCGGGAATCGTCGTCTGACGCAGCTGCACCGAGGGAGCCTGAGGGTAAGTATAATTCTTCTTTCTTTCTTCTTCTTTCTTTCTTTCTTTCTTTCTTTCTTTCTTTCTTTCTTTTTCTTTCCTTCTTTCTTTCGCCTGCCTGCCGCAATGTGTAAAAAGGGGGGACTACCTGCCGCAATGTGTAAAAAGGGGGGGACTGCCTGCCGCACTGTGTAAAAAGGGGGGGACTGCCTGCCGCAATGTGTAAAAAGGGGGACTACCTGCCGCAATGTGTAAAAAGGGGGGACTGCCTGCCGCAATGTGTAAAAAGGGGGGACTGCCTGCCGCAATGTGTAAAAAGGGGGGACTACCCTGCCGCAATGTGTAAAAAGGGGGGACTGCCTGCCGCACTGTGTAAAAAGGGGGGACTGCCTGCCGCACTGTGTAAAAAGGGGGGGACTGCCTGCCGCACTGTGTAAAAAGGGGGGACTACCTGCCGCAATGTGTAAAAAGGGGGGACTGCCTGCCGCACTGTGTAAAAAGGGGGGACTACCTGCCGCAATGTGTAAAAAGGGGGGACTGCCTGCCGCAATGTGTAAAAAGGGGGGACTACCTGCCGCAATGTGTAAAAATGGGGGACTGCCTGCCGCTATGTGTAAAAAGGGGTAATCTGCCCGACGCAATGTGTAAAAATGGGGGACTGCCTGCCACTATGTGTAAAAAGGGGAATCTGCCTGCCGTAATGTGTAAAAATGGGGACGCTGTCTGCCGTAATGTGTAACAAGGGCACGCTGTCTGCCGTAATGTGTAAAAAGGGCACGCTGTCTGCCGTAATGTGTAACAAGGGCACGCGGTCTGCCGTTATGTGTAAAAAGGGGTAATCTGCCCGACGCTATGTGTAAAAATGGGGAATCTGCCTGCCGTAATGTGTAAAAAAGGGGGGCTGCCTGACGCTATGTGTAAAAATGGGGAATCTGCCTGCTGCTATGTGTAAAAAGGAGGAATCTGCCTGCCGTAATGTGTAAAAATGGGGACGCTGTCTGCCGTAATGTGTAACAAGGGCACGCTGTCTGCCGTAATGTGTAACAAGGGCACGCTGTCTACCGTAATGTGTAAAAAGGGCACGCTGTCTGCCGTAATGTGTAACAAGGGCACGCGGTCTGCCGTTATGTGTAACAAGGGCACGCGGTCTGCCGTTATGTGTAAAAAGGGCACGCTGTCTGCTGTAATGTGTAAAAAGAGGAATCTGTTCGCTGTAAGGTGTAAAAGGGTCTCTACCTGGTGTAGTGGTGCTACTGTGCGGCGTAATTTGAATAATGGAGACTACTGTGTTGGTATTATTTTGTGGCCACACCCCTTCCCCACGAAGCCACGCCACTATGTATTTTTGCGCGCGCCTACGGCGCGCACTGCCCCCGGGGTGGACTTGGATGGGGGGGGGGGGCCCAAAGCATTTTGTCGCACCTGGGCCCACCGCTTGCTTGTTCCGCCACTGGGTGGTATGCCCTCGTTATATTAGCGAAATATTACATCCAACTTATATATAATTTCACTAGTGTGTTTAATGTTCAGCACTCCATCTGTGACTCTTTATGTTAATTAGTCTAGTGCAGGCTAAATTCCTGTGTATGATTTTGAGTGCCTGTCTGCTACTAGTGTGTCCCAGATAGAAGGGTCCCTTATAAATACACTTTTTTGGTCCCTTATAACCTTTGGTATAGTCAGTTATTGGCAACAGTTTATAGGAGGTTTAAATCCCTGGGTTTTAGCTGTGCCTCTCAGTCTTTAACAGGATTATATCTCCTAGGCACACTAATTATATCTTGTGTGAATCACCTCTATATCTTTCAATATGCCATCCTGACTCTTATCCCAATGGGTATTATCCTTCAAAAAATAAGGTTCCCCTAATGACACAAATGAAACAGAACAAATGATTCAGTGCACTCTGATATAGGCTTACACGTGGCTTTTAGCTAAACACTGCAGCGTGTAAGCTGCAGTCGTCTATCAGCCGCTAACCGCCGCTAGTATCTGATGGTATGTGACTGACCACGTGTGGCCACCCCGCTGCTGTAAACAGTGTGCGGCTCGTTCTCCCTCTGGCGTTCGTGCTGCCGTGGCCAGCACACTGCTACACTGACTTACGGAGGTGGCCAAAATTCAGTGAATGTGACATTAAACTTTTAACAATTAGACATGGAGCTCCTCAGCAGTTATATTATCGTAACAGCCTCTGTAAACGCCTATGCACGTTTCACAGAAGGTTGCTTCGTCAGGGCATCGATGCCAACATAATAACTAAGGCACAGACTGAAGAGAGAGTTCTTAACACAAACACATTACACGTATAACAAGGCACAGAGTACTGAAAGCAATGACACTGAATACACGAGTGATTGAGAATGCAGTAATGTGTAAGCTACACAATGTTCTGAGATGTTAAAATACAGAAATGTAAGCCAGGCAGTGTCTGTGTGGAAACTCCACACACTGCTTAGCAAAAAACCTGAATACAAGGCTGGCAGGATCTGATCAGGTAATCAATCTGGCAAGGTCTCTGGATCATGGGTTCAACACAGGCAGACAGGATCTAACAAGTAGTTTTACAGCACCAATTGCACAGGTTAAAGATAGGACAAGGCCTGGACACTAGTACAGACAGGAACATGTATCTATCACCAGCATCAGGTAAAAGGCAGGCTGGGTAATAAAGGAAGCATGCCCCAATCAGGATGGCTGGAAGCCAGACATAAGTTAAGGGCCTAATTAACTGACAGGTGAGGCTGCACAAGCCACACATACAGGAAATAGGCTGCAGTTACACAGACTCACCAAGGGTGGCCCGCAACAGTACTCTAAACAAGTACATGAGAAAACCTGGCATGAAAACAGAAACATAACATAACATACATAAACAGAATGCAAACAGGAATGATCCACAGTAGTGGCTCATGACACCAGGGTTCTGCTAGCTTCTGACTGGTGGAGGTTTACAGCTTCAAACACTGCAGTCACTCTCTCTCCGCAGTCTGTGTCTCTGGCACTCTGGGGCTGCTGCAACACCCAACCCTCTCACACTACCGACAGCTGGACACACTGCAGAGAACACTCCACGCTGGCACTGCACACCACCCACCAGATGCAGGGCATATTTAAACTCTCTAGCTTCTCAGGGCAACATTCCATGCCTGGGATTCCTGCTCTTTTGACATCGTATCAGGTGAGAGCAAGAAGACCTGTGGCTGGCAACAATGTATTATCCCTGGCCTGCATTAACCCCTGTTGTTCCTGCTGTTTTTTGTAGTTTCTGTAGTAAGGGCTGAGTGCAGTATGTCTCAGCCTTTCTGCCTGCAGATGCATGCTGGCACCTGTAGTTCCACAAGTTTTACGGAGATACCACATATATCAATTCGATTTTGATTAGTCAAAATCGCAAGGAAAGTTAGTGGAAATCCCAAGGTGTTAGGCAGCTTGTGATACAGATTAGATCCCGATGAGCGCTCCCGTGCGGTAGGTTTCACAAGGCTAGATAGACTGTGCAGGCAAGTCAATCTTGACTTTCTAGTGTACTATCTAGTACAAAGTGTAGTCAAAATTGCCACTTGGTCAAAATCGAACGTACAGATAGTCAAAACAGGTGCCTTTGGGCTCTGAGGGGAGTTCAAGGGAAATAGCATTGTCAAAATCAGGCATAGCAAGGATTTCAACATGTGTATGCACCTTAAGTGTCGGCAGATAAAGTTGGGCATACATTATACAATTATCTGGCAGATAATCTGCAAGATCTGGCTGGTTGGAATGAAAATCTGGTAATGGATGTGAGCAAATTACAATGGACCATTTGCTCACATACACTAGAAAATTGACAAAAAATTGTCACTCATACAAACTGGTTAAATCACGGACAGGTTTTGTCCATTTTCCAGTATTTGGTAGCAAATGGTTGATTGTCATTTGTTCTCATACATTACCAGATTTTCATTCCAACCAGCCAGATCTTGCAGATTATCTGTCAGATAACTGTATAGTGTATGCCCAGCTTTAGTGATGTAAAAAAGTCACTTCCCTGTCTTACAGTGGAGAATCAGGATGCTTGCTACGTAACCCACCAGCTGTTGCTCGGTGGTAATCCTCCCGATGAACAAATACAAATGCTGTATATCAGATTGATTAGTGTAGTCTAGCAAAGTAGTTTTGTTGCTGTCAGTTGCTTTATATATAGGAATAAATGCATATTTTGAGAAAGAAAGATATTTAGCGTTACCAAGTCCCCCGAGACCTGGTACGCCGAGAGGGGCTTATTGCCGTGGCTTCAGCAACAGTGTATGAGGGCACATCTGTAGTCCTGGCATTGCTGGGAACCTCACAGCCACTGAAGGAGAATGGAGTGGTAACTCTTACAGTTATAACCAGTTATCTTTTCCATTTTCCTCTCCATTCATTGCCTCCACTCTACGCCGATCTTTCTCTTCATGACTGTGGGTGCAGAGATACAGATCCAATCAGGAGTTGTCTCATGAAAACTCTACAGGTTAATAAAATTATAGGGTCATACCCAAATACTCTAAGCTAAAGGGAACAAGCAATTTGGCACATTATATAGCTATAAAACAATAGAGTAGTGCTGTGCTAATATTATGTAAATTAAGGTATTTGTATGGTAGAAGAAAATGTCATTTTGTTGCTGTAATTAATATCATCTCTGTGCTGCACATTGGATTCAGTGGTTATTCTGCTGCCACCTGTTTGGAATACAGTTGCTGCCGCGGGACTCGCACTGTTGGCATAGAGCAGGGGTAGCCAATCCTGGTCCTCGGGAGCTACCAACAGTGCACATTTTCCAGGTCTCCTCACAGAGTCAGACAGTTAGTCATAACTGAGACAGTTAGTAATAACTAATGAAACAGTTAGTAATAACTGCACATGTGCACCTGCCAAGTGAGCTGGAAACAGTGGCGTAACTAGAAATTTTTCTCCCCCAAGCCAAAAAATTCTTTGGCGCCCCCCCCCCCCCCCCCCCCCCCCATAATTGGCACTAGTAATGGGACAAACATGCGCGCGCCTCCGACGTGCGCCGCCAAAAAAGTGCGTGGCTTCGTTTAAATGGGTGTGGCTTCACATAAAGGGGCGTGGCATTGCAGGAAAAGACTACCTTATACCCCAGTTTTGCAACCTGCACGCCCAGACGTTAGCCACCACAGGAAAGAAAAATAATCCTGATTCATGCCCCTTACATTATTTGTCATTTTTCCTCCTTATAGTAATGCCCAGTATACATTATGCCACATACTGCAAAGGCCCTCAGACATTATGCCACACACAATAATGCACATTACACAATATGCACACACTGTAATGCCCCCGACACATTATGCCACACACCGTAATGCCTGTGACACATTATGACAGGAATCGCAATGCCCGTTATACATTATGCTACACACTGCAATGCCCCTGATACATTATAGCACATACAATGTCTGTGACACAATATGACACACACCGCAATGATCCTGAGACATTATACCACATACCACAATGCCCGTGATATAGTATACAACACACCGTAATGCCTGACACTTTATGACACACACCGCAATGTCCGTGATACGTTATGCCACACACCGTAATGCCCATTACACATTAAGTTCTACAGTTAAGCTTCTAATTACTTTTAAATTACCTGCTCATTGCCAGGGGTTTCATGCTCTTGGTTCCATGCACGGTGCCAGGGATTTTCATGCTCAGGGTGTCATGCTCGTTGCCAGGGGTTTCATGCACTGGGTGTCATGCTCGTTGCTAGGGGGTAGTGCTTGTTGCTAGGGCCGTGCTCCCAGTGCCACATATGCCCCCAGTGCCAGATATTCCCCCACAGTGCCAGGTACATGCCCCCAGTGTCAAATATACCCCCCCCCCCTTCAGTGCCACATATGCCCCCAGTGCCAGATATTCCCCCACAGTGCCAGGTATATGCCCCCAGTCCCAGATATTCACCCACAGTGCCAGGTACATGCCCCCAGTGCCAAATATACCCCCCCAGTGCCACATATGCCCCCTCAGTGCCTGCTCCCCTCAGTCCCAGATATTCCCCCACAGTGCCAGGTACATGCCCCCAGTGCCAGATATTCCACCACAGTGCCACATATGCCCCCTCAGTGCCTGCTCCCCTCAGTGCCAGATATTCCCCCACAGTGCCAGGTATATGCCCCCAGTGCCAGACATTCCCCCACAGTGCCACATATGCCCCCTCAGTGCCTGCTCTCCCCCCCCCCCCCCGCTCTTTTGTGTTGGAGGGACACGGAGGGCACAGCGCGCGCCTCTCCTGCGTCCCTCCTGGGTCTCCGGCCGGTCTAATAAAGGAAGTGCCGGTTCGTGAGCCAATCAGAGCTCACGAACGGCACTTCCTTTATTAGACCGGCCGGAGAGCCAGGAGGGATACGGGAGAGGCGCGCGCTGTGCCCTCCGTGTTCCTCCAACACAGCAGCGGAGGGAAGGAGACAGCAGATTGACATGCGGACGCTCGTCCGCATGTCAATCTGTGCTAAATCAGTGGCGACCCCGCAGCCCCTCGTCCCCAAGCCACCGCGAGGACTGCGGGGGCAGTAGTTACGCCACTGCCTGGAAAACGTGAACTGTTGGTAGCTCTCGAGGACCAGGGTTGGTTACCACTGACATAGAGTGTATAATCCTGGGGACTGCATTTTGCATTGATTCCCACTAAAGAAAGCCTTGACACAAGCCGGACACTATTCTAGTGATTCCTGATAATTACACAATTCTGGAGCATGTACAATTGTGGCTTTTCTATGGACAGCAGTCACTGTGGATACAGACAGAGCTTTCAACTTATTGACCAATTCAATTTTTATAACTTTATATCTAACAATTTATGGTCCTCTATTAGCCAGGTGAAATGATGAAAGATTCAGGATATTTGGTCAGAATGTCAACATGTTCATAATGCTAACATTATGCATGTCTCTAATATGAAAATGTGAGTGTTAGGGTTAGGTTGCGGTAAAGTTTAGGGTTAGGCTGCAGTTAGGGATTAGGACAATATTTTTTTTTAATTTAGGAACCAGCTTAAAAGTTTAGGAGCCAGACTTCAATGACCTCAGGCTTCCTCACATGCCATCCGAGCCTTAATACATGCCCATCTCCAGTGCCACCAACACATAGTATACCACACTATGGGGGTCATTCCGAGTTGATCGCTCGCTAGCAGTTTTTAGCAGCCATGCAAACACATTGTCGCCACCCACCGGGGAGTGTATTTTCGCTTTGCAGAAGTGCGTACGCCTGAGCAGCAGAGTGCCTGCAAAAACATTTTGCATAACAAGACCTGCCCTGGACTTACTCTTTGTGTGCATTGATTCTAATGTTGGAGGGTTGGCTTTTGACATCACACAACCACCCTGCGTTCGCCCAGCCATGCCTGCGTTTTTCCGAGCACGCCTGCGTTTTTACAAACTTCCCCTGAAAACGGTCAGTTGACACCCAGAAACACCCCCTTCCTGTCAATCTTCTTTTGTTGTGCCGTGCGACTTAAAGCTTCGCTAGAACCTGTGCAAAACCACAAAGGTCTTTGCACCCGTACGTCGCGCGTACGCATTGCGGTGCATACGCATGCGCAGAAATGCAGATTTTTAGCCTGATCACTTCGCTGCAAAAAATGGCAGCTAGCGATCAACTCAGAATGACCCCCCATATACTTCAATACATAATATGCCACATCATTGTGCCTACAGATACGGCGGGATGCAGGCCGATCTCAGACTTTTTTTTAAAGGGGCAATCGCTTACAAGGTATGGTTTTGCTTTGTAAGTGATTGCCCCTTTAATAAAAGTCAGAGATTGGCCAGCATCCCGCACATCCGGCGATCTCGGACTCCATTACATCCCACCGATAGTATGCCACACCACAGTGCAATCAAATACATGTATGCCATACCACAGTGACCCCAATCCATAGAATGTCATGTCACAGTATCCCAAATTCATAGTATGTAACACCACAGTGCCCCCAATACATAGTATGCAACCAAACCATGCTATTGAGCTCCCCATATGCCACTCCACACAGCATCTGAACACCCCACATGCCTTTAAATGCCCATCTGATCCCACAATATAGTCAGTTCACAGCACTGTGTAGTTTGTTGGGGTGTGTATAAGGACATTCACTGAGCACATAAGGGGCGTGGCCACATAATAGTACCAATTCACATTGCACAGTAAGCAAATTTTAATAAGGTTATACAGTATTCATATTCACACAAATGCAAATCTGATCGCAATAGATCACATGTCCGGTCATGCGCCCGGACTTGATCACATGTCCGGTCACGCGCCTGGACTCCCACCAGGCTCGCAACAATGATGACGTTGCCGGACACACAACCGGCCACATGATTGGGCCTAAGCCAATCCTCCATGGACACCAGTAAAGGTGTGGAGAATCATTGGTCTACTATAACCAATGACACTTACCAAAAATTCACAAGTCCCTCATTCACCCCCAGGATGTCCCATTATTTCAGGTGTTAATTCTTTAACTTTTAGCCTCTCAGCTTATGTAGATAGTTTCCTCCAGTCCCGTGTCTCTCTGTTGAGGTCCCACATTCAGGATACTACCCACTTTTTACAGCTTAATCAACAAGTGGTATGGAAAGTTGGAAACCATTCTATTCATTCCTCACACTAGATGTTCAGAGTTTATACTCTAACATCCCACATTTACTGGCCATAAAAGTTATTCAAGATCAACTAAATAATGATGGCGACCTCACAGAGAGACACGGGAAATTTCTTTTAGACTCTATTCTTTTTATTCTACAGCACAATTATTTTCTTTTCTTGGACACTTTTTATCTTCAAATCATGGGTACGGCCATGGGGACCAGATTTGCGCAGAGTTACGCTAACCTCTATATGGGGCAGATCGAAGACCACCACATTTGGATTTGGTGGGACAATACGTCACATGGAATCAGTCAGTAAACAGCACCATGTGATGGAGACTGTCCAATAGATTGAATGAGAACACTCTGTGTTTACAATCATAGTAAAATTCTGATCACGTGACCAGGACTAATTAAGAATTAAGTTGTACAGTAAAACTTATTCCGTCACTATCCAGACAGTATTAATGCTTTCTATATATACTTTTGCCTCACTTCTGTTTCTAGATCATTATATAAATGATTGTACGATTTATTAAGCTGATTATTCTATTAGCAAGTATCCAATAGGATGTGCGCATGGTTACCTATACCATATATAAGGGAGATCAGGACAGTCCACATACACCTTTGACAAAGCTACCTGGAGCAGCGAAACGCGTCAAGTGAAACTGCAAATGCTGTACCCCAAAGAGACCTGTGTGCCCTATGTTTCATTTGGCAGAAGCATGGAGTATTTCCACTGGACATTAATTCACCTGGCTATATTTTACCAGCCATATCAAGCTGCATTGTGGACCAGGAAATCTCCACAGGACATTAATCCACCTGGCTACATCTCACCAGCCACACCAAGCTGCATTGTGGACCAAGCAAACCGCTACCATTGCATGGAGTCCTGCTGCCAATAGGAACCATCGCTACGGGATCCAATATTCTGGAACACAAAGCTGGTAAACCTATTAAATGGACACTTACGCATTTACTTGCTTAATATTGTGAACTGTCCGTCATATTAAAGGGACACGGTCTCAGGTATCTTACAGCTGATACAAAGTACCAAATTGATTTTTTATATCCCCAAGCTTGCTGTCAATTGATATATAAGTGTATTTATTACACATGTTTTTTACATTTTTTACTCCGCAAATTAAATTTTGTGTTTCAATAGTGTAAACTATTAGCGCTGTTCCTTTCCTTTCCTTTTTTATCCACTTGTAGGGAGACTGACTATCTCCCATTACACAGCAGCTGGGAAAGCATCCCATTCTAGTGCCCAATACTATATACTTGGTATATATATTCTGCACATACACATAGTCTTCTTTTTGGGCTGCCTTTATGGGCTGCTTTTCCGATTTTGAAAATAGAAGCAATAGGAGGCACAATTTTTATCTCTAAATGGGAAATACCTAAGAATTTAAATATATATTCCTCCCTAAAGAAAGAATTTTATGAGTTAGAGAATTTACTGAAATAAGAAACTAAGAACTGGTTGGATAGTGTCAATCTCCAGAACTACCTGGATAATAAATGATTCCACAAGGTTTACGAATCTTCAAACCTTCAGTTTTTAAGGATTGTCCAGAATATCAAAATCAGTGGGAAGTCACATTAGATAGATGCTCATTTTCATTAACTGAGCTGATTATCAAGTTTAGAGGTGAAAAGGTACAGTCTTTAGTCTCAGAAATAGATGAGTTTGAGATAAAACTGGAAACTTACAAGTTGAGTCAGTAATTTAAAGAAAGAGATCAAATCTTAACTGATAAAATTTTGATCTTTCTCCCTGATACTGTCTTTCTCCCTCACTCCCTGATGCAGTCTCTCCCTCTCTCTCTCTCTCTCTCTCTCTCTCTCTCTCTCCCTGACACTGTACCTCTCTCTCACTCTTTCTCCGTGACACTGTCTCTCCCTCTTTCCCACTGACACTGTCTCTGTCTCTCTCCCTCCTTGACACTGTCTCTCTCATCCTCTCTCCCTGAAACTGTCTCTCCCTCTCCCCCTGAAACTCTCCCCTTGACACTGTCTCTCTCCCCCTGACACTGTCTTTCCCTTTCTCTTCGACACTATCTCTCCTCCTGACGACACTGTCTCTCTCTCTCTCTCTCTCTCTCTCTCTGACACTCTCTCCCTGACACTGTGTTTCTCTCTCTCTGACACCCCTCTCTCTTTGACACCCTCTCTTTATCTCTGACTCTCACTCTCTCTTCCTGACACTCACTCACTCCTGCTTGCTCCCTTCCCTCTTTCTCCTCCACCTCTCTGTTTTTCTCTCTCTCTCTCTCTCTCTCTCTCTCTCTCTCTCTCTCTCTGGCACCCTCCCTCTCTCTCCCTCCCTGATGCTCTCTTAGTCTATCCCCTCTCATTCCTTTCTCTCTCTTTCTCCCTGACACCCACTCCCCTCACTCCCTCTCTTGCTCCCCTAAGTGGCATTGTAGTGACAATAGCGGGGAGAGGGGGCCCTTTCAAGATCTTGCTCTGGGGCCCACAAAGCTCTAGTTACGCCCCTGGGTGGGGTGTGTTCAAACTGAAATCTAAATTGCAGTGTAAAAATAAAGCAGCTAGTATTTAGTACCCTGCACAGAAACAAAATAACCCACACAAATCTAATTCTCTTTGCACATGTTACATCTGTCCCACTGCAGTGCACCATGGTTTTGGTCCATTGTGTGCTTTTTTGCTTTGCTAACAAACCTGAATCAGGCCCCAAGTTCGGTACAGAACTAGCAGAGACCAGCAGACAAGGGTTATGTGACTGACGGTCTAAGAGTGCGGTTCAGTATTCGATACACTGGTAACCACTGCAATGAGAATGCATGGGGCCTAATTCAGATCTGATCGCCGCAGCACATTTGTCAGCTAATGGGTAAAACCATGTGCATTGCAGGGGGGGGGGGTGCAGATATAACATATGCAGAGAAAGTTATATCTGCCACACCTGCAGTGCTCTTGGTTTTGCCCATTAGCTAACAAATTTGCTGCTGCGATCAGATCTGAATCAAGGGGGTTGCTTCATAAATGAAGACTGCAATCTTGGCATCACCTTGAGCCCATCGTCTCTTGTTAACAGGGTACCACTGATTTTGAAAGTAAATTCACCCGTTCTTATTACCTGACTTTAACATACTGTGCAACCCCGAATTCAACCCCATGGGGCTGAAAACAGTTTTGTGCAAATTCAGCCTACTGTAAAGTGCGGCTATTGCAACACTAACTCACGGGTTCGAGAAATTCACACCTAATTGAATTGAATCCGAAATATCTTACAGATGTAATCATTAATTCTGCATGGCACTTATAATTTATCTTTCCTTGACTAAAATTATATTTCTCGGAAATTCTGCATGCTCTCCCCCAGAAACAGCCATCAAACGCACTCTCCCTGTTATATATATAAACTCTGCATCTCACTCTGCCAAGCCTTTGAGACTAAAGCAGTGAAAAAAAGTGGAGAAGCGAGCCTGTGGAGAAGTTGCCCATGGCAACCAATCAGCTGCCCCGTACAATTGTATAGTATGCAAATTATAAATGTTACCTTAATGCTGATTGGTTGACATGGGCAACTTCTCCACTGGCTCACTTCTCCACACTTTTTACTGCTTCATGAATAGAACCCTTAAAGCAGATCCCTTGCATTAGTGAGGTGCCTGCTACAAGGGTGCTATCACAAATTATGGGGCCCAGTGCAAATGAAACATGCAAGACTCACCTAACCATCTGTGTCCTTAAACTCTCCCATGGCACAAAAATTGGATATAGACATATCCACTGACAAACAAACAGACACACAAAAAAGAGACTGGGAATAGCATCTACAATGCAGGAATATGGCTCTATTTTTAAAGCACCTGTCTGCGGAATGAAAGAAGAGCTCCAGGCCTCTTGTTATGCAGAGGGGCAGTAGCTAAATAAAGTCTTAAACACATCAGCGTCATGTGAATGAATTTCAACCTTACAGTGTGTCTCTATTATTGACTGAGTAGTTTTAATTGTCATCCATTTTTCTGGAGCCAAAAATGCATTGTATCCCAGGTAAGTAACTCAGCCACTATGGCTTCATATTTGGAGACAAACGGATGGTAGAATTACAGCTGGATTAAGGCTTCAGGGGACCCGGGGTACTTAAGACCCCCTAAGATCTAATATACCATCTACTTCAGGGGTGTCAAACTCGTGGCCCTCCAGGTGTTGCGGAACTACACATCCCAGCATGCCCTGCCACAGTTTCAGCAGTTCCTAATACAAAATCTATGGCAAGGCATGCTGGGATGTGTAGTTTCACAACAGCTGGAGGGCGGCGGATTTGACACCACTGATCTACTTTATACACACACGTATACATATACACATATATTATATATATATAGATATATACACTGTATACATATACACACATATGTACTGTATACATATACACACACACACACACATATATCATACGCTCCAACATGACCCGCCCCACTAGGTACAAAATGCTCTGTTTCTGGACTTCCCTCTTAATTTATTATTGCCATCACCTGTGAAGAAACAGCTTTCTTATCATTTAATACTTTCTGTCTCCTCCATGCAGCAAAACACCTCCGCTGGGCTGGGCGCAGGCTGGCTCCACAAGATGCAGGCTGCTGGTGCACGGATATTGACAGCTGAGCCGTCACTCAGCTGTCCTGCCTTTACTCACTCCCTGCGGGTGGCAGCGGTGTTTTATAATGAAGTGGGGAGCCGGGGAGAGCCGTGAGCCGCCTGTGACAGGCGCCACTCAGCTACCCCTGCGTGTGGCGCGGCTGGCACCGCCGGCAACTTCTCCACTGGCTCACTTCTCCACTTTTATCACTGCTTAGTACATGTCTCCCTTAATTCTTTGTAAGTATATTCATATGCCTATCCCAAGCATGTTTAATTGCTCTACTGACTCTACAATCTCTGATGGGAGAATAATCCACTTATCCTCTACTCTTTCTGTGAAGTCATTTTTCCTTAAATGTCCCCTGAACCTGTCTTGATCACCATACATTAAGTGAAGGAGAAAACCATACCTCCCAACTTTTGCTCTGAGGGAGTCGGGACTATTGTGCGGCAAAGCCGCGTGGCAGTTCGGAAAGGGGCGTGGCATCGGCCATGAGGGGTGTGGCCTTGTCCGAGTGGGCGTTGCCTCACCAAGCGTACCGTTTTACAGCCTTTTGGGGGCGTTTCCAGCAGCTGGGCATCCCCCTGCCCCCCTCCCTGTACTGGATACATGCCATGCGGGTTCGCGCAGCATGTATTCAGAGATCAAAGGCTCCCCCAACTGCAACCCTGCCCGTCGGACACTGCTGCCCGCGGGAGGAACAGCGGGACAGTGTCCGAATAGCGGGACTGTCCCGCTGGAATCAGGACAGTTGGGAGGTATGGAAAACTGTAGACAGGTTCAGCAGCATCTGGAACAGTTAACAGCCTGGACCCTTGTTAGTGCATCCCATTAACGCTTCCCGCTACATCTGTAGCCTCTCTGTGCTACTGTCAGGATTATGTACTCATTCATTCTATTTTTATACCATATTTCTTCTGTTATGTTTACAAATTATTTCCAAGTAAACCCGGATACAGTAACTATTCATATAACCATACTTTTGGCTTACCGTAGTTCAGAAAGAGCTGTATGTCCCTATGAATAATCAACTACCTTTGTGACCAATTAAGCTACAGTGTCTTTATGATTTTATAACTATGTGCATGGCATTTCATACTTTTGATGCATCACTGTCCGGACCACAATTACACCCAATGTTTTTGCCCGCTATGCAATCACAGGGAGGAGGAGAAGACAAGAACATAAATATTGATTTGAAAGACTGGAAGATGTAAATGGATTTTGCCTCCTGCTTTGTGAAAACACTCATATTCCCTTATTTATGATGATTTTGTTTTTCTCTCAATACTAAATAACATGCCAAGGCGCTGAGTGCAAAAACAAACACAAATCCATGTTCTTGCTTGGAAAGCTATTAGGTATATCCAGGTTCTATTTTTTTACTCTAATAAATCCCATATGACAGGTTCCTGTGAATGTTGCTTATTAAACAACAGCATGCTGTATACATTAAAATATGTCTAGATGTAGTTTTGATGTCAGTTTATGAGCTATACCAAGTTAAATAAAGAAAAATATAGGTCTATTAGATAAAAGGAACTAGCAGTGGACATTTTTAGCATTTTATTATAAGACAGAATTAAAGCACACACATGTAATTGTGTTTGGTTGCAGTGGTAGCATGCAGCTTGAAGCCTGTTTTTAACCATAAAAAAACCTATATGATGCGGTGCAATTATAAATGCGCCTACGTTTACTGGTTTACAGAATGAGGTGCTGACACAGAGTTGCATGTAACGCCATTTAGTGCATGGATCTGGCACGCTCAGAAGCCAAGCTTACACAGCAATATATGGAATTTTTTGCAATTTTAAAATGCAATTATTTTCGCGATCTTCATTATTTTTATCACATTTTTGTACTGTGCAACCGTAAAAAACGCTGCAGAGACCGCTGAGCCGCCATTTACAGCCTCCAAGCGGCGCTGGTGTGGTGGGTGGTAGCTAGATGTGCGGCCCTGTCTCTAGTTGCGTCTATAGAAGAGAAATACACTGCAGGGGTGTAAAAAATATATATATAAAAAAAATTTAAACAAATGTACAAAAATTATAACATCTTAAAAAGGGGCCATATATAATAGACAAATAGATTAAATAAAATTAATACATTCTTAAATGTAACTACATCAAAGGCATTTAATTAACTCATTTTTCAATAAATATCTGCCTGCATTACTTGATACATATGATGTATATCGCATTGAATAGACTCTAATGGGTCTGAAATGCTTTTTGCGATAAGTGAAAACCAGATTTTTATGACATGAAAATCTGATTAACAGCTTTTTACATAAAACTGACAATAAAATATTGCGATAAGCATGCTTATCAGGAAAGAAGACTGGAAACACCTTGCCCCTATGTGTTCCCAGGGCATCTTGTGGGCATGTTGATGCAATTGCGGGTTAGTCAGACGTGAGAGTTGGTGCAAATGTGCTTATAGTCTGAGTCATCTATGTGATGATAGCACCAGTCTCAGCCCAAAAGCATCAATAGTAATGGGACTTACTCCTCCTACCCCATGCTTGTTACAGATGTGACTGAAATTAGCCAGCCATCACCAGCCATGACTCTCTGGCAGTTTGTGTGGCTCACCCATTTGAATTTTGGACCGTGCTGCAGCCCCACCCCTGGAGCTGCCACTGGTTGCTACTCTAGCGACATGCCCATAAAGCAACCACAGGATACCTTTGCTACATGCGAATGCCCCACTTCCACCCATTAACGCCCATTATGCCATTGGTGAGAAGCAACTTAGATGTATACAACTTGTATACAGCTGCAAATGCATGTCTGCCAAAACATTGTGAGGTGATGCTACATGTGAACAGGGCTACCGAGATGGGGGGGTCTATACTAATTACCTGGGCCTGGACTCCACAGTCGCCCCCTCTTACCTGTCAGCATCCTGTCACTGTGTGCTGGGCTTCAATATGGCCATGGAGGCCCCTGCCACTGAGCAGCAGCATGGTGCGATGACCGGAGATGGGCAGCGATGTATATTAATACACCCCGCCCTATGTGTGGTGGCGGGTGAGGAACGGCTCTGGGGCTAGGAGCACTGAGAGGTGAGGGGGGAGTACTCTTTAACCACTTGCATGGCATGGTCACATCAGATGCGACTATACCAGCAAATGCTTTATCTGACCTGGTCACACAGGATGCGACCAGTCAGATACAAACTGTTTGCAGTTGCAGGGAACACAAAATTCTCTACGCTGCTGCTCTCAGAGGGACCAGAAGGTCCCTCTGCCACCCCCGCACCCTGCCCCAGTGTTTCCCATGCTGCCGAGCAATGGTCGCAATGTCTCCGATGGTCGAGGATGTTCCGATGGTGCCAAGAGATATTCCGATGTTTTTTTTTTAACTAAAATCATTTTGGATAACATTAAATACATGTTCTTCACCTAACTCACTTATTAAAAAAAAAACAGACAATTTCAGAGCTGTTTTTGGGAATAAAAACTGTCAGTTAAGTGGTTAACCAGGCTTGTTCTGCATTGGAGGAGCCCCACAGGCTGTAAGGAAACCCAGTTGGGTATGACCAGAGGCAGAACTCTGGGAGGCAACGGAGTCATCTGCCGCCGGGCTCCTGCTCTGAAGGGGGGCACCTCTCCTCCCATTCTGTGACACCATTGAATTAAGTTAATTGATAGTGGTCGCTGTCTTTTCAGTGGCTGACTTCCTCACTGGTCCCTGCACCTTACAAATCACACCCTCTTTATTATACTGAATAATATACACATTTTACAAGTGTCACAACCAGAATTAGAAACCACAACCTATTACACTGGAAGCAGACGCCTTACTGATGAAGCTGTTTGCTCCTGTATAGGAAATATGAGAATTTTAACTATATGAAGATACTTCTCTGACAATTACACATAACTTCATATAGTTAGAATTCTCATGCTTCCTGTACAGGAGCAAATACAAATAACTCCATCAGTAAAGGATCTGCTGTCAGTGTAACAGGTCATGGGTTCTAATCCTGGGTATGACTGCTAAGAAATGTGTGCTTTAAAATAAAAGTCAATCAAATGTTTAAATACAGTATACACATTTTTTTCAGAACACTCCATACACACACTATTTATGTATGTATGTATGTATGTATGTATGTATATATATATAAATATATATATATATATATACACACATATATATATATATATACACACACACACACAACACACACACACACACACACACATATTTATCTTAATATAGGAAATGGGGGGGGCACCAATATTTATCTTGCCTCCGGGCAACTGTGACGAACTTACGCCACTGGGTATGACTGCACTATGAAATCATATAGGCAGGAGTAAAGAAAACAGATATCTTCAGTTCCAGAGCTCGTTGCTGAAATCTCCTCTTAGTGGTCTTTAATATTGTATTTTTGACTACTGAATATGAGTAGGAGAGTTAAAGCATCTCCTGAAGGACCAGAGAAGGTGGAGTTGACATGAGGATCCTGGTAAGTGAATGGTTTGGGACAGTTAAACCAATCTATGGCATGTCATTCTGTGTGGCATATGAATGGTAGTTATAGGGGATGCAACAAAATTAGCAACATTTGATACCTAGACAGGAATAGGAGCAGTCAGGTTTCACAGTGACTAATAACACTAATAACACATAATAAATCACATAATAAATCCAAATATTATTGCTCCAGCTCATGTTATTGATCAACAATAATTTATTTTTACTTATTATCCATGGGTAATTACACAAGATATATACAGCAAAACCACCAGCAGAGAAGGTAGGAATAGGAGACGGCACTATTAGAGGAAAGACATAACTCCAGTAGTCCTATAAAGCTGAGAGAATTAGTGATACAACAACCAAATTCTATCACAGGAACAAACCAATCTCTGCCTCAGTGACTGGCCAGCCTGCAGGTCACATAAATAGACGGGTGGTATTCATGTGACCGCCGGTCAGCTGACCGACAGTCACATGACCTCCTCCACCATCCCGACAGCTCACTATCCCGATGGTCGGCATGCCGACCAACAGGGACTATTTCCACTCGTGGGTGTCCACGACACCCATAGAGTGGGAATAGAACCCGTGGCGACCGCAGGTCGCCACTGAGCCTGCAGCGTGGCGAGTGCAGCGAGCCCGCAAGGGGCTTGCTGCACTCGCCCCTCCCCGCCGGGATCCCGGCGTCGGTATGCTGCTGGGTTCCCGGCGTCGCTAAGCTGACCGGCGGTCTCCTGACCGCCGGTCAGCCATACTACACCCAAATAGACAGACTGCAGAGTAACCAATACGTTGATGGTGAATCACCAGACTCCTGCATCATCTCTTTAATGGAATTTAAAATTGGAGACCATGTCTATGAGCTAACCTGTGTGCATTTATGTGTGGATAGAAAAAAAAATACACAATTGCCCTCTTTGCCATGCTCCTTGCATTCTACCTCACACATGGGGACCTGGCTGTCCTACTGTATGTTCTGAGTTCTTCCACCATGCACATGGGGACCTGGCTGTCCTACTGTATCTTCTGAGTTCTTCCACCATGCACATGGGGACCTGGCTGTCCTATTTAGTTAGTTCTTCCACCATGCACATGGGAATCTGGCAGTCCTACAGTATCTAGTGAATGCTTTCCACCATGTACATGGGAATCTGGCAGTCCTATCTAGTGAGTGCTTTCCACCATCTACATGGGAATCTGGCTGTCCTATCTAGTGAGTGTTTTCCACCATGTATAGTACATGGGAATCTGGCTGTCCTATCCAGTGAGTGCATTCCACCATGTACATGGGAATCTGGCTGTCCTATCTAGTGAGTGCTTTCCACCATGTACATGGGAATCTGGCTGTCCTATCTAGTGAGTGCTTTCCACCATGTACATGGGAATCTGGCAGTCCTACCTAGTGAGTGCTTTCCACCATATACTGTACATGGGAATCTGGCAATCCTATCGAGTGAGTGCTTTCCACCATATACATGGGAATCTGGCAGTCCTATTGAGTGAGTGCTTTCCACCATGTACATGGGAATCTGGCTGTCCTATCTAGTGAGTGTTTTCCACCAAGTACATGGGAATCTGGCTGTCCTATCTAGTGAGTGCTTTCCACCATGTACTGTACAAGGGAATCTGGCAGTCCTATCTAGTGAATGATTTCCACCTTGTACATGGGAATCTGGCAGTCCTACCTAGTGAGTGCTTTCCGCCATGTACTGTACATGGGAATCTGGCAGTCCTATTGAGTGAGTGCTTTCCACCATGTACATGGGAATCTGGCTGTCCTATCTAATGAGTGCTTTCCACCATGTACATTGGAATCTGGCAGTCCTATCTAGTGAGTGCTTTCCATCATGTACATGGGAATCTGGCAGTCCTATCTAGTGAGTGCTTTCCACCATGTACATGGGAATCTGGCAGTCCTATCTAGTGAGTGCTTTCCACCATGCACATTGGAATCTGGCAGTCCTATCTAGTGAGAGCTTTACACAATGTACATGGGAATCTGGCAGTCCTATCTAGTGAGTGCTTTCCACCATGTACATGGGAATCTGGCAGTCCTATCTTGTGAGTGCTTTCCACCATGTACATGGGAATCTGGCTGTACTATCTAGTGAGTGCTTTCCACCATGTACATTGGAATCTGGCTGCCCTATCTAGTGAGAGCTTTCCACCATGTACAGTACATGGGAATCTGGCAGTCCTATCTAGTGAGTGCTTTCCACCATGTACATGGGAATCTGGCTGTCCTATCTATTGAGTGTTTTCCACCATCTACATGGGAATCTGGCTGTCCTATCTAGTGAGTGCTTTCCACCATCTACATGGGAATTTGGCTGTCCTATCTAGTGAGTGCTTTCCACCATGTACAGTACATGGGAATCTGGCAGTCCTATCTAGTGAGTGCTTTCCACCATCTACATGGGAATCTGGCAGTCCTATCTAGTGAGTGCTTTCTACCATGTACATGGGAATCTGTCTGTCCTGTCTTGTGAGTGCTTTCCACAATGTACATGGGAATCTGGAAGTCTTATCTAGTGAGTGCTTTCCACCGTGCACATGAGGTCCTGGAGTTATAATCTCATAAGTGCTTTTGACCAGGCACATGGAGATCAGAGTGCTTTAGATACATTGTGCAACATTGGTCTTCATTCCAACCAATTTCTGACAAATTTGTATTTTGTGGATGGGATGTACTAAAGGAAACATGCGTTAAATCCCTTTTTTCAGGGTTTTT
Organism: Pseudophryne corroboree; assembly: GCF_028390025.1. Classification (NCBI taxonomy): domain Eukaryota; kingdom Metazoa; phylum Chordata; class Amphibia; order Anura; family Myobatrachidae; genus Pseudophryne; species Pseudophryne corroboree. Next base: position 346,509,484 of record NC_086447.1, read on the forward strand.
ACCGCATTTTTGCATGTATTTACCTCCGTTTGGCGGGTCTCAGCCTTACCTTGTAGAATCCTATGGGGCTCCTTCCACAATGTGATGTGGAGAGGGTTCCATCACGGAAACCTCCCAGTATCTCACGTGGCACCGCTGGTCTGCACATGCGCAGATGGACTCCCAGGTCACAGACCTGAAAGTCCAGCAGCTGCAGTGCATCGCTAAGGACAGCTCTAATTGGGAGTGCTGTCCTTAGCGATACTAATTGCATAAGTTAGTACATACTGTTAGCGCAGAGGCGCAACAAGGGTTTTTGGAGCCCAGGGCAAGATTATGAATGGTGCCCCTATTCCACCACCCCCTCCCCCCCACAAAGATTCTTAAACTAAGCTATGTGGTCACGCACCAGTAGGGTAATGGCCACTGAAAATGGGGCATGCCGACATGACGCCACCTGTTTCACGTCACAATGAAAACATTCTTTTCAATTGCACACCCACCTTACCTGTATGATGGTTTCTTACAAAGTGGAACCTCTGGAGAACTGTATCCTCTAAGGCAGACGGCGTCTTCAGTCGGTAATCACTATTCATGTGGATCACATCCTCCAGAAGATGCCTGGCTGTGTACGAATATTAACAAGGTAAGCATTGTACAACAGTGGTTCAACCAGACTCATATCCTGCCCTCTGTATCTCTCAGCCACACCATCATCTCCCCCCTGCGTCTCTCAGCACACCATCACCACCCCCTGCATCTCTCAGCCAAACCATCACCTACCCCCTGTGTCGTCTCTCAGCACACCATCACCTATCCCCTGCGTCTCTCAGCCACACCATCATCTCTTCCTTCGTGTCGTCTCTCAGTCACATCATCACCTACCCCCTGCGACGTCTCTCAGCACACCATCAACAACCCCTGTATCATCTCTCAGTACACCATCACCTAGCCCCTGCATCATCTCTCAGCACACCATCACCTATCCCCTGTGTCATCTCTCAGCACACCATCACCTACCCCCTGTGTCGTCATTCAGCACACATAACCTACCCCCTGTGTCATCTCTCAGCACACCATCACTTAACCCCTGTGTCGTCACTCAGCACACCATCACCTACCCCCCGTGTCGTCACTCAGCATTTATCACCTACCCCGTGTCATCTGTCAGCACACCATCACCTACACCTTGTGTCATCTCTCAGCACACCATCACCTATCCTGTGTCATCACTCAGCACACCATCACATACCCCCTGTGTCATCACTCAGCACACCATCACCTATCCTCTGTGTCGTCTCCCAACAACACAAACTACATGTACATATTTCATACCCTCCAACTGTACCTTTTTGCCAGGTACAGTACCTTTTTATTATGGTCTGTACCGATTTTTGGCTCTCCAAACTTCTATTGAAAGTACAGGAAAAGGGGCACCCGTGGCTACGCACCCTTTACCCATGTCCAACCCCCGTTTCCTAATTTGTACCGATTTTTCTGTGTAAAATGTTGGAGGGTATGATATTTATTTATATATACAGGTTTTTAAAGTTGAGTAATATTTAGGAAACCTTTCATCCAAAGGAGTAGCAAAAGCAGTATGCACCAGTAATGCTGCTTATTGTCCTAGTACCTGCTGTATGGGTCACATTTCACTATAAAGGGAATCATACACGTGAAATTATGGGACAGCATCTCACATTGTTTTACACTGATTGTAAAAATATACAATGTAAACAACAGTGGCAGAATAAATTCAGACTCATCTCTGTCCTATGCTGTTTATGGAGCGAAGCTGCACAGTCAGCCCTTTGGTGACAAACTGATGAAGCCAGGGTTGCAGTTCAAGCAGGATAGGGTATATGGTACAGAAAATGTTTCCTTATCCAGTTACAATAATGACGTACAGGGGAAAGGACCGGCAATATTGTCCTTTCAGAGGTTGCTGTTTGTGTGAGCGGCAGCGCCAGTGGCTGCTGTCCAAGCAGGGTGCAAGCTCCGATGCTCAGCTGAGTGGGGATGCGGCTAGCTGGGAGCCTGGGGCTGTCAGAATGCGTCCGCGTAGTGGGTTCTCCTCACTCCAATTCTAATTGCAGCCAGCGGGGGGGATTGCAGAGTAACGTCTGTCCCCATGCACGTGTAGCGACGCCTCATGGCGGCGCAACTATGGAGGGTGGAGCTCTGGCGGCAGTGAGCGCATGGGGTGAGCGGTGGTTGCATTGGAGTGAGCAGGCCGTGCAGGTGCTGGTGGGGCCCCCCTCTGCTGGGCCTGTAACGCAGGGCTACTTCTTGGGGCGGGCGAGCTGTGCAATCGCACAGGGCGCCCGCCGCGGCACTGACTGTGGCTCCCTGCTTCCTTTCCTCCCTCTTCCTGAGTACCCCGCTCGGGCGGCGGAGTTTCGCGGAATGACGCGGTTGCGTTGTGACGTAACGACGCTACCACATCTTTCTGCAAAACTCCGCCCCCCTCGAGCGGAGTACAGAGGAGGAGGGGGAGCCAAGTTACAAAGAGGGAGAGGTGGCCGGTGCGAGGAGCGACTGGGGAGACGGTCCGAAGAGCGGGAATCGCCTCTGTAAGTATAGTAACTCTCTCTCTCTCTCTGTCTCTCTCAATCTTTCTCGATGAGGACTTTGACTGCCATTATGTGTAAAATGGGGACACTTGCCGGTCATAATGTGTAAAATGGTGACACCTGTCGTAATGTGTAAAAAGGGGACACTTGCCTGCCATAATGTGTAAAATGAGGACTCTTGCCTGCCGTAATGTGTAAAATGGGGACTCTTGCCTGCCGTAATGTGTAAAATGGAGACTCTTGCCTGCCGTAATGTGTAAAATGGGGACTCTTGCCTGCCGTAATGTGTAAAATGGGGACACTTGCCTGCCATAATGTGGAAAATGGGGACACTTGCCTGCCGTAATGTGGAAAATGGGGACTCTGCCTGCCCTAATGTGGGGATTTAATGTATCAAGGGAATTGCAGTGTGTGGCATAATATGGTGCAGGAGGCATTACTGTGTGGAGCTTAATATGGTAGAATTTTTTTTCTCCTATGGTGGGCGTGAGATGTTGGTGCAGGGTCAAAAACTGGGGTGTGAGGTAGTCTTTTCAGATGAGGCCACGCCCATTTTAGCGAGGCCATGCCTATTTAAATGAGGCCACGCCCCCTTACCAGGGGCACAAGATTTTTGTTTGTTTTTTAATCTGTGGGGCTGCATTTTTTTTTATGTCATGGGGGGGGTGGGGCATTTTTAAATCTCGCACTGGGAGCTAAATTGGCTAGAAACAGCCCTGCTGCCACAGCACCAGGGCACGCACCCTGCTCACCCATGCTAGTTACACCTCTGCTTATGCAAGTAGTACCAGTGCGATAAGTTGCGGGGTGCACCGCAATCCTTTGGTACATCTCGCCCACATTTAAATATTTATATTTGTATCTTCCATGTTAATAGATTTGTGACTAAGGGGTCTATTCATGAAGCAGTGAAAAGTGTGCAGAAGTGAGCCAGTGGCAAAGTGGCAGGTATATAAATCCCCCCCCCCCCCCCCGTGCTGCTTACCACTGCTGCTGGTTGCTGCTCCATTCGACGGCGTTTCTCATGTGTCAGGACAGGGAGGAGAGCGCGGCTGTCGGGCGGCGGCGTGTAGGACTTCAAATCAGCCGCCGGTTCGAGAGCCAATCAGAACTCGCGGACCGGCAGCCGCAGCTCCTGATTGGCTGCCGGTCCACGAGCTCTGATTGGCTCACGAACCGGTGGCTGGTTTGAAGTCCTACACGCCGCCGCCACCAGACATAGCAACGCTCTCATCCCTGTCCTGACAGCTGAGACACACTGCCGCCGGACTGAGCGGCAGCGTGTCTCACTGACAGAAGCGGGTGGGCCGGAGCAAACGGCTTCGCGGGCCGGTGGGTCCCCACCCCTGCTTTAGACTAAGAAGACTCACCCATTAGATATTATTATCTTTCAGTTATATAGCACAAACATGCTCCTCAGGGTTATACTGTACAGAGACAATGTTTCAGGCTCATCAGTCTGTACCAGTGAAACTTACAATCTAATTTAACTATCAGAAATGCACAACATACTGTACTCACACCAAGGCTAGTATAGTCAGGATCTGTATGGCAAATAATGTACTGTGCATTGTCCGATACCGTATACACAGCAATAGTGCAGAAATACAGAAAAATATGTATTTGTATATATTTGTTTTCAAATACTTTATTAGAGTAAATAGCATATAAAGTGCAAGTTAATAAAGAGAGCCACAATAAGTACGGATTGCAGATTCTGCTAAAAGGCCGTCCAGCATTAAGAATGACCTACCCAGCGGCTGCGACCGCAATTTAATTGCAGTCGCAGCAACTGTGGATGACCCCCTGCAACTGCAGCTAGACTGTGTATGCAGGCGGTCAGCCACCATTTTCTTGATCAAAGCCAGCCAGACCCACCCCCATTTTGTCCACGTCACCCCCGCAATGCAGTAACTGCACCGCAATGGCCGCCGCTGTCAATTAAAGTGCAGTGCATGTGCGGCGTGTGCACAATGGGGGTAATTCCAAGTTGATCGCAGCAGGAAATTTTTTAGCAGTTGGGCAAAACCATGTGCACTGCAGGTGGGGCAGATGTAACATGTGCAGAGAGAGATAGATTTGGGTGTGGTGAGTTCAATCTGCAATCTAATTTGCAGTGTAAAAATAAAGCAGCCAGTATTTACCCTGCACAGAAACAAAATAACCCGCCCAAATCTAACTCTCTCTGCAAATGTTATATCTGCCCCCCCCCCCTGCAGTGCACATGGTGTTGCCCAACTGCTAAAAAATGTCCTGCTGCGATCAACTTGGAATTACCCCCAATGTGCCAAAAATCAGTGGATTGCAATTTTCAGTACTTTGCATACCAAGTTGAATAGCCCCCAAAGTCAGAATACATACACACATAGAAAATTATAAAATAGACAATACTGACGATAAAATAGACAATGCTGACAATAATTATATAATAGATGAGCTGTCACTGTAAATGTAATAAACAAGAATCATATGTGTTGAGCGACTAGACAGAAGCATTTGTATAAGGCAGGGCAGTCACCTAGATCCATACAACTCAGCATTAGGAAAACATTTTTATCAGTATATATTACAGGTACAATTATAACAACATTTGCTCAGCTTTGCATCTTTCCCAAAATATGATATATAATCTCAATACAAATATGCTTAGTATGATTTGTTACTATATAATAAGTATATAGTATATCAGTATCAGTACCAAAGGTACAAAAAAGTCAAAAGGTAACTGCACTAATCACGTATAAAGGTTACATTGCGTCTTTATGGTAAATGCCGCTGCAAAGTCCTTCCCTGGCAGTGGCAAACGCAGGATTTGCATGGGGGGGTTTCCAGAACTGGGCGGAGCCAATCACGGGGGTGGGGACTGAGGTGACCCAGTATATGCTGGGTCCGTAAAACTAGTGTGTCTGTGTGTGTGTGTGTGTGTGTATATATATATATATATATATCTACACATATATATATATATATATATATATACATATATCTACACACACACACATATATATATATATATATATATATATACATATACACACTCACATACATATACACGGGTGGTCTTCAGTATGCCGGCGGTCGGGCTCCCGGCGACCAGCATACCGGCGCCGGGAGCCTGACCGCCGGCATACCGACACTTATTCTCCCTCGTGGGGGTCCAGGACCCCCCTGGAGGGAGAATAGAATAGTGTGGCGCGCGTAGCGTGGCGAGCGCAGCGAGCCCGCAAGGGGCTCATTTGCGCTCGCCACACTGTTGGTAAGCCGGCGGCCGGCCTCCCGGCGCCGGTATGCTGGTCGCCGGGAGATGAACCCATATACACATATACATAGCATATTAAACATGCATAGATATGTGTGTGTGTGTATATATATATATATATATATATATATACATACACACACACATACAGTACACATATATATACACATGTATATATATATATCATGTGTGTGTGTGTGTGTGTGTGTGTTTATATGTATGTATGTATGTATGTATATACATGTGTATATATGTAGGCACATGGATATATATGTACTATAATTAAAATAAAGTAAACTTTTACTGCACTTGCAAGTGCCACCAGGAAGACAGCAGGCTGCAGAGGACGCTAGACAGTCATTAATAATACTCATGCAGCTAAAAAAAAAAAAAAAAAATTTTTTTTTTTTTTTTTTTTTTTGTGGAGGGGGGTTTCTGGGTACTCGGAAACCCCCCCTGGGTGCGCCACTGTCTGGAGTACAGCCGTGCATCCGAGTGTGCATAGACTGAGACGACCAAGTGGAGAATGCCACAAACATTTGTCGCACCATCAAAAATTGCACCAGCCCTATGCTCCTGCTGAGTATGGCACCAATGTGAGTCAAGAAGAGTGTGTGTATGCAACTACTTTCAGTACCACACCTGCAACAGTCCCATAACATTCCCATAAGGCCTAGCATTTCTGGATAGCCATCGCACAGGAACCTCTCAATATATTTCTCAATTTCAGACCATGCATCTGAAACAGTACCGCAACTCTGTGCACAGACATTGGCAGTGCATGCAACTCAGCACTGAAGTAACATCTATAATTTGCATACTATAAAATGATACAGAGCTGCTGATTGGTTGATGGGGAAATATCTCTACTGGCTCACTTCTCCGCTCTTATCACTGCTTAGTAAATGTACCCCTAAGGTTCATAAAGCTGTCAACATAGTACCAAGTAGAATACTTTTAGGTTTAGTTCCAACTTGTTCCCTGAAGCATGTTGTAAAGTAAGATAAACATATGTACTCTGTCAATTAGAATTTTTTTTAAAAAATTTAAAAAAACGTATCCCAGCTCCTTTTCTTTCCTTTCAGTTACCCTATTCTTTTATATTTTCTTTTACTTTTTGGTATTCTTTTTTGGAGAATGTATGGGGTAATTCTGAGTTGATCGCAGCAGGAACTTTGGGGGTCATTCCGAGTTGTTCGCTCGTTATTTTTTTCCGCAACGGAGCGATTAGTCGCTAATGCGCATGCGCAATGTTCGCACTGCGACTGCGCCAAGTAAATTTGCTATGCAGTTAGGTATTTTACTCACGGCATTACGAGGTTTTTTCTTCGTTCTGGTGATCGTAATGTGATTGACAGGAAGTGGGTGTTTCTGGGCGGAAACAGGCCGTTTTATGGGTGTGTGCGAAAAAACGCTACCGTTTCTGGGAAAAACGCGGGAGTGGCTGGAGAAACGGAGGAGTGTCTGGCCGAACGCTGGGTGTGTTTGTGACGTCAAACCAGGAACGAAACTGACTGAACTGATCGCAGATGCCGAGTAAGTGTGGAGCTACTCAGAAACTGCTAAGAAGTGTCTATTCGCAATTTTGCTAATCTTTCGTTCGCAATTTTGATAAGCTAAGATTCACTCCCAGTAGGCGGCGGCTTAGCGTGTGCAAAGCTGCTAAAATCAGCTTGCGAGCGAACAACTCGGAATGAGGGCCTTTGTTAGCAGTTGGGCAAAACCATGTGCACTGCAGGGGAGGCAGATATAACATGTGTAGAGAGAGATAGATTTGGGTGTGGTTTGTTCAATCTGCAATCTAAATTGCAGTGTAAAAATAAAGCAGCCAGTATTTACCCTGCACAGAAACAATACAAACCACCCAAATCTAACTCTCTCTGCACATGTTATATCTGCCTCCCCTGCAGTGCTCTTGGTTTTGCCCAACTGCTAACAAAGGGGGTCATTCCGAGTTGTTCGCTCGTTATTTTTTTGTCGCAACGGAGCGAATAGTCGCTAATGCGCATGCGCAATGTCCGCAGTGCGACTGCGCCAAGTAAATTTGCTATGCAGTTATGAATTTTACTCACGGCATTACAAGGTTTTTTCTTCGTTCTGGTGATCGTAATGTGATTGACAGGAAGTGGGTGTTTCTGGGCGGAAACTGGCCGTTTTATGGGTGTGTGCGAAAAAACGCTACCATTTCTGGGGAAAATGCGGGAGTGGCTGGAGAAACGGAGGAGTGTCTGGGCGAACGCTGGGTGTGTTTGTGACGTCAAACCAGGAACAACAAGCACTGAACTGATCGCACTGGCAGAGTAAGTCTCGAGCTACTCAGAAACTGCACAGAGAAGTATTTTCGCAATATTGCGAATCTTTCGTTCGCAATTTTGATAAGCTAAGATTCACTCCCAGAGGGCGGCGGCTTAGCGTGTGCAAAGCTGCTAAAAGCAGCTTGCGAGCGAACAACTCGGAATGACCCCCAAAGTTCCTGCTGCGATCAAGTCAGAATTTCCCCCATATATGTATATTTGGGCCAAAAGTCTTTACTTATGTGTGAATTGTGTTACACTATGGGGGTAATTCCAAGTTGATCGCAGCAGGATTTTTGTTAGCAATTGGGTAAAACCATGTGCACTGCAGGGGAGGCAGATATAACATGTGCAGAAAGAGTTAGATTTGGGTGGGTTATTTTATTTCTGTGCAGGGTAAATACTGGCTGCTTTATTTTTACACTGCACATTAGATTGCAGATTGAACACACCCCACCCAAATCTAACTCTCTCTGCACATGTTATATCTGCTTCCCCTGCAGTGCACATGGGCCCTCATTCCGAGTTGTTCGCTCTGTAATTTTCTTCGCATTGCAGCGATTTTCTGCTAATTGCGCATGCGCAATGTTCGCACTGCGACTGCGCCAAGTAAATTTGCTAAGAAGTTTGGTATTTTACTCACGGCATTACGAGGTTTTTTCTTCGTTCTGGTGATCGGAGTGTGATTGACAGGAAGTGGGTGTTTCTGGGTGGAAACTGGACATTTTATGGGAGTGTGTGAAAAAACGCTGCCGTTTCTGGGAAAAACGCGGGAGTGGCTGGAGAAACGGGGGAGTGTCTGGGCGAACGCTGGGTGTGTTTGTGACGTCAAACTAGTGATGTGCACAGGAAATTTTTCAGGTTTTGTGTTTCGGTTTTGGGTTCGGTTCCGCGGCCGTGTTTTGGGTTCGGACGCGTTTTGGCAAAACCTCACCGGAAATTTTTTGTCGGATTCGGGTGTGTTTTGGATTCGGGTGTTTTTTTCAAAAAACACTAAAAAACAGCTTAAATCATAGAATTTGGGGGTCATTTTGATCCCAAAGTATTATTAACCTCAATAACCATAATTTCCACTAATTTTCAGTCTATTCTGAACACCTCACACCTCACAATATTATTTTTAGTCCTAAAATTTGCACCGAGGTCCCTGGATGGCTAAGCTAAGCGACACAACTGGCCGACACAAACACCTGGCCCTTCTAGGAGTGGCACTGCAGTGTCAGACAGGATGGCACTTGAAAAAAATAGTCCCCAAACAGCACATGATGCAAAGAAAAAAAGAGGCGCAATGAGGTAGCTGTGTGACTAAGCTAAGCGACCCTAGTGGCCGACACAAACACCTGGCCCTTCTAGGAGTGGCACTGCAGTGTCAGACAGGATGGCACTTGAAAAAAATAGTCCCCAAACAGCACATGATGCAAAGAAAAAAAGAGGCGCAATGAGGTAGCTGTGTGACTAAGCTAAGCGACCCAAGTGGCCGACACAAACACCTGGCCCATCTAGGAGTGGCACTGCTGTGTCAGACAGGATGGCACTTGAAAAAAATACTCCCCAAACAGCACATGATGCAAAGAAAAATGAAAGAAAAAAGAGGTGCAAGATGGAATTGTCCTTGGGCCCTCCCACCCACCCAAATGTTGTATAAACAGGACATGCACACTTTAACGAACCCATCATTTCAGCGACAGGGTCTGCCACACGACTGTGACTGAAATGACTGGTTGGTTTGGGCCCCCACCAAAAAAGAAGCAATCAATCTCTCCTTGCACAAACTGGCTCTACAGAGGCAAGATGTCCACCTCATCATCATCGTCCGATTCATCACCCCTTTCACTGTGTACATCCCCCTCCTCACAGATTATTAATTCGTCCCCACTGGAATCCACCATCTCAGGTCCCCGTGTACTTTCTGGAGGCAATTGCTGCTGGTGAATGTCTCCACGGAGGAATTGATTATAATTCATTTTAATCAACATCATCTTCTCCACATTTTCTGGAAGTAACCTCGTACGCCGATTGCTGACAAGGTGAGCGGCTGCACTAAACACTCTTTCGGAGTACACACTGGAGGGAGGGCAACTTAGGTAGAATAAAGCCAGTTTCTGCAAGGGCCTCCAAATTGCCTCTTTTTCCTGCCAGTATACGTACGGACTGTCTGACGTGCCTACTTGGATGCGGTCACTCATATAATCCTCCACCATTCTTTCAATGGTGAGAGAATCATATGCAGTGACAGTAGACGACATGTCAGTAATCGTTGGCTGGTCCTTCAGTCAGGACCAGATGTCAGCACTCGCTCCAGACTGCCCTGCATCACCGCCAGCGGGTGGGCTCGGAATTCTTAGCCTTTTCCTCGCACCCCCAGTTGCGGGAGAATGTGAAGGAGGAGCTGTTGACGGGTCACGCTCCGCTTGACTTGACAATTTTCTCACCAGCAGGTCTTTGAACCCCTGCAGACTTGTGTCTGCCGGAAAGAGAGATACAACGTAGGTTTTAAATCTAGGATCGAGCACGGTGGCCAAAATGTAGTGCTCTGATTTCAACAGATTGACCACCCGTGAATCCTGGTTAAGCGAATGAAGGGCTCCATCCACAAGTCCCACATGCCTAGCGGAATCGCTCTGTTTTAGCTCCTCCTTCAATGTCTCCAGCTTCTTCTGCAAAAGCCTGATGAGGGGAATGACCTGACTCAGGCTGGCAGTGTCTGAACTGACTTCACGTGTGGCAAGTTCAAAGGGTTGCAGAACCTTGCACAACGTTGAAATCATTCTCCACTGCGCTTGAGACAGGTGCAATCCACCTCCTTTGCCTATATCGTGGCCAGATGTATAGGCTTGAATGGCCTTTTGCTGCTCCTCCATCCTCTGAAGCATATAGAGGGTTGAATTCCACCTCGTTACCACCTCTTGCTTCAGATGATGGCAGGGCAGGTTCAGGTATTTTTGGTGGTGCTCCAGTCTTCTGTACGCGGTGCCTGAACGCCGAAAGTGGCCCGCAATTCTTCGGGCCACCGACAGCATCTCTTGCACGCCCCTGTCGTTTTTTAAATAATTCTGCACCACCAAATTCAAGGTATGTGCAAAACATGGGACGTGCTGGAATTTGCCCAGATGTAATGCACGCACAATATTGCTGGCGTTGTCCGATGTCACAAATCCCCAGGAGAGTCCAATTGGGGTAAGCCATTCTGCGATGATCTTCCTCAGTTGCCGTAAGAGGTTTTCAGCTGTGTGCGTATTCTGGAAAGCGGTGATACAAAGCGTAGCCTGCCTAGGAACGAGTTGGCGTTTGCGAGATGCTGCTACTGGTGCCGCCGCTGCTGTTCTTGCTGCGGGAGGCAATACATCTACCCAGTGGGCTGTCACAGTCATATAGTCCTGAGTCTGCCCTGCTCCACTTGTCCACATGTCCGTGGTTAAGTGGACATTGGGTACAACTGCATTTTTTAGGACACTGGTGACTCTTTTTCTGAGGTCTGTGTACATTTTCGGTATCGCCTGCCTAGAGAAATGGAACCTAGATGGTATTTGGTACCGGGGACACAGTACCTCAATCAAGTCTATAGTTGGCTCTGAATTAACGATGGATACCGGAACCACGTTTCTCACCGCCCAGGCTGCCAAGGCCTCAGTTATCCGCTTTGCAGCAGGATGACTGCTGTGATATTTCATCTTCCTCGCAAAGGACTGTTGGACAGTCAATTGCTTACTGGAAGTAGTACAAGTGGTCTTCCGACTTCCCCTCTGGGATGACGATCGACTCCCAGCAGCAACAACAGCAGCGCCAGCAGCAGTAGGCGTTACACTCAAGGATGCATCGGAGGAATCCCAGGCAGGAGAGGACTCGTCAGACTTGCCAGTGACATGGCCTGCAGGACTATTGGCTTTCCTGGGTAAGGAGGAAATTGACACTAAGGGAGTTGGTGGTGTGGTTTGCAGGAGCTTGGTTACAAGAGGAAGGGATTTAGTGGTCAGTGGACTGCTTCCGCTGTCACCCAAAGTTTTTGAACTTGTCACTGACTTATGATGAATGCGCTGCAGGTGACGTATAAGGGAGGATGTTCCGAGGTGGTTAACGTCCTTACCCCTACTTATTACAGCTTGACAAAGGCAACACACGGCTTGACACCTGTTGTCCGCATTTGTGTTGAAATAATTCCACACCGAAGAGCTGATTTTTTTTGTATTTTGACCAGGCATGTCAAGGGCCATATTCCTCCCACGGACAACAGGTGTCTCCCCGGGTGCCTGACTTAAACAAACCACCTCGCCATCAGAATCCTCCTTGTCAATTTCCTCCCCAGCGCCAGCAACACCCATATCCTCATCCTGGTGTACTTCAACAGTGACATCTTCAATTTGACTATCAGGAACTGGACTGCGGGTGCTCCTTCCAGCACTTGCAGGGGGCGTGCAAATGGTGGAAGGCGCAAGCTCTTCCCGTCCAGTGTCGGGAAGGACAGGCATCGCAACCGACACAATTGAACTCTCCTTGGGGATTTGTGATTTTGAAGAACGCACAGTTCTTTGCTGTGCTTTTGCCAGCTTAAGTCTTTTCTTTTTTCTAGCGAGAGGATGAGTGCTTCCATCCTCATTTGAAGCTGAACCACTAGCCATGAACATAGGCCAGGGCCTCAGCCGTTCCTTGCCACTCCGTGTCGTAAATGGCATATTGGCAAGTTTACGCTTCTCCTCAGACGCTTTTAATTTTGATTTTTGGGTCATTTTACTGAACTTTTGTGTTTTGGATTTTACATGCTCTCTACTATGACATTGGGCATCGGCCTTGGCAGACGACGTTGATGGCATTTCATCGTCTCGGCCATGACTAGTGGCAGCAGCTTCAGCACGAGGTGGAAGTGGATCTTGATCTTTCCCTTTAACCTCCACATTTTTGTTCTCCATTTTTTAATGTGTGGAATTATATGCCAGTATCAATAGCAATGGCCTACTACTATATTTACTGCGCACAACTAAAACGCACCACAGGTATACAATGTAGATGGATGGATATTAGTATACTTAATGGATGACGAGTGATGACACAGAGGTAGGTACAGCAGTGGCCTACCGTACTGCTATATACAGTATAATGGACCTGGTGGACACTGTCAGCAGACTGCTAAACTACTAGTATAAAAAAAAAAGCCACCACAGGTATACAATGTAGATGGATGGATAGTATACTTAATGGATGACGAGTGACGACACAGAGGTAGGTACAGCAGTGGCCTACCGTACTGCTATATACAGTATAATGGACCTGGTGGACACTGTCAGCAGACTGCTAAACTACTAGTATAAAAAAAAAAGCCACCACAGGTATACAATGTAGATGGATGGATAGTATACTTAATGGATGACGAGTGACGACACAGAGGTAGGTGCAGCAGTGGCCTACCGTACTGCTATATACAGTATAATGGACCTGGTGGACACTGTCAGCAGACTGCTAAACTACTAGTATAAAAAAAAAAGCCACCACAGGTATACAATGTAGATGGATGGATAGTATACTTAATGGATGACGAGTGACGACACAGAGGTAGGTGCAGCAGTGGACTACCGTACTGCTATATACAGTATAATGGACCTGGTGGACACTGTCAGCAGACTGCTAAACTACTAGTATAAAAAAAAAAGCCACCACAGGTATACAATGTAGATGGATGGATAGTATACTTAATGGATGACGAGTGACGACACAGAGGTAGGTACAGCAGTGGCCTACCGTACTGCTATATACAGTATAATGGACCTGGTGGACACTGTCAGCAGACTGCTAAACTACTAGTATAAAAAAAAAGCCACCACAGGTATACAATGTAGATGGATGGATGGTATACTTAATGGATGACGAGTGACGACACAGAGGTAGGTACAGCAGTGGCCTACCGTACTGCTATATACAGTATAATGGACCTGGTGGACACTGTCAGCAGACTGCTAAACTACTAGTATAAAAAAAAAGCCACCACAGGTATACAATGTAGATGGATGGATAGTATACTTTATGGATGACGAGTGACGACACAGAGGTAGGTACAGCAGTGGCCTACGGTACTGCTATATACAGTATAATGGACCTGGTGGACACTGTCAGCAGACTGCTAAACTACTAGTATAAAAAAAAGCCACCACAGGTATACAATGTAGATGGATGGATAGTATACTTAATGGATGACGAGTGACGACACAGAGGTAGGTACAGCAGTGGCCTACCGTACTGCTATATACATATGTTTTTCAGGCAGACAAACGTATACTGGTGGTCACTGTCAGCAAAACTCTGCACTGTACTCCTGCTATAGCTGCTCCCCAGTCCCCACAATTAAGCAGTGTGAGCAGTACACTCAGCACAGATATATCATGCAGCACACTGAGCACAGATAAGGTATGGAGCGTTTTTTTCAGGCAGAGAAGAGAACGGATAAAAAACTGGTGGTCACTATCAGCAAAACTCTGCACTGTAGTATACTCCTCCTAACAGCTGCTCCCCAATCCTCCCCACAATAGTAAAATAAACAAGCAAAAAAGCAATCAGATCAACTGTCTCCTCTCGTATATAAACGGAGAGGACGCCAGCCACGTCCTCTCCCTATCAATCTCAATGCACATGTGAAAATGGCGGCGACGCGCGTCTGCTTATATAGAATCCGAATCTCGCGAGAATCCGACAGCGGGATGATGACGTTCGGGCGCGCTCGGGTTAGCCGAGCAAGGCGGGAGGATCCGAGTCTGCTCGGACCCGTGTAAAAAAAGGTAAAGCTCGGGTGGGTTCGGTTTCTCGGAAACCGAACCCGCTCATCAGTACGTCAAACCAGGAATAAAAATGACTGAACTGATTGCAGTGGCAGAGTAAGTGTCGAGCTACTCAGAAACTGCTTAGAAATTTCTATTCGCAATTTTGAGAATCTTTCGTTCGCAATTTTGCTAAGCTAAGATTCACTCCCAGTAGGCGGCGGCTTAGCGTGTGCAATGCTGCTAAAAGCAGCTTGCGAGCGAACAACTCGGAATGAGGGCCATGGTTTTGCCCAATTGCTAACAAAAATCCTGCTGCGATCAACTTGGAATTACCCCCTGTATTCGGGTCTCTGGCTCGTCTCTTTTGCACCAGAAAGTACCCTGATTGTATATCTGTACTTTTGCATTCGCTTTTGTTCAACAAAAACACTTCTTTAAAAAAAAGAAACGTGCAATGAAAAAGCATTGCAATTCTACTACCGTTAGCAAGAAAGAACACTGCAGTTTCCAAGAAAATCCTCTGGAGGTCAGTCTTTTACTAATCTTTCAACATCACCAACTGAGAGCAATGGGAATAAACAGTGCTGCAAATGAATCCAGAAGATCAAGGCTGAATAATGGCCCTCATTCCGAGTTGTTCGCTCGGTATTTTTCATCGCATCGCAGTGAAAATCCGCTTAGTACGCATGCGCAATGTTCGCACTGCGACTGCGCCAAGTAACTTTACTATGAAGAAAGTATTTTTACTCACGGCTTTTTCTTCGCTTCGGCGATCGTAATGTGATTGACAGGAAATGGGTGTTACTGGGCGGAAACACGGCGTTTCAGGGGCGTGTGGCTGAAAACGCTACCGTTTCCGGAAAAAACGCAGGAGTGGCCGGAGAAACGGTGGGAGTGCCTGGGCGAACGCTGGGTGTGTTTGTGACGTCAAACAGGAACGACAAGCACTGAAATGATCGCACAGGCAGAGTAAGTCTGGAGCTACTCTGAAACTGCTAAGTAGTTAGTAATCGCAATATTGCGAATACATCGGTCGCAATTTTAAGAAGCTAAGATTCACTCCCAGTAGGCGTAGGCTTAGCGTGTGTAACTCTGCTAAATTCGCCTTGCGACCGATCAACTCGGAATGAGGGCCAATGTAATTACTAATTGCATTAAACATTTGACATTAAACAAGTATTATCCGCATTATTACAACTGTGATTCAGATTGTTCTGAACAGTCTTAACAATACAATAAACAGAAAAATGTCATGAATAGTTTTTAAAACAGGTAACATCACTGGTAATATATTTCATATGGAATAAGCATGGATGTCTCCATTTGTAGATTAACATGTACAGTATGTTCTATGTATTTAAAAAGATAAATTAAATGACATACCTCTCTCTTGCATAAATAAGTAATCAGTTACTGTAGTCTTAATGATTTATTATTAGCAATATAATAACACCCACATGTGCTTCATAAAGCTCATCTATGACAAGAGTCATGTTACCCATGATACATTATACATACCTCCCAACATTCTCAGGGGGTAAAGAGGGACATTCTGTGAGACAAAGCCGCGCCTCGCCAAAAAGGGTGTGTGGCCTGTGTGAATGGGGCGTGGCTCATGGGAGTGCCGCGATCACTGTCCACTCCTCCCATTTTAGTCACAGTGGGGGCATGGCCAGCGCTCTGAGAGCTGCTGGCCATGCCCCCAGTACCTCTGCCTTCCAGGAATAGACGCTGTGTGCATGCGCACAGCGTCTATTCACCGCTGCTCTGCTCTGAACTGAGTAGAGCAGCGAGTGCAGGAGCCTCCCAAACTGCCCCCCACCACCACGGGTGATCTCAAGGATGATCAGTGGAAACAGGATGCACCTGAGTTCAATTTTGAGCTTCATGGCAAAGGCTGTGAATACTTATGTACATGTGATTTCATCGTTTTTTATTTTTAATAAATTTGCAAAAATCTCAAAAAAACTTTTTTTCACATTGTCATTATGGGGTATTGTATGTAGAATTTTGAAATAAATAATGAATTTATTCCATTTTAGAATAAGGCTGTAACATAACAAAATGTGGAATAAGTGAAGCGCTGTGAATACTTTCCAGATGCACTGTGTATCTTATATATAAAATTCATTGGCCTGTTTGTTTGTTTGTTTGTTTGTTTGTTTGTTTGTTTGTTTGTTTGTTTGTTTGGTGTTTTGTCTGCCTGTCTGTCCAGTTATGCATGCGGACACCCCTGCACCGATTGGGATGGAACCAACACGAGGTGGTCTAGTTGGATCGGTGGTTAGGTTCCCGTTCAGATCTGACGGCAGAATGTGCCGGGCAGAACTTTGACTCAGGAAGCTTATTATGGACCTTTCACTGGATGGTTTTGTGAGGGAACTTCACAGAGTGGTAACATTGGATCCTAGAAGACTAAGGGGGTTGGGGTCCCAGTTGGACCTCCAATTTGTGTACACTGGGCAGACCTTTGACAGAGGGAGCCTGTTCTGGACCTTCCACTGGAAGGATTTGCATGAAAACTTTAATAACTAAATGAACTGTAAATACTGACATAAATGACCACAATTCAATGACCTGAAATAACTGACTGAAATAACCATAAATCAATGTACTAAAATAACTGACAGAAATAGAAGTGGGAAGACAAAAAATGTTGTGTACCCAAAAGCTTGGAATAATACAATTGATAAAAGAAGGAAAACTTTAAACCCATCTCTCAATGGCGTGATTATAAAACTAAACAGAAACAAAAGCTGGGGATCAGGACTACTGGTGAAAGGGTGTAGAATGGTATGCAGGGCCGGTTCCGGGGCTTCTTGCGCCCCGGGCGGCATTAGGGGGCGTGGCTTCATACAGGGGGCGTGGTCAGTTACCCCCCTGTTCTGTAGTAGGATGTGTGGTGCGCGATGACGTCATCGCGCACCGCACATCATTACAGTTAAGGTCCTCTCCAGGAAGGGAAACTAGACGCTCGTCTAGTTTCCCTTCACAGCGGGCAGCCCACGAAGGGAAACTAGACGCGTAGCGTCTAGTTTCCCTTCACAGCGGACAGCAGGATAGCGGGCAGTGGCAGCGGGGGGCACCACAGCAGCAGCGGATCTTGCCATGGTGCGGCGCCCTCCGGCGCCCTCCAACTGGAAAATTTTATGTAAATGGTAAATAAATACAAACGCAAACATAGTTTAGCATAAACCCATATTTTATTAAATATCATCCAACAGTGGTACACTGGTGACACTGTGTTGTCTGTACTGTAGATAGGGTATACTACGTTATATCGGTGCTCGGGATCCTGGCGCCCAGACGGAATGCCAGCAGCAGGGCGAGCGCAAAAGAGCCCCTTGCGTGCACGGTGGTATCCTCCCTCCAGGGGTGTCGTGGACACCCTAAGAGGGAGAATAGTTGTCGATATCCCAGCAGTTGGTATTTCGGCGCTGGTATGCAGAGCACTGGGATCCTGACAGCCGGGATATCGAGTGCCTCCCCTGTAGATATGGGTGGTTACTGTAGATGCACTTTAGCAGGACTTGTCGCATTACTGTATGTCATGATTGGTAGAATCACTATGGATTCTGGACTTATAATGAAGCTAACTGACGTGAATGGTGTCTCCATGCACCCACCTGACCAGTTCAATAGGGCAGTAGGAGGGATCAAGGAGGTATCCCTGTTCTACTAGGATACTGTTTGAAATGTAAATGTCACAGTTTCTACTACCAAAATTGTTTCGCTTCATAGGACCATCACCACAACAGAAGCCACACAGCAGAAGAAAGTCAGGATCAGCCAAAGGCCATGGCACCACTGTACCAACACAAGGCATACTTGCTGACTTTTATGAACTCCACTCCTGAATAAGCCAAGAGAGAAGTTGCAGCTATCCACTCAGGGCACGGGTTGAGTGCTTTGTCATTAAGGCTTATCAGTTCCTAGCATTACCCTCCCCATCCTGCCCACTTCACGAGGAAGTGGGCAGGATTCAAGAGATCCACCCACTATTCCGGGGGTCTGGGTGACTACTTGAAAAATCAGGAGTCTCCAGTAAGAGTAGACAAGCATACAACAAGGGTCATCTGTACAAAATCAATGGAATTCTGGATGATTTTCAGAAATTCTAAGCTGAATGTATGCTGCATCAGCATACCCACATGCGACGTAAGCCACAGGCTGACAGGGTCATTGCCCAAAGCACTGTAGCTGTGAATGGCACAGCTGTGCCACTGTCTTTGCACAGTGCAGGCCAGGTATCATGTGACAATGAGCTAGGTGCGCGTTCCTGCTTTGCTGTCACAGATGAGGCACCCATGTGGACAGAAGAGCGTGGGAATTCAGAAGATGGATAACTGTGCTCGGGATCAGAGCATGGCAGCAGCTCCAGGGCCCAGCAACAGAGAGGAGGCCATGGTCACCATGGCAGTGTGCGGCAATGCATAATCTCTGGCCTGCTAGTTAGGGAGCATGGAAGAAGTGATACCCTCAGAGGAGCTGCAGCATTGGCGAAGTCTTCCAGGAGTGAGACGCTGTAGAGAATTCTGAGGATTGAGTATTGAATATGCTGTAAGCACTGAGTGAGTGGTGATAGCATGTAACCAGTAGAACTACTGCACCAAAAAGAAAGTACTTTGCTGTGTGAGTAACTGAATCAACATTGTAATGCAACTGATCAGTATATGTAAGCTGTGTGCAGAAAAGGAGCTATCACTTTAGTACAACAGCTGCTAAAGAACTGCTGAGGAGGAGTAAGACGATAAACTGTGATAAAAAAATGCAACTTTAGCAATGTCCTGTAGTGGAAGGGCACTTGCAGTGTGGCATGATGTGAACCAGGGGCACTGCAGATGGGCATGATGTGAGTCAGGGGCACTGCAATGTGGTATGATGTGAGCCAGGGGAGCAGCACTATGGCATAATGTGAGTCAGGGGCACTGTGGCATGATGTGAGCCAGGGGCACTGCACTGTGGTATGATGTGAGCCAGGGGCACTGTAGTGTGACATTATGTGAGCTAGACACACTGTACTGTGGCATAATGTGTACCAGGGGTGCTGCACTGTTGCATAATGTGAGTCAGGGGTGTCACAACTGAAAGCTGAGGCTGACCTAAGGAAGCCTCAGATATAGGGGCTGGCGTGTAGGTGAACCGTGGAGGTAGAATTGGGTTCCTAGACATACAGGAAATCTATCCCCATCTGCCCGAAGGCATGACCACGACAACAGAGTTGTAAAAGCAAAAGTCAGTTTATTGAACACACAGTATAGACACTTGGGTTATGTAGTAACTTCAATAGTAGATTTGCAGAGAGATATCACAGTACAGTTCCTAGAAGCGCAGAGGTATAAGTGATGTGTCTTTGCAGAACAGAATGTTATGGTCCTTGCTAAATCCGGAACTAGGAAGTCCGTATGCCACAGCTAACCGCTGGGGTAAGCAGAGCTGGATTAAGGCATCAGGGGGCCTGGGGTACTAAAGACAGGGGGGCCCTAAGGTGTAAATGTAAAATTATTATATATATATATATATATATATATATATATATATATATATATATATACGCTGTATCATTTGAACTAAGGGGAGTATCGGGTAGTTTGGGTTAATTAGCTATTTCATATATACATACACACACATATATACCCATACACACACACACACATACATACATATGGGTTGGTCTGATATGCCGGCGGTATCCCAATTATGAAAATCCTGACAGGGGCAAGGTAAGTATACTTACCTTTCCACAATGCCCCGCTAACCCTCCCCCACCTCTGCAGCCTAACCATAACCCTCCCCGGGTGTGCCTAAACCTAACCTTCCCTTCACGCAGCCTAAACCTAAACACCCACCCCCCCCACACACACACCCCACCCGCAGCCTAACCATAACCCTCCCCAGGGGTGCCTAAACTAAACCTAATCTCCCTTCCCTGTAGCCTAAACCTAGCCACCTCTCCACAGCCTGACCCTAACTCCTCCCCACCACCACCATGGATTACTTCTCCGGTGGCCCAGCAAACACTCGCACTGGGTTTCCAGTGGTCGGGGTTCCTAGCACTGCCGGGATCCTGACCTGATCCCATACATATATATACACACACACATATATACATACTAACACACACACATATATATATACATACATACACACACACACACACACACACAGTGGAAAGTTGACCGACACACCCTTACCATAGGTTAATTGCCCAGGTGCCATCCAACAATAATAGAACTTCTAAAGGACAGGTAACGCCACTCACAGGTCCTGTGAGTGCCGTTCCCTGTCATTTAGAAGTTTTAGATAGATAGATAGATAGATAGATAGATAGATAGATAGATAGATAGAACTCAGAGCCTAACTTCAAATTTAAAGTCTAACTTCAAAAAAAAAATCCTGACTTACAAACATAACAGGAGAGCGGGAGCTTGAATGTTCCTCTCCTTCTCTGTAGTGCACCCCGCAACACTAATCCCCACATGCTGCCAGGTAACTTCCTCCTTTCAGCCTGAGGCTGCAGCTTGACTTCCTCCTATTGGGCGGCTGCAGGGGCAAACGCAGGGGGGGGGGGGGGTGTTCCATGTTGCACACATATGCATATTGCGCAGACACATACATTGCACACACACGTCACACACACACACACACACACACACACACACACACACACATTGTACACGCATACAAAGCACACCATACTTACTGACTTTCTAGCTGCCCAGACACACATATGTAGTACACCACATATATACACATTGTACACACAGCACACCACACAGATAAACACTGCACACAGATACATAGCACACCACACACAAACACACACACACACATATTGCACACACAGGGCAGGATGTACTATCACTGATCGCGGGTCATTGACGGTCATCGCAATGATGCTAATTGCATATGTACTAACATATGCGATTAGTATCGCAATGCGATGCCAGGGTTGCTCTGCGGTCAGTGGTAGTCCCGAGGGGAAGCCCTGCAGCTCAGTGCCCACCGCACCCTGACCTCGTGCAGCATGGAGTACGGTCTGAGACCCCCTGCCGACACCAGCCCATTTCCCGTCATATGCTCCTGCGTCCGGTCGCTACCACCATCAGCACCCAGAACCCCGGCACTACAAGCAGCTGTGTGGCCGGGGCAGGGTGCGGGGCAGCTGCAGGAAGCACGGAGTGCACCGGCTTCCGGAGGACGGGGAGGAGGAATAGGAGGACCCCCACCAGCTGCTGCAGGAGCTCGGAGGCGGGTGAGGATCCTGGAGCAGGCTGCCAGGACACTGGTGAGAGAGGGGTCAGCGTTTGGCGGCGAGTGCGGTGGATTGCGGAAAGAAGCCCATAGGCTTCTATAGGGTATCGCCATAAAAAGATGGCGATACCCTCCGCACTGATATGTGGGCGGCTGGGTCTAGGGTACATTTCAAAATGCGTTAACTTAAAACCCTCGAAAACGGGGGTTTTACCGCATTTTTCCCTTAGTACATCCCGCCCACTGCATACCACAAACAAACATAGCACACCATACTCCTACACATTGCACATACACATATTACACTATACACATACATAGTACACCATACACATTGCACACACAGCACACCACACATACAGTGCACACAAATACATAGCACAGCATATACACATATTCTCACCATACGCATTGCACACATGCATACATAGTACAGTACACCACATACACATTAACCATACAGCACACATACAAAATAAATTAAGCTGTCATAATTTATTAAAGTTCGCCCCCCTCCCTCTCCCCCATTCCCCTTCCCCCGCGAGACAACACACACCTGTCTCCCCAAGGCAGAGCGGCTCCGGAAGACACAACTCAGCAACCCCGGGTCAGCAGGTCTCACATAGGGATGAGCGGGTTCGGTTCCTCGGAATCCGAACCCGCCCGAACTTCAGTTTTTTTTACACGGGGCCGAGCGACTCGGATCTTCCCGCCTTGCTCGGTTAACCCGAGCGTGCCCGAACGTCATCATCCCGCTGTCGGATTCTCGCGAGGCTCGGATTCTATCGCGAGACTCGGATTCTATATAAGGAGCCGCGCGTCGCCGCCATTTTCACATGTGCATTGAGATTCATAGGGAGAGGACGTGGCTGGCGTCCTCTCCGTTTATAGAGAAGAGAGTGAGACAGTAGAGAGAGACACAGTAGTAATTTTGGGGAGCATTAGGAGGAGTACTAGTAGTTACTTGCTGAAGTGATAGATAGTGTGACTGTATTATCTGACTTGTGGGGGAGACACTGACAGTGGGGAGCAGTTAGAGTCTGAGAGCAGGACTCAGGAGTACATATAACGTACAGTGCACACTTTTGCTGCCAGAGTGCCACACTGCCATTGTGACCACACTGACCACCAGTATAATATATATTGTGATTGTCTGCTTAGGAGTACTACTTGCAAGTTGCTGATAGTGTGACCAGTGACCTGACCACCAGTTTAATAATCACCACCAGTGAGTTTAATATATATATATATATATATATATATATAATTGTATATAATATATATATAATATTGTATACCACCTACCCGTGGGTTTTTTTTTTTCTTTCTTCTTTACACATACTACTATAGTAGCTTACTGTAGCAGTCTGCGGTGCTGCTGAGCTGACAGTGTCCAGCAGGTCCGTCATCAGTCATTACATAATAAATATATATACCTGTCCGGCTGCAGTACTAGTGATATTATATATATATATATTGATTTCATCTCATTATCATCCAGTCTATATTAGCAGCAGACACAGTACGGTAGTCCACGGCTGTAGCTACCTCTGTGTCGGCAGTCGCTCGTCCATCCATAATTGTATACCACCTACCCGTGTTTTTTTTTTTTTCTTTCTTCTTTATACATACTACTATAGTAGCTTACTGTAGCAGTCTGCGGTGCTGCTGAGCAGACAGTGTCCAGCAGGTCCGTCATCAGTCATTACATAATAAATATATCTACCTGTCCGGCTGCAGTACTAGTGTGATATAATATATATTGATTTCATCTCATTATCATCCAGTCTATATAGCAGCAGACACAGTACGGTAGTCCACGGCTGTAGCTACCTCTGTGTCGGCAGTCGCTCGTCCATCCATAATTGTATACCACCTACCCGTGGTTTTTTTTTTTTTCTTTCTTCTTTATACATACTACTATAGTAGCTTACTGTAGCAGTCTGCGGTGCTGCTGAGCTGACAGTGTCCAGCAGGTCCGTCATCAGTCATTACATAATAAATATATATACCTGTCCGGCTGCAGTACTAGTGATATTATATATATATATATATATATATATATTGATTTCATCTCATTATCATCCAGTCTATATTAGCAGCAGACACAGTACGGTAGTCCACGGCTGTAGCTACCTCTGTGTCGGCAGTCGCTCGTCCATCCATAATTGTATACCACCTACCCGTGTTTTTTTTTTTTTCTTCTTTATACATACTACTATAGTAGCTTACTGTAGCAGTCTGCGGTGCTGCTGAGCTGACAGTGTCCAGCAGGTCCGTCATCAGTCATTACATAATAAATATATCTACCTGTCCGGCTGCAGTACTAGTGATATTATATATATATATATATATATTGATTTCATCTCATTATCATCCAGTCTATATTAGCAGCAGACACAGTACGGTAGTCCACGGCTGTAGCTACCTCTGTGTCGGCAGTCGCTCGTCCATCCATAATTGTATACCACCTACCCGTGGTTTTTTTTTTTCTTTCTTCTTTATACATACTACTATAGTAGCTTACTGTAGCAGTCTGCGGTGCTGCTGAGCTGACAGTGTCCAGCAGGTCCGTCATCAGTCATTACATAATAAATATATATACCTGTCCGGCTGCAGTACTAGTGTGATATAATATATATTGATTTAATCTCATTATCATCCAGTTTATATTAGCAGCAGACACAGTACGGTAGTCCACGGCTGTAGCTACCTCTGTGTCTTTTAGTTGTGCCTATTAAAATATGGAGAACAAAAATGTTGAGGTTCCAAAATTAGGGAAATATCAAGATCCACTTCCACCTCGTGCTGAAGCTGCTGCCACTAGTCATGGCCGAGACGATGAAATGCCAGCAACGTCGTCTGCCAAGGCCGATGCCCAATGTCATAGTACAGAGCATGTAAAATCCAAAACACCAAATATCAGTAAAAAAAGGACTCCAAAATCTAAAATAAAATTGTCGGAGGAGAAGCGTAAACTTGCCAATATGCCATTTACCACACGGAGTGGCAAGGAACGGCTGAGGCCCTGGCCTATGTTCATGGCTAGTGGTTCAGCTTCACATGAGGATGGAAGCACTCAGCCTCTCGCTAGAAAACTGAAAAGACTCAAGCTGGCAAAAGCACCGCAAAGAACTGTGCGTTCTTCGAAATCCCAAATCCACAAGGAGAGTCCAATTGTGTCGGTTGCGATGCCCGACCTTCCCAACACTGGACGCGAAGAGCATGCGCCTTCCACCATTTGCACGCCCCCTGCAAGTGCTGGAAGGAGCACCCGCAGTCCAGTTCCTGATAGTCAGATTGAAGATGTCAGTGTTGAAGTACACCAGGATGAGGAGGATATGGGTGTTGCTGGCGCTGGGGAGGAAATTGACAAGGAGGATTCTGATGGTGAGGTGGTTTGTTTAAGTCAGGCACCCGGGGAGACACCTGTTGTCCGTGGGAGGAATAGGGCCGTTGACATGCCTGGTGAAAATACCAAAAAAATCAGCTCTTCGGTGTGGAAGTATTTCACCAGAAATGCGGACAACATTTGTCAAGCCGTGTGTTGCCTTTGTCAAGCTGTAATAAGTAGGGGTAAGGACGTTAACCACCTCGGAACATCCTCCCTTATACGTCACCTGCAGCGCATTCATAATAAGTCAGTGACAAGTTCAAAAACTTTGGGCGACAGCGGAAGTAGTCCACTGACCAGTAAATCCCTTCCTCTTGTAACCAAGCTCACGCAAACCACCCCACCAACTCCCTCAGTGTCAATTTCCTCCTTCCCCAGGAATGCCAATAGTCCTGCAGGCCATGTCACTGGCAATTCTGACGAGTCCTCTCCTGCCTGGGATTCCTCCGATGCATCCTTGCGTGTAACGCCTACTGCTGCTGGCGCTGCTGTTGTTGCTGCTGGGAGTCGATGGTCATCCCAGAGGGGAAGTCGTAAGCCCACTTTTACTACTTCCACCAAGCAATTGACTGTCCAACAGTCCTTTGCGAGGAAGATGAA
Source organism: Pseudophryne corroboree (assembly GCF_028390025.1). NCBI lineage: Eukaryota > Metazoa > Chordata > Amphibia > Anura > Myobatrachidae > Pseudophryne > Pseudophryne corroboree. Next base: position 346,535,580 of record NC_086447.1, read on the forward strand.
ATATCACAGCAGTCATCCTGTTGCAAAGCGGATAACTGAGGCCTTGACAACTATGTTGGTGTTAGACGTGCGTCCGGTATCTGCCGTTAGTTCACAGGGAACTAGACAATTTCTTGAGGTAGTGTGCCCCCATTACCAAATACCATCTAGGTTCCACTTCTCTAGGCAGGCGATACCGAGAATGTACACGGACGTCAGAAAAAGACTCACCAGTGTCCTAAAAAATGCAGTTGTACCCAATGTCCACTTAACCACGGACATGTGGACAAGTGGAGCAGGGCAGGGTCAGGACTATATGACTGTGACAGCCCACTGGGTAGATGTATGGACTACCGCCGCAAGAACAGCAGCGGCGGCACCAGTAGCAGCATCTCGCAAACGCCAACTCTTTCCTAGGCAGGCTACGCTTTGTATCACCGGTTTCCAGAATACGCACACAGCTGAAAACCTCTTACGGCAACTGAGGAAGATCATCGCGGAATGGCTTACCCCAATTGGACTCTCCTGTGGATTTGTGGCATCGGACAACGCCAGCAATATTGTGTGTGCATTAAATATGGGCAAATTCCAGCACGTCCCATGTTTTGCACATACCTTGAATTTGGTGGTGCAGAATTTTTTAAAAAACGACAGGGGCGTGCAAGAGATGCTGTCGGTGGCCAGAAGAATTGCGGGACACTTTCGGCGTACAGGCACCACGTACAGAAGACTGGAGCACCACCAAAAACGCCTGAACCTGCCCTGCCATCATCTGAAGCAAGAAGTGGTAACAAGGTGGAATTCAACCCTCTATATGCTTCAGAGGTTGGAGGAGCAGCAAAAGGCCATTCAAGCCTATACAATTGAGCACGATATAGGAGGTGGAATGTACCTGTCTCAAGCGCAGTGGAGAATGATTTCAACGTTGTGCAAGGTTCTGCAACCTTTTGAACTTGCCACACGTGAAGTCAGTTCAGACACTGCCAGCCTGAGTCAGGTCATTCCCCTCATCAGGCTTTTGCAGAAGAAGCTGGAGGCATTGAAGGAGGAGCTAAAAGGGAGCGATTCCGCTAGGCATGTGGGACTTGTGGATGGAGCCCTTAATTCGCTTAACAAGGATTCACGGGTGGTCAATCTGTTGAAATCAGAGCACTACATTTTGGCCACCGTGCTCGATCCTAGATTTAAAACCTACCTTGGATCTCTCTTTCCGGCAGACACAAGTCTGCTGGGGTTCAAAGACCTGCTGGTGACAAAATTGTCAAGTCAAGCGGAACGCGACCTGTCAACATCTCCTCCTTCACATTCTCCCGCAACTGGGGGTGCGAGGAAAAGGCTCAGAATTCCGAGCCCACCCGCTGGCGGTGATGCAGGGCAGTCTGGAGCGACTGCTGATGCTGACATCTGGTCCGGACTGAAGGACCTGACAACGATTACGGACATGTCGTCTACTGTCACTGCATATGATTCTCTCACCATTGAAAGAATGGTGGAGGATTATATGAGTGACCGCATCCAAGTAGGCACGTCAGACAGTCCGTACTTATACTGGCAGGAAAAAGAGGCAATTTGGAGGCCCTTGCACAAACTGGCTTTATTCTACCTAAGTTGCCCTCCCACAAGTGTGTACTCCGAAAGAGTGTTTAGTGCCGCCACTCACCTTGTCAGCAATCTGCGTACGAGGTTACTTCCAGAAAATGTGGAGAAGATGATGTTCATTAAAATGAGTTATAATCAATTCCTCCGTGGAGACATTGACCAGCAGCAATTGCCTCCACAAAGTACACAGGGAGCTGAGATGGTGGATTCCAGTGGGGACGAATTGATAATCTGTGAGGAGCGGGATGTACACGGTGATATATCGGAGGATGATGATGAGGTGGACATCTTGCCTCTGTAGAGCCAGTTTGTGCAAGGAGAGATTAATTGCTTCTTTTTCGGTGGGGGTCCAAACCAACCCGTCATTTCAGTCACAGTCATGTGGCAGACCCTGTCACTGAAATGATGGGTTGGTTAAAGTGTGCATGTCCTGTTTATACAACATAAGGGTGGGTGGGAGGGCCCAAGGACAATTCCATCTTGCACCTCTTTTTTCTTTAATTTTTCTTTGCGTCATGTGCTGTTTGGGGAGTGTTTTTTGGAAGGGCCATCCTGCGTGACACTGCAGTGCCACTCCTAGATGGGCCAGGTGTTTGTGTCGGCCACTAGGGTCACTTATCTTACTCACACAGCTACATCATTGCGCCTCTTTTTTTCTTCTTTGCGTCATGTGCTGTTTGGGGAGTGTTTTTTGGAAGGGCCATCCTGCGTGACACTGCAGTGCCACTCCTAGATGGGCCAGGTGTTTGTGTCGGCCACTAGGGTCGCTTAGCTTACTCACACAGCTACCTCATTGCGCCTCTTTTTTTCTTCTTTGCGTCATGTGCTGTTTGGGGAGTGTTTTTTGGAAGGGCCATCCTGCGTGACACTGCAGTGCCACTCCTAGATGGGCCAGGTGTTTGTGTCGGCCACTAGGGTCGCTTAGCTTACTCACACAGCTACCTCATTGCGCCTCTTTTTTTCTTCTTTGCGTCATGTGCTGTTTGGGGAGTGTTTTTTGGAAGGGCCATCCTGCGTGACACTGCAGTGCCACTCCTAGATGTGCCAGGTGTTTGTGTCGGCCACTAGGGTCGCTTATCTTACTCACACAGCTACCTCATTGCGCCTCTTTTTTTCTTCTTTGCGTCATGTGCTGTTTGGGGAGTGTTTTTTGGAAGGGCCATCCTGCGTGACACTGCAGTGCCACTCCTAGATGGGCCAGGTGTTTGTGTCGGCCACTAGGGTCGCTTATCTTACTCACACAGCTACCTCATTGCGCCTCTTTTTTTCTTCTTTGCGTCATGTGCTGTTTGGGGAGTGTTTTTTGGAAGGGCCATCCTGCGTGACACTGCAGTGCCACTCCTAGATGGGCCAGGTGTTTGTGTCGGCCACTAGGGTCGCTTAGCTTACTCACACAGCTACCTCATTGCACCTCTTTTTTTCTTCTTTGCGTCATGTGCTGTTTGGGGAGTGTTTTTTGGAAGGGCCATCCTGCGTGACACTGCAGTGCCACTCCTAGATGGGCCAGGTGTTTGTGTCGGCCACTAGGGTCGCTTAGCTTACTCACACAGCTACCTCATTGCGCCTCTTTTTTTCTTTGCGTCATGTGCTGTTTGGGGAGTGTTTTTTGGAAGGACCATCCTGCGTGACACTGCAGTGCCACTCCTAGATGGGCCAGGTGTTTGTGTCGGCCACTAGGGTCGCTTAGCTTACTCACACAGCTACCTCGGTGCAAATTTGAGGACTAAAAATAATATTGTGAGGTGTGAGGTATTCAGAATAGACTGAAAATGAGTGGAAATTATGGTTTTTGAGGTTAATAATACTTTGGGATCAAAATGACCCCCAAATTCTATGATTTAAGCTGTTTTTTAGGGTTTTTTGAAAAAAACACCCGAATCCAAAACACACCCGAATCCGACAAAAAAAATTCGGTGAGGTTTTGCCAAAACGCGGTCGAACCCAAAACACGGCCGCGGAACCGAACCCAAAACCAAAACACAAAACCCGAAAAAATTTCAAGTGCACATCCCTAGTCTCACATGGAACTGCCTAGGAGGGGCTGACGCTGCAGCTCCCCCTACAGTCAGCCAGCCAGCCTCTTTGTCAGTGTGATGAGCAGGCAGCTGTGCGTTACTGACACAGCTGCCTGTGCTCCACACTGTCTCGTCCCTCTCCTTCTCCTAAAGAATCATCAGTGAGAATGGATCGGTGGCCAGGCCCCTGCGTGCGCTGTGCTGAGCCATCGCTAAGTAAGCTCTGCAGTGGGGAGGGGAGCGCAATGCCCCGCAGTGCAGTGCCGCTGATCAGATCGGATTAGAGATCTGATCTCCGGCGAGTGAAGGGGGGCCCTTTTCTGACAGGGGGCCCGGGGTACTTAACCTTCGGAGCCCCCCCTTTAATCCGGCTCGGGGGGTAAGGAACAAGCTGGTACTGCCCAGCAGATGACACACAGAGGCTGTGTAAATACAGGTGCACAGGAGTAGAGATGATACAAAGTAGAACTGCAGAGAATACCAGATGGAACCGGGTTGAACAGAGCTCAACAATGAAGCTGGAGTCTGATGGTGAGCATCGATGGAAACTGTGTTTCGATGTTGTGTGGTCACGGATGCAGAGCGATATTGGAGTACCGCTGGTGACGTAGAATAACGCTGGAGATGATGCAGGCACCGCTGGAAGGTTGTTAGTGACACAGGAACGCTGTAGAAAGCTGGAAACCCGTGATGAACACACCATGAAGCGTAGTGAGCGATGCTGCAGAGAATGGAAGCAAGGAGCGATACCAGGCCACCGCTGGAAGCTGGAGGCGAAGCAGGACCAACGCTGCGAGCAGGAAGCCGGTGTCAGATCGCAGGAAATAACCAGGAACAATGCTGGAACACTGCAGAAGTCAGGCTGCACTGCTGGATGGTAGCTGGTGCAAGTCTCTTAGTGGAGCTGGATCACAGGAGCTGGAATACCTGGAGAGACAAGCTGTAGAATCCACAAACAGGAGAGACACGTGTTCAGGGTTAGACAACCAAAGCACTGACGATTATCCAGCCCAGGAACAGGATATTTATACCAGCTGGTGAGCAGGCATTGGCTGGATAATTAGGCAGAGTCCAGCGGATAGGCTGTAGAACAACATGTGATGTGAACAAACATGGCTGCGCCCATGTTTGAATTTGGAGGGAAAAACTGTTTGTACCTTGCATGTGGTAATCCGCAGTAATAGCGGCGGAGGCCGCGGAGGGCAGGAGATGCCATACTTTAGAACAAGTAGGTTTTAACAGTGATGCTGCCATGACAGCGCTGCCGGGATCACAGGGAAGAGACTTAAGGCAATGGAATGCAGTGCACTGCGCGCAGACAGCGCAGATGGAATCCAGGCTTGGAACGCTGGGCCAGTCTCAGGAGGCATGTGAAAGGTAAATACTGATGAGAAATTACCCGGATTGTGACAAGGGGCAGTGCACTGTGGACTTAATGTAAGCCGGGGGCTCTGTGCACTGCAGCCTTGATGTGAGCCAGGGGCACTGTAGTGTGACATCATGTGAGCTAGGGGCACTGTACTATGGCATGATGTGAGCCAGGGGTGCTGAACTGTGGCATGATGTGAACTGGGAGCACTACACTATGCATGATATGAGTCAGAGTACTGCAGTGCTGCATGATGTGAACTGGGGGGGCACTGCTCTGCAGAATGATGTGAGTCGGGGGAACTGATTTGTGGAGTGATGTGAATAAAAAAGATCACGCTCTCTGTTGCTCTCAGCCAGCCCTGTGGCCCACCTCCTCCTACTCTAATTGTGATCTGCATCTGCGGGCAGTCTCCCCACACAGAAGTGCAGGGACTCAGAAGCTCTAGAAGATACAGGAAGAGGTACCTGAGTGCAGGGCCTAGGGGCAGTGTTTTCGTATGGTTCTCCATGAGCTGCGCTGTGTCCCCCAGTGCAATAAAGTGACACTGCAAAAAGGCAGCTCACTTTACAACACCGGGGGTCACAGCAGCACACAGGATCCGGCGCCCGGCAGCTCTGCAGAAGCAGCGATCACCGGCTCCATGGACTGGTAAGTATATTTACCGTCGCGGCAGGGGGGGTCAACCCGGTGACGGCAGCGCTGTCGGCAGTGGTGGCGCATGCACAGCAGGACATCGGGGTATTTTTACCGAAAAATACCCCAATGATGCTGCAGAGTGTCATCGCAGGAACAGAGCTCTCACAAGCTCTGTCCCTGCATGCGATAATTGATACATCCGTGCGATGTAATCAATTATCGCAGTGCGGATTTGGGCAATTTAATCACACCTTATCCGCATCCTTGGATGTGAATGGTGATAAATAGGCCCCTAAATCACTAAAGATAGCAAATGCAAACCTTTTTTGCAATCCATAGCAATGCATACCACCTCCTCCCTGCATTTGCTTTGCAATCACATGTGAGATGACCATCACGACCGCAATAGCAATCATCTTGCAAGGCCAAGGAAACTGTGTCTTGCGATGCAGTCCTTCTTGGCCTTGCCACTCTGGGAAAACAGGGGTGACACCCCCCCCCCCCCCCTCCCCATCACCACCATCATGTTTTCCCAAACGCCAGCCGCCTCAATCCCGTCCCTCCCCACGAATGCTGTTAATCAGGCGGAGACGTTTGAATTCCTGCGCTGAGATCGCAGGGCCCGTTCTGTGCATGCAATCATTACTGAATCACCCCCAATATCTCACATATAAAATATACTAAATTAACCTATAGGGTTGTTTTTTTTACTGCTAGCAAATTTGGTTTCTAGTCTACAGCATGTTTATAATAGCAATAACACCTCTTTCAGCATGCTCTGAAAGACACGTTCTTTATATAATAAATCTATTCCTTCAGCTTTTTCCTGATCAAAGCACTTGTCATTACTGTTAGTCAATATACTGTGTAATATTTATAGGATGTCATGTCATACATAACATTCATTCCAGACAACTTAATTGGCCTGCTAAGTTATTAAATATATCCATTCCCTAATAGTTAGTGTAACACCCTTAAGGCCATAGCAAATGATCCAAAATAAATTGACTTGCTGACAGCACCGCTTCCTGTTTTAAAACTGTGCTTCATTCAGACGCAGAGCCTGACAAGCCATCAATATTACAATTCACAACTAGAGGTAGAACCTACAGTCCTGCCTAAGATTTTTAACTAGACAGATTGTGCCCGAGAAGGTAACTGAAGTTTTCTTTTTCATTTCCTTTATGTTGTAATTACAAGATTATTTCTGGTAATAAAAATAAACATAACTAATTTTAATTAAACACAAAAAACGTATAACAAAATAATATATCAGTTTTATAGCTGAACCTTAAAAAAAGGCTTACAAAGGCAATGCATACAGCATTCAGGTTGTTTTGTTGTACAGTAAATGTAATTGAGAACTGATGGGGCTATTCAGAGATGGACGTAGCGGATGTGTTTACATGCAGAGGCTGCATCCATCTGGTCTGTGTACATGCACTAGCCATAGAACGCGTGCACGACCCATCACCATGCGATCGCATCCCGGAAAGGATGCAATCGCATAGTGATTGACAGCTGCGGGCATCAGGGGTGGGGGGGGGGCATCACCGTGGCATTTAGTGGGTGGGGTCCGGACAATGCAGGCATGTCTGAACCATTTTTGGGGCAGGTGTGTCTCTTCACGTGCAGCCGCTCCAAGGAAAAAATGACTCCGTACTGCAACACACATCATGTTGGGTGGCATTGCCCTGTGCTGGGCAGCCCCCAGCATGTGAGTAGATGGATGTAGATCTAGCTGCGGATGCAGGATCTGCGACCATCTCTGAAAAAAGAGAGTGCCTATTTAAGTTGTGGGGTTACAAAAAAGAAAGCTCCTAGATTGCACAGCATTCTCAAAAGTGGCATAGCAATACCATCAATCATTTGTTTATTAGAACAGTCCAGTAGCTCCCTCTTGTCTACAAGGAAACACCCCTTTTCAGCACAGCCATTTGCTTTCATAATCAATGATCTCATAAAATGTGAGACTTTTGGGAGGTATGCATAGAGTACAAGGTATTAGATGAAGGTTCAGCAGCAGATTGAGGACCTCATTCAGCTTGAATTGGTAATCAGACAGAAATTGCTATTTTCTCCATCCTGCTTCTGCAAAAAAATCGCATGTGAAGAGCCGCCCAGGTAAAAGACACCCAATGATGCAATTGCAAAATTGTTTATGCAATCACAGAAATCAAGTACCATTGACAATTGCGCTTGACCAGAGGCATCGACAAAGCATCAAGGTATCGACAAAGATCAGCATACTGATCGAAACGCATTGGAAAGTGGGGGGGGGTTAAGCGCAGACCGACCAGATGAGGAAAGAGCGGGGTGCCCATTACTGGAGATGATTCTTCCCCGGGGACGTAGAACATCTATACAGTTTCCTATGTGCACTTCTCAAATCCAGATTCTGGTAGGAAGCCACCCTCATAGTTTGGATTGTAACATCAGTGAATGCCAATCACTTCTCCATAGGAATATGGAAATTTTTATTGCTAAATTGCTCTATTAAATCATCTTCTTTTTTTAAGCTGTGTTGGATTAACATTCATTATATATGAGACATATTCGGTGAACGTATTGCACTAGATTCTCTTTATTCTCTTTTGCATGTATCTTCTGGATATATTTTTATGATTTATGTGCAATTAACTGGGAGTCTCTACTTTAGGATAAGTGGAGTTTTTTCTCCTTATTGTTCAATAATTTAAGTGTGTAAAGGGGCGCAAAGAGAAGGGTGACCAAAATCAAGCAGTTGTGTAAAAAGGGGACTCTACTGCCGTAAAGTGCAAAACTTGAATGAAGGTGTGCTGAGAGACGACACAAGGGGTAGGTGATAGTGTGCTGAGAGACGATGCAGGCGGAGGTGATAGTATGCTGAGAGGCGACACAGGGGGTAGGTGATAGTCATGTTGGCATGCCCCATTTTCAGTGGCCGTGCCCCTTCTGGTATGTGATCACGCCCATCCTGGTGCATGGCCACACCCCTTCTGATGCATGACCACACCCATTTTTCTTAGGCACGCACACATAGTTAATTTTATGGGGAGAGGGTTTGGGGGGGGGGGGGGGGGCACTCTTCATCTTGCCCTGGGCTCCAAAAACCCTAGTAACATCTCTGCAGTTGACCCAGGGCTACTCAGAATAATTAATATGCAGTCGCACCATGTTTTTAGTCGCAATCCATTGCAATTGACGTCAGGTACACGCCCCGAAAATGGCCATGATCTGCCTGCGTTTTTCCAACCACTCCCCACAAACACCATGTTAACACCCGCAAACGGTCACTACCTATCAATCAAATTGCGATTGCAGCGCAATTTAGCCTTCACAATTGCACAGTGCGTTCGCAGCACATGTGCAGTCTGCTGATAATCTCCTGATTTGCGATTTTGCAACTGAAGCTAAATAAGGCCCAAATTAATGTATTATTTACTTGAATTACTGTACTTTTCAAGGAAAAGAAATCTAAAGTTTCAGATGATACCTCATGCCTCTCATTAGAGGTTGGATCCTGCCTACCAAGGCAGAAACTTAATGGCCCACTCCCAGCCCTACTGCATGTGTAACAGAATGTTGCCCTTATCATGCAAGTCATAAAATAAGGAGATCCCAGCAAGATGTGATTGCAGAAATATCGCAAACTGTGGGTTGCGCACACGCAATGTACAGACTGCCGATATTCAGCCAATCTGCGATTTTGCAAATTTACAACTGAACCTGAATAAGGCCCTATGGCGTGTACTGGCAATCACTGAGGAGTGCTACTGCAATACTGCGCATACTCCATGTTTAAAGTAGAGATGAGCGGGTTCGGTTTCTTTGAATCCGAACCCGCACGAACTTCACTTTTTTTTCCACGGGTCCGAGCGACTCGGATCTTCCCGCCTTGCTCGGTTAACCCGAGCGCGCCCGAACGTCATCATGACGCTGTCGGATTCTCGCGAGACTCGGATTCTATATAAGGAGCCGCGCGTCGCCGCCATTTTCACTCGTGCATTGAGATTGATAGGGAGAGGACGTGTCTGGCGTCCTCTCCATTAGAATAGAGATAGATAGATTAGATAGAGAGAGATTGTGCAGAGTCGCAGACAGAGTTAGTTTACCACAGTCAGTGACCAGTGCAGTTGCTAGTTAACTTTTATTTAATATAATATATCCGTTCACTTCTCTCTGCTATATCCGTTCTCTGCCTGAAAAAAAAAACGATACACAGCACAGTCAGTCACACAGTGTGACTCAGTCTGTGTGCACTCAGCTCAGCCCAGTGTGCTGCACAGTCATCAATGTATAAATTAAAAGCTTATAATTAATTGTGGGGGAGACTGGGGAGCACTGCAGGTTGTTAGCAGGAGCCAGGAGTACAATTATATTAATTAACAGTGCACACTTTTGCTGCAGGAGTGGTGACCAGTGCCTGACCACCAGTATAGTATTGTTGTATACTACTAATATCTCTTTAAATATCAACCAGTCTATATTAGCAGCAGACACAGTACAGTGCGGTAGTTCACGGCTGTGGCTACCTCTGTGTCGGCACACGGCAGGCAGTCCGTCCGACCAGAATTGTATTATTTATTATTATATACCTACCACCTAACCGTGGTTTTTTTTTCATTCTTTATACCGTCATAGTGTCATCCTAATTGTTACGAGTATACTACTATCTCTTTATCAACCAGTGTACAGTGCGGTAGTTCACGGCTGTGGCTACCTCTGTGTCGGCACACGGCAGGCAGTCCGTCCGACCAGAATTGTATTATTTATTATTATATACCTACCACCTAACCGTGGTTTTTTTTTCATTCTTTATACCGTCATAGTGTCATCCTAATTGTTACGAGTATACTACTATCTCTTTATCAACCAGTGTACAGTGCGGTAGTTCACGGCTGTGGCTACCTCTGTGTCGGCACACGGCAGGCAGTCCGTCCGACCAGAATTGTATTATTTATTATTATATACCTACCACCTAACCGTGGTTTTTTTTTCATTCTTTATACCGTCATAGTGTCATCCTAATTGTTACGAGTATACTACTATCTCTTTATCAACCAGTGTACAGTGCGGTAGTTCACGGCTGTGGCTACCTCTGTGTCGGCACACGGCAGGCAGTCCGTCCGACCAGAATTGTATTATTTATTATTATATACCTACCACCTAACCGTGGTTTTTTTTTCATTCTTTATACCGTCATAGTGTCATCCTAATTGTTACGAGTATACTACTATCTCTTTATCAACCAGTGTACAGTGCGGTAGTTCACGGCTGTGGCTACCTCTGTGTCGGCACACGGCAGGCAGTCCGTCCGACCAGAATTGTATTATTTATTATTATATACCTACCACCTAACCGTGGTTTTTTTTTCATTCTTTATACCGTCATAGTGTCATCCTAATTGTTACGAGTATACTACTATCTCTTTATCAACCAGTGTACAGTGCGGTAGTTCACGGCTGTGGCTACCTCTGTGTCGGCACACGGCAGGCAGTCCGTCCGACCAGAATTGTATTATTTATTATTATATACCTACCACCTAACCGTGGTTTTTTTTTCATTCTTTATACCGTCATAGTGTCATCCTAATTGTTACGAGTATACTACTATCTCTTTATCAACCAGTGTACAGTGCGGTAGTTCACGGCTGTGGCTACCTCTGTGTCGGCACACGGCAGGCAGTCCGTCCGACCAGAATTGTATTATTTATTATTATATACCTACCACCTAACCGTGGTTTTTTTTTCATTCTTTATACCGTCATAGTGTCATCCTAATTGTTACGAGTATACTACTATCTCTTTATCAACCAGTGTACAGTGCGGTAGTTCACGGCTGTGGCTACCTCTGTGTCGGCACACGGCAGGCAGTCCGTCCGACCAGAATTGTATTATTTATTATTATATACCTACCACCTAACCGTGGTTTTTTTTTCATTCTTTATACCGTCATAGTGTCATCCTAATTGTTACGAGTATACTACTATCTCTTTATCAACCAGTGTACAGTGCGGTAGTTCACGGCTGTGGCTACCTCTGTGTCGGCAGTCGGCAGGCAGTCCGTCCATCCATAATTGTATTATTATTATAATATATACCACCTAACTGTGGTTTTTTTTGCATTCTTTATACCGTCGTCATAGTGTCATACTAGTTGTTACGAGTATACTACTATCTCTTTATCAACCAGTGTACAGTGCGGTAGTTCACGGCTGTGGCTACCTCTGTGTCGGCAGTCGGCAGGCAGTCCGTCCATCCATAATTGTATTATTATTATAATATATACCACCTAACCGTGGTTTTTTTTTCATTCTTTATACCGTCGTCATAGTGTCATACTAGTTGTTACGAGTATACTACTATCTCTTTATCAACCAGTGTACAGTGCGGTAGTTCACGGCTGTGGCTACCTCTGTGTCGGCAGTCGGCAGGCAGTCCGTCCATCCATAATTGTATTATTATTATAATATATACCACCTAACCGTGGTTTTTTTATACCACCTAACCGTGGCAGTCCGTCCATAATTGTATACTAGTATCCAATCCATCCATCTCCATTGTTTACCTGAGGTGCCTTTTAGTTCTGCCTATAAAATATGGAGAACAAAAAAGTTGAGGTTCCAAAATTAGGGAAAGATCAAGATCCACTTCCACCTCGTGCTGAAGCTGCTGCCACTAGTCATGGCCGAGACGATGAAATGCCAGCAACGTCGTCTGCCAAGGCCGATGCCCAATGTCATAGTACAGAGCATGTCAAATCCAAAACACCAAATATCAGTAAAAAGCCTCTTTTTTTCTTTGCGTCATGTGCTGTTTGGGGAGGGTTTTTTGGAAGGGACATCCTGCGTGACACTGCAGTGCCACTCCTAGATGGGCCCGGTGTTTGTGTCGGCCACTAGGGTCGTTAATCTTACTCACACAGCTACCTCATTGCGCCTCTTTTTTTCTTTGCGTCATGTGCTGTTTGGGGAGGGTTTTTTGGAAGGGACATCCTGCGTGACACTGCAGTGCCACTCCTAGATGGGCCCGGTGTTTGTGTCGGCCACTAGGGTCGCTTATCTTACTCACACAGCGACCTCGGTGCAAATTTTAGGACTAAAAATAATATTGTGAGGTGTGATGTGTTCAGAATAGGCTGAAAATGAGTGTAAATTATGTTTTTTGAGGTTAATAATACTTTGGGATCAAAATTACCCCCAAATTCTATGATTTAAGCTGTTTTTTAGGGTTTTTTGAAAAAAACACCCGAATCCAAAACACACCCGAATCCGACAAAAAAAATTCGGTGAGGTTTTGCCAAAACGCGGTCGAACCCAAAACACGGCCGCGGAACCGAACCCAAAACCAAAACACAAAACCCGAAAAATTTCCGGCGCTCATCTCTAGTTTAAAGTTCCTTCAGGGAGACAAGTCCCTGACCAAGATAGCTACCAAAACTACTACTCGACCATCTTGTCACTGTCTTAGAGCTCCACAAGACATTTTCCTGTGATTACTGCAGCCACAACAGTTACTCACTGCTAGCACCGCTAGAGAGGCTGGTACTTCCTGCATGGCTACCCACATGCAGTCATCTGCTGATGAATTGTATGCTCTACACCAGTGTTTTTCAACCACTGTGCCATGGCACACTAGTGTGCCCTGAGCAGTCTCCAGCAGTGACGTGCGGTGGGGTGAGGCAGAGCCTTTCCTGTCATACTAACGTTTGTGCCAGACTTTTGACTGTATAAAGTATATGAAAAATACAAAGAATATGTTTGAAATATCTTCTTTGCATTATTATAATCATTTTTATAGCCAAAACTCTGGAGTGAAAAGTCTATGCCTCACCTGCTTATCTAAGGAGGTGAGTTTTCTGGGAACGTTTAAAGGTTTGGAGACTAGAGGAGAGTCTTATTGTGCGTGGGAAGGCATTCCACAGAGTGGGTGAAGCCCGGATAAAGTCCTGTAATTTTGAGTGTGAACAAGTAATACGTGTGGATGAGAGACGCAGATCTTGTGCAGAGCGGAGAGGTCGGGTAGGGAGATATTTTGAGATGAGTGAAGAGATGTATGTTGGTGCAGTTTGGTTAATAGCCTTGTATGTCAGTAAAAGTATTTTATATTTAATACGATAGAATACTGGTAACCAATGATGGACTGACAAAGCGGATCTGCAGACGATGAACGTCTGGCGACGAAGATTAGCTGCATTCAAAATGGATTGTAGTGGTGAGAGCCTATGTTTGGGAAGACCGGTCAGGGGGTGTGGATTATTGCATCGACAGTTTCTAGGTCGACACTGTTTGAGTCGACCACTATAAGTCGACAGGCACTAGGTCGACAGGGTTGGAAAGTCGACAGGGGTTCTAGGTCTACATGGTCTAGGTCGACAATTCAAAAGGTCGACACGAGTTTTTCATGGTTTTTTGGTGTTGTTTTCTCCATACAGTGACCGGGAAGTCCAATTAGTGCACCGTATCCCCTCGCATGGCTTACTTCGCTCGCCATGCTTCGGGCAAGGTGCCTCGCTCCGCTGCCGCTTCGCTTGGCACAGATTACCATTCCAATCATAGTCCACGTGGATCGTTAAGTATGAAAAAGTTGAAAAAAAAGAAAAAAAAAAGTGAAAAAGGCATGTCGACCTTTTGATCTGTCGACCTAGAACATGTCGACCTAGAAACCACGTCGACCTTAAAACCATGTCGACCTAGTGACTGTCGACCAATAGTGGTTGACCTAAACATTGTCGACCTAGACAGTGTCGCTCTTCAGACCGGATCCCCGGTCAGGAGACTATTACAACACTGAGGCCCTCATTCCGAGTTGTTCGCTCGGAAAAAATCTTCGCATCGCAGCGATTTTCCGCTTAATGCGCATGCGCAATGTCCGCACTGCAACTGCGCCAAGTAAATTTGCTATGCACTTAGTAATTTTACTCACGGCTTTTTCATCGTTCTGGCGATCGTAATGTGATTGACAGGAAATGGGTGTTACTGGGCGGAAACAGGCCGTTTTATGGGCGTGTGGGAAAAAGCGCTACCGTTTCCGGAAAAAACGCAGGAGTGGCCGGAGAAACGGGGGAGTGTCTGGGCGAACGCTGGGTGTGTTTGTGACGTCAAACCAGGAACGACAAGCACTGAACTGATCGCAGATGCCGAGTAAGTCTGAAGCTACTCAGAAACTGCTACGAGGTGTGTAATCGCAATATTGCGATTACTTCGTTCGCAATTTTAAGATGCTAAGATTCACTCCCAGTAGGCGGCGGCTTAGCGTGAGCAACTCTGCTAAAATCACCTTGCGAGCGAACAACTCGGAATGAGGGCCTGAATGCGGGAGATAATGAGAGCATGGATCCACTGTGAGTACATACACTCTGCAACCTGTACACACATATTCCAACTCTTAGACAGGGCCTGAGAGAAAGGTGAGGGAAAACCTTGAGTTACTTTCTCTGTGGCATCTCTATTAAAATGTATTAGTAGTACATATACATACAGATGTATCTTGCTACATCTTTGCTCCATACGCAATGGCCCTCATTCCGAGTTGTTCGCTCGGTAATTTTCTTCGCATTGCAGCGATTTTCCGCTAATTGCGCATGCGCAATGATCGCACTGCGACTGCGCCAAGTAAATTTGCTAAGAAGTTTGGTATTTTACTCACGGCATTACGAGGTTTTTTCTTCGTTCTGGTGATCGTAATGTGATTGACAGGAAGTGGGTGTTTCTGGGCGGAAACTGGCCGTTTTATGGGAGTGTGTGAAAAAACTAGAGATGAGCGCCTGAAATTTTTCGGGTTTTGTGTTTTGGTTTTGGGTTCGGTTCCGCGGCCGTGTTTTGGGTTCGAACGCGTTTTGGCAAAACCTCACCGAATTATTTTTGTCGGATTCGGGTGTTTTTTTCCAAAAACACTAAAAAACAGCTTAAATCATAGAATTTGGGGGTCATTTTGATCCCAAAGTATTATTAACCTCAAAAACCATAATTTACACTCATTTTCAGTCTATTCTGAATACCTCACACCTCACAATATTATTTTTAGTCCTAAAATTTGCACCGAGGTCGCTGTGTGAGTAAGATAAGCGACCCTAGTGGCCGACACAAACACTGGGCCCATCTAGGAGTGGCACTGCAGTGTCACGCAGGATGTCCCTTCCAAAAAACCCTCCCCAAACAGCACATGACGCAAAGAAAAAAAGAGGCGCAATGAGGTAGCTGTGTGAGTAAGATTAGCGACCCTAGTGGCCGACACAAACACCGGGCCCATCTAGGAGTGGCACTGCAGTGTCACGCAGGATGGCCCTTCCAAAAAACCCTCCCCAAACAGCACATGACGCAAAGAAAAAAAGAGGCGCAATGAGGTAGCTGTGTGAGTAAGATTAGCGACCCTAGTGGCCGACACAAACACCGGGCCCATCTAGGAGTGGCACTGCAGTGTCACGCAGGATGGCCCTTCCAAAAAACCCTCCCCAAACAGCACATGACGCAAAGAAAAAAAGAGGCGCAATGAGGTAGCTGACTGTGTGAGTAAGATTAGCGACCCTAGTGGCCGACACAAACACCGGGCCCATCTAGGAGTGGCACTGCAGTGTCACGCAGGATGTCCCTTCCAAAAAACCCTCCCCAAACAGCACATGACGCAAAGAAAAAAAGAGGCGCAATGAGGTAGCTGTGTGAGTAAGATTAGCGACCCTAGTGGCCGACACAAACACCGGGCACATCTAGGAGTGGCACTGCAGTGTCACGCAGGATGTCCCTTCCAAAAAACCCTCCCCAAACAGCACATGACGCAAAGAAAAAAAGAGGCGCAATGAGGTAGCTGTGTGAGTAAGATTAGCGACCCTAGTGGCCGACACAAACACCGGGCCCATCTAGGAGTGGCACTGCAGTGTCACGCAGGATGTCCCTTCCAAAAAACCCTCCCCAATCAGCACATGATGCAAAGAAAAAGAAAAGAAAAAAGAGGTGCAAGATGGAATTATCCTTGGGCCCTCCCACCCACCCTTATGTTGTATAAACAAAACAGGACATGCACACTTTAACCAACCCATAATTTCAGTGACAGGGTCTGCCACACGACAGTGACTGATATGACGGGTTGGTTTGGACCCCCCCCAAAAAAGAAGCAATTAATCTCTCCTTGCACAAACTGGCTCTACAGAGGCAAGATGTCCACCTCATCTTCACCCTCCGATATATCACCGTGTACATCCCCCTCCTCACAGATTATCAATTCGTCCCCACTGGAATCCACCATCTCAGCTCCCTGTGTACTTTGTGGAGGCAATTGCTGCTGGTCAATATCTCCGCGGAGGAATTGATTATAATTCATTTTAATGAACATCATCTTCTCCACATTTTCTGGATGTAACCTCGTACGCCGATTGCTGACAAGGTGAGCGGCGGCACTAAACACTCTTTCGGAGTACACACTTGTGGGAGGGCAACTTAGGTAGAATAAAGCCAGTTTGTGCAAGGGCCTCCAAATTGCCTCTTTTTCCTGCCAGTATAAGTACGGACTGTGTGACGTGCCTACTTGGATGCGGTCACTCATATAATCCTCCACCATTCTATCAATGTTGAGAGAATCATATGCAGTGACAGTAGACGACATGTCCGTAATCGTTGTCAGGTCCTTCAGTCCGGACCAGATGTCAGCATCAGCAGTCGCTCCAGACTGCCCTGCATCACCGCCAGCGGGTGGGCTCGGAATTCTGAGCCTTTTCCTCGCACCCCCAGTTGCGGGAGAATGTGAAGGAGGAGATGTTGACAGGTCGCGTTCCGCTTGACTTGACAATTTTGTCACCAGCAGGTCTTTCAACCCCAGCAGACCTGTGTCTGCCGGAAAGAGAGATCCAAGGTAGGCTTTAAATCTAGGATCGAGCACGGTGGCCAAAATGTAGTGCTCTGATTTCAACAGATTGACCACCCGTGAATCCTTGTTAAGCGAATTAAGGGCTGCATCCACAAGTCCCACATGCCTAGCGGAATCGCTCCGTGTTAGCTCCTCCTTCAATGCCTCCAGCTTCTTCTGCAAAAGCCTGATGAGGGGAATGACCTGACTCAGGCTGGCAGTGTCTGAACTGACTTCACGTGTGGCAAGTTCAAAGGGCATCAGAACCTTGCACAACGTTGAAATCATTCTCCACTGCACTTGAGACAGGTGCATTCCACCTACTATATCGTGCTCAATTGTATAGGCTTGAATGGCCTTTTGCTGCTCCTCCAACCTCTGAAGCATATAGAGGGTTGAATTCCACCTCGTTACCACTTCTTGCTTCAGATGATGGCAGGGCAGGTTCAGTAGTTTTTGGTGGTGCTCCAGTTTTCTGTACGTGGTGCCTGTACGCCGAAAGTGTCCCGCAATTCTTCTGGCCACCGACAGCATCTCTTGCACGCCCCTGTCGTTTTTTAAAAAATTCTGCACCACCAAATTCAAGGTATGTGCAAAACATGGGACGTGCTGGAATTGGCCCAGATTTAATGCACACACAATATTGCTGGCGTTGTCCGATGCCACAAATCCACAGGAGAGTCCAATTGGGGTAAGCCATTCCGCGATGATCTTCCTCAGTTGCCGTAAGAGGTTTTCAGCTGTGTGCGTATTCTGGAAAGCGGTGATACAAAGCGTAGCCTGCCTAGGAAAGAGTTGGCGTTTGCGAGATGCTGCTACTGGTGCCGCCGCTGCTGTTCTTGCGGCGGGAGTCCATACATCTACCCAGTGGGATGTCACAGTCATATAGTCCTGACCCTGCCCTGCTCCACTTGTCCACATGTCCGTGGTTAAGTGGACATTGGGTACAGCTGCATTTTTTTAGGACACTGGTGACTCTTTTTCTGAGGTCTGTGTACATTTTCGGTATCGCCTGCCTAGAGAAATGGAACCTAGATGGTATTTGGTACCGGGGACACAGTACCTCCAACAAGTCTCTAGTTGGCTCTGCAGTAATGATGGATACCGGAACCACGTTTCTCACCACCCAGGATGCCAAGGCCTCAGTTATCCGCTTTGCAGTAGGATGACTGCTGTGATATTTCATCTTCCTCGCAAAGGACTGTTGAACAGTCAATTGCTTACTGGAAGTAGTACAAGTGGGCTTACGACTTCCCCTCTGGGATGACCATCGACTCCCAGCGGCAACAACAGCAGCGCCAGCAGCAGTAGGCGTTACACGCAAGGATGCATCGGAGGAATCCCAGGCAGGAGAGGACTCGTCAGAATTGCCAGTGACATGGCCTGCAGGACTATTGGCATTCCTGGGGAAGGAGGAAATTGACACTGAGGGAGTTGGTGGGGTGGTTTGCGTGAGCTTGGTTACAAGAGGAAGGGATTTACTGGTCAGTGGACTGCTTCCGCTGTCACCCAAAGTTTTTGAACTTGTCACTGACTTATTATGAATGCGCTGCAGGTGACGTATAAGGGAGGATGTTCCGAGGTGGTTAACGTCCTTACCCCTACTTATTACAGCTTGACAAAGGGAACACACGGCTTGACACCTGTTGTCTGCATTTCTGGTGAAATACCTCCACACCGAACTGACCGAAGAGCTGATTTTTTTGGTATTTTCACCTGGCATGTCAACGGCCATATTCCTCCCACGGACAACAGGTGTCTCCCCGGGTGCCTGACTTAAACAAACCACCTCACCATCAGAATCCTCCTGGTCAATTTCCTCCCCAGCGCCAGCAACACCCATATCCTCCTCATCCTGGTGTACTTCAACACTGACATCTTCAATCTGACTATCAGGAACTGGACTGCGGGTGCTCCTTCCAGCACTTGCAGGGGGCGTGCAAATGGTGGAAGGCGCATGCTCTTCACGTCCAGTGTTGGGAAGGTCAGGCATCGCAACCGACACAATTGGACTCTCCTTGTGGATTTGGGATTTCGAAGAATGCACAGTTCTTTGCTGTGCTGCTTTTGCCAGCTTGAGTCTTTTCATTTTTCTAGCGAGAGGCTGAGTGCTTCCATCCTCATGTGAAGCTGAACCACTAGCCATGAACATAGGCCAGGGCCTCAGCCGTTCCTTGCCACTCCGTGTGGTAAATGGCATATTGGCAAGTTTACGCTTCTCCTCCGACAATTTTATTTTAGGTTTTGGAGTCCTTTTTTTACTGATATTTGGTGTTTTGGATTTGACATGCTCTGTACTATGACATTGGGCATCGGCCTTGGCAGACGACGTTGCTGGCATTTCATCGTCTCGGCCATGACTAGTGGCAGCAGCTTCAGCACGAGGTGGAAGTGGATCTTGATCTTTCCCTAATTTTGGAACCTCAACATTTTTGTTCTCCATATTTTAATAGGCACAACTAAAAGGCACCTCAGGTAAACAATGGAGATGGATGGATTGGATACTAGTATACAATTATGGACGGGCTGCCGAGTGCCGACACAGAGGTAGCCACAGCCGTGAACTACCGCACTGTACTGTGTCTGCTGCTAATATATAGACTGGTTGATAAAGAGATAGTATACTCGTAACTAGTATGTATGTATAAAGAAAGAAAAAAAAACCACGGTTAGGTCACTGGTATATACAATTATGGACGGGCTGCCGAGTGCCGACACAGAGGTAGCCACAGCCGTGAACTACCGCACTGTACTGTGTCTGCTGCTAATATATAGACTGGTTGATAAAGAGATAGTATACTCGTAACTAGTATGTATGTATAAAGAAAGAAAAAAAAACCACGGTTAGGTCACTGGTATATACAATTATGGACGGGCTGCCGAGTGCCGACACAGAGGTAGCCACAGCCGTGAACTACCGCAATGTACTGTGTCTGCTGCTAATATATAGACTGGTTGATAAAGAGATAGTATACTCGTAACTAGTATGTATGTATAAAGAAAGAAAAAAAAACCACGGTTAGGTCACTGGTATATACAATTATGGACGGGCTGCCGAGTGCCGACACAGAGGTAGCCACAGCCGTGAACTACCGCACTGTACTGTGTCTGCTGCTAATATATAGACTGGTTGATAAAGAGATAGTATACTCGTAACTAGTATGTATGTATAAAGAAAGAAAAAAAAACCACGGTTAGGTCACTGGTATATACAATTATGGACGGGCTGCCGAGTGCCGACACAGAGGTAGCCACAGCCGTGAACTACCGCACTGTACTGTGTCTGCTGCTAATATATAGACTGGTTGATAAAGAGATAGTATACTCGTAACTAGTATGTATGTATAAAGAAAGAAAAAAAAAACACGGTTAGGTGGTATATACAATTATGGACGGGCTGCCGAGTGCCGACACAGAGGTAGCCACAGCCGTGAACTACCGCACTGTACTGTGTCTGCTGCTAATATATAGACTGGTTGATAAAGAGATAGTATACTCGTAACTAGTATGTATGTATAAAGAAAGAAAAAAAAACCACGGTTAGGTCACTGGTATATACAATTATGGACGGGCTGCGGAGTGCCGACACAGAGGTAGCCACAGCCGTGAACTACCGCACTGTACTGTGTCTGCTGCTAATATATAGACTGGTTGATAAAGAGATAGTATACTCGTAACTAGTATGTATGTATAAAGAAAGAAAAAAAAACCACGGTTAGGTGGTATATACAATTATGGACGGGCTGCCGAGTGCCGACACAGAGGTAGCCACAGCCGTGAACTACCGCACTGTACTGTGTCTGCTGCTAATATATAGACTGGTTGATAAAGAGATAGTATACTCGTAACTAGTATGTATGTATAAAGAAAGAAAAAAAAACCACGGTTAGGTCACTGGTATATACAATTATGGACGGGCTGCCGAGTGCCGACACAGAGGTAGCCACAGCCGTGAACTACCGCACTGTACTGTGTCTGCTGCTAATATATAGACTGGTTGATAAAGAGATAGTATACTCGTAACTAGTATGTATGTATAAAGAAAGAAAAAAAAACCACGGTTAGGTCACTGGTATATACAATTATGGACGGGCTGCCGAGTGCCGACACAGAGGTAGCCACAGCCGTGAACTACCGCACTGTACTGTGTCTGCTGCTAATATAGACTGGTTGATAAAGAGATAGTATACTACTAATATTATATACTGGTGGTCAGGTCACTGGTCACTAGTCACACTGGCAGTGGCACTCCTGCAGCAAAAGTGTGCACTGTTTAATTTTAATATAATATTATGTACTCCTGGCTCCTGCTATAACCTATAACTGGCACTGCAGTAGTGCTCCCCAGTCTCCCCCACAATTATAAGCTGTGTGAGCTGAGCAGTCAGACAGATATATAATATATATAGATGATGCAGCACACTGGCCTGAGCCTGAGCAGTGCACACAGATATGGTATGTATGTGACTGAGTCACTGTGTGCTGTGTATCGCTTTTTTCAGGCAGAGAACGGATTATAAATAAAAGTGGTGGTCACTGGTCACTATCAGCAAAACTCTGCACTGTACACTACTGAGTACTCCTAATGCTCCCCAAAATTAGTAAATCAAGTGTCTAAACGGAGAGGACGCCAGCCACGTCCTCTCCCTATCAATCTCAATGCACGTGTGAAAATGGCGGCGACGCGCGGCTCCTTATATAGAATCCGAGTCTCGCGATAGAATCCGAGCCTCGCGAGAATCCGACAGCGTCATGATGACGTTCGGGCGCGCTCGGGTTAACCGAGCAAGGCGGGAAGATCCGAGTCGCTCGGACTCGTGAAAAAAAACATGAAGTTCTGGCGGGTTCGGATTCAGAGAAACCGAACCCGCTCATCTCTAGAAAAAACGCTGCCGTTTCTGGGAAAAACGCGGGAGTGGCTGGAGAAACGAGGGGGTGCCTGGGCTAACGCTGGGTGTGTTTGTGACGTCAAACCAGGAACGACAAGCACTGAACTGATCGCACTGGCAGAGTAAGTCTCGAGCTACTCAGAAACTGCACAGAGAAGTCTTTTCGCAATATTGCGAATCTTTTGTTCGCAATTTTGCTAAGCTAAGATTCACTCCCAGTAGGCGGCGGCTTAGCGTGTGCAAAGCTGCTAAAAGCAGCTTGCGAGCGAACAAGTCGGAATGACCACCAATGTAGGATGCCCTGTTATTTGTGCCCTTCCATGATGTAAAGAAGCCTTTTGTAAAGACGCACAGGAAGTTTATCATAAAGAGAGATAATTTCAGGTTCAATTATCTCAAAATACCCTGATCAACTTTATGCAGGCTTGCCTACCCTCCCGCATTCAGCGGGAGGCTCCCGATTTTTACATGAGCCTCCCGCTGCCCCGCAAACCTTGTCAGCCCTCCCGGTTTTCAAGTCTTCATCCCTGTAAATCCGGACTACGCATGCACGAGTCCGGAAATGTGGGGTGCGGGGCCTACATGGGAAAGGCAGACTGTGTCCTGTGAGAGTCCTGTACAGACTGTCAGAGTTATGCAGTCTGAACTGCAGCAGGATGTGAATAATGGGGGTGATTCCGAGTTGTTCGCTCGCTAGCTGCTTTTAGCAGCATTGCACACGCTAAGCCGCCGCCCTCTGGGAGTAAATCTTAAATTCCGAATAGACATTTCTTAGCAGTTTCTGAGTAGCTCAAGACCTACACACAAATAGCGATCAGCTCAGCCCGTTTCGTTCCTGGTTTGACGTCACACACACGCCCAGCGTTCGCCCAGCCACTCCCCCGTTTCTTCAGACACTCCCGCGTTTTTCCCTGAAACGCCTGCGTTTTTCCGCACACTCCCAGAAAACGGCCAGTTTCCGCCCAGAAACACCCACTTCCTGTCAATCACCCTCCGATCACTTCAACGATGAAAAATCTTAGTTCGGACGTGAGTAAATCTATTAAGTTTTGCGCTAAAATACTAACCGCATGCGCACTGCGAACCATGCGCATGCGCATTTTTGCCTTAATCGCTCCGTTGCGAAAATCGGCAACGAGCGAACAACTCGGAATGACCCCCATTGAACACAGCAGCCACCTGTAGTGTACAGAGAAGCACATGACCCGGCAGTATTGCTGTGGCTGGCCCCGCCCACCACACTAACAGTACAGTAGGAAGCGTATAAAAGCCCAGCTTTCCTGCTCCTGGATGTGGCTGCCCTGTGCTACCTCCCCCACCGCACACTCCCTGCTCTTCACAGGAGAGACTCAGGGAGCAACAAACCAGGTGTCTACTGTGTCTTCTGGGGGTTATTGGGTGGGGGGTGTAATGTAATGTGCTACTGTGTGTAATATGGGGGGGGCAGTGTAAAATGTAATGCTATTGTGTGTAATATGGGGGGTGTAATGTAATGTGCTACTGTGTAATATGGGGGGTAATGTAATGTGCTACTGTGTGTAATATGGGGGGTGTAATGTAATGTGCTACTGTGTGTAATATAGGGGGTGTAATGTAATGTGCTACTGTGTGTAATATGGGGGGGTATAATGTAATGTGCTACTGTGTGTAATATGGGGGGTGTAATGTAATGTGCTACTGTGTGTAATATGAGGGGGGTGTAATGTAATGTGCTACTGTGTGTAATATGGGGGGTAATGTAATGTAATGTGCTACTGTGTGTAATATGGGGGTTTGTGTAATGTGCTACTGTGTGTAATATAGGGGGGTTTAATGTAATGTGCTGCTGTGTGTAATATGGGGGGGCTGTGCAAAATGTAATGTGTTACTGTGTGTAATATGGGGGGACATGGAGCTGCGGGTCCCAGAGCTGCTCGCAGAGGCGGGTGAGACACAGAGCTGTGGATCTTGCTAAAGAACTGCTGTCTATCATGGTGTAAGTGACACACTCTCTCTGTCTCTCTCTCTCTCAGGTATAGGGGCTCTACCTGGCATTATGTGTATAAGGGGCTTTACCTGGCGTAATGTGTATAAAGGTCTCTACCTGGGATAATGTTTGTAAGAGGATTCCTGAAGTAATGTGTGTAAGGGGCTACCTGGCGTAGGCTACCTGGGGTAATGTGTGTAAGAGGATACCTGGGGTAATGTGTGTAAGAGGCTACCTGGGGTAATGTGTGTAAGAGGCTACCTGGGGTAATGTGTGTAAGAGGCTACCTGGCGTAATGTGGCATAAGAGGCTACCTGGCGAGATGTGTGTAAGAGGCTACCTTGTGTAATGTGTGTAAGAGGCTACCTTGCGTAATGTGTGTAAAAGGATACCTTGCGTAATGTATGTAAGAGGCTACCTTGTGTAATGTGTGTAAGAGGCTACCTGGCGTAATGTGTGTAAGAGGCTACCTGAGGTAATGTGTGTAAGATGTTACCTGGTGTAGGCTACCTGGGGTAATGTGTGTAAGAGGCTACCTGGCATAGGCTACCTGGGGTAATGTGTGTAAGAGGCTACCTGGGGTAATGTGTGTAAGAGGCTACCTGGGGTAATGTGTGTAAGAGACTACCTGGGGTAATGTGTGTAAGAGGCTACCTGGGGTAATGTGTGTAAGAGGCTACCTGGGGTAATGTGTGTAAGAGGCTACCTGGCGTAATGTGGCATAAGAGGCTATTTGGCGTGATGTGTGTAAGAGGCTACCTTGTGTAATGTGTGTAAGAGGCTACCTTGCGTAATGTGTGTAAAAGGCTACCTTACGTAACGTATGTAAGAGGCTACCTGAGGTAATGTGTGTAAGAGGTTACCTGGTGTAGGCTACCTGGGGTAATAGGTGTAAGAGGCTACCTGGCATAGGCTACCTGGGGTAATGTGTGTAAGAGACTACCTGGGGTAATGTGTGTAAGAGGCTACCTGGGGTAATGTGTGTACGGACTACCTGGGGTAATGTGTGTAAGAGGCTACCTGGGGTAATGTGTGTAAGAGGCTACCTGGCGTAATGTGGCATAAGAGGCTACCTGGCGTGATGTGTGTAAGAGGCTACCTTGTGTAATGTGTGTAATAGGCTACCTTGCGTAATGTGCGTAAAAGGCTACCTTGCGTAATGAATGTAAGAGGCTACCTTGTGTAATGTGTGTAAGAGGCTACCTGGCATAATGTGTGTAAGAGGCTACCTGAGGTAATGTGTGTAAGAGGTTACCTGGTGTAGGCTACCTGGGGTAATGTGTGTAAGAGGCTACCTGGCATAGGCTACCTGGGGTAATGTGTGTAAGAGGCTACCTGGGGTAATGTGTGTAAGAGGCTACCTGGGGTAATGTGTGTAAGAGGATACCTGGCGTAATGTGTGTAAGAGGATACCTGGCGTAATGTGTGTAAGAGGCTACCTGGCGTAATGTATATAAGGGGCTGTCAGGCATAATGTGTATAAGGGGTACTACTGTGTGGTGTAATGTGACAAATGTACTCTACTGTGCAGGGTAATGTAATGTGTATTATGTGGTCTTGCCCCTTTTCCATGAAGACATGCCCATATATTCTTTTATGCGTGCCTTCGGCGCGCAGTCCCTATTTTACCCTGGCTGTGTGTATAATGTAATGTATTATGGTGCTGTGTGTACTGGGTGTAATATGTATGTATGTGTGTGCATGTGTGTATGTGTGTGTGCGTGTATATGTGTCTATATATATATATATATATATATCTCACAATTGCACGCCAGTGTGTATATACTGTAGGTTTTCTATTCATCCGTCTCTTCTCACCAGTGTACAGTACATAGGGGGTAATTCCAAGTTGATCGCAGCAGGAATTTTTTTAGCAGTTGGGCAAAACCATGTGCACTGCAGGGGGGGTGGGTGGTGGGGGGGGCAGATATAACATTTGCAGAGAGAGTTAGATTTGGGTGGGTTATTTTGTTTCTGTGCAGGGTAAATACTGGCTGCTTTATTTTTACACTGCATTTTAGATTGCAGATTGAACTCACCACACCCAAATCTATCTCTTTCTGCACATGTTATATCTGCCCCCCCTGCAATGCACATGGTTTTGCCCAACTGCTAAAAAATTTCCTGCGGGGATCAACTTGGAATTACCCCCATACTACCTTAATATATAGTGCACCTATTATTACTCTAGCGTACCTATATTATTACTCTTTTTGTGTTTGGCTGGTTTTAGTACTACAGGTTGAGTATCCCTTATCCAAAATGCTTGGGACCAGAGGTATTTTGGATATTGGATTTTTCCGTATTTTGGAATAACTGCATACCATAATGAGATATTATGGTGATGGAACCTAAATCTAAGCATAGAATGCATTTGTGTTACATATACACCTTATGAACACAGCCTAAAGGTAATTTTAGACAATATTTTTTGTAACTTTGTGCATTAAACAAAGTGTGTGTACATTCACACAATTCATTTATGTTTCATATACACCTTATACACACAGCCTGAAGGTCATTTAATACGATATTTTTAATAACTTTGTGTATTAAACAAAGTTTGTGTACATTGAGCCATCAAAAAACAAAGGTTTCACTAGCTCACTCTCACTGAAAAAAGTCCGTATTTCGGAATATTCCGTATTTTGGAATATTTGGATATGGGATACTCAACCTGTATAGTTTTCATCAGGACACACCCCTGAGTGGTAATAAATCCCCTTATAGTTAAAGATGAGCGGGTTCGGTTCTCCGAGAACCGAACCCCCCCGAACTCCACGTGGTTTACACGGGTCCAAGGCAGGCTCGGTTGTTCCTGCCTGACTCGGAAAACCCGAACAAGGGAAAATGTCATCATCCCGCTGTCGGATTCTCGCGAGATTCGGATTCCATATAAAGAGCCATTTTCACTCGTGCATTGTAGAGAGAGCGGAGAGGACGTGGCTACATTCTCTCAGTGGAAATCTCAATATCAGTGCTCAGTATCAGTGCTTACTTATTGCTGCTCAGTAATACTAGTAGTGTGTCTCTCTTGTGCTGCATCTTGCTGTTCAGTGTCAGTTCAACTTCTCAGTATTATCCTCATCAGTGCTCAGTATCACTGCTCATTGTCTTGTGCTGCAGTGTGGTGCTCAGTATACTACAGTACATTACTAATAGTCCAGTGGCTTGTGCTGCATCTTGCTGCTCAGTGTCAGTTCTCAGTATTATCCTCATCAGTGCTCAGTATCACTACTCATTGTCTTGTGCTGCAGTGTGG
Organism: Pseudophryne corroboree; assembly: GCF_028390025.1. Taxonomy (NCBI): domain Eukaryota; kingdom Metazoa; phylum Chordata; class Amphibia; order Anura; family Myobatrachidae; genus Pseudophryne; species Pseudophryne corroboree. The sequence continues at coordinate 346,563,117 of NC_086447.1, forward strand.
TGCTCACAGGGCCGGTTCTACACATTGTGGCGCCCAGTGCGAAAGTTTCCACTGCCCCCCCCCCCAGCGGCTAAACAGGGGCGTGGCTTCATAGGGGAGGGTCGTGGCCACAATTATGCTCCCAGTAGTTGTGTCCCCAGATCTGCCCCAAGTAGTTGTGCCCCCCAGTTGATTTGCCCCCAGTAGATTTGCCCCCTGTAGCAGTGACCTCAGTATGTGCCCCTTGTAGTTGTGCCACCTGTAGTTGTGCCCCCAGTAGTTGTGCCCCCCTGT